>NC_091877.1:2197057-2510923 GCF_019399895.1 Cardiocondyla obscurior
TGCTTTCTTACTTGTTCATTTTATTTATGAGCATTTTGTATACTAATTGCCGACTAAGACTTCGTTTTGCATAGTACGTTCCCTCGTAGTAATAACTCGAATTCCATTCATATGGCAATCCGTAATTCGCCTCGAAATAAAAGGACACCGATATAGATTTGTCTGGAATATCAACGGGAACTCCCAGGGCGAAAAATATCTAGATAAAAATGATTTCATCGATATATATATACTATATTTTTTTTTCCTCAATATTCTTGAATACGAATTACCGTTCATTATGTTAAATTATTCATTTTAAGTTTTCTCGATTTTTTTTACTCGACAGATCGCACTTTTATGAGTGTACTTGAAGTGCGAATGATTAATATTGAGTTAACAGGCTGCTCGCACAGTCCGAGACGCATTAGAAGATGAAAAATGAATGATTGATCCACCGTACCCCTGCGGCGCTACCCTCGGGAAATCCGATAGATCGTATATGCCTCGATACACCGTGTGTAATATTTCTCACTCCTGATACATGTGTTGACTCCATAAAGTACCACATCGAGAGAGCCAGCATCGTAACATAATTTCTGAAATATTTCAAGACCCGACGAAAGTTCCATCACGTATGTTACTCGCCTTTTTAAAAAGAGATTAATGATTTAATTTCCGACATTTCTTAACGATGTATTACGATGGTACTTTTCTATTTCAGTTATTCGTTTCTTTATTTTAGCTCGTCCGAATAATTATTTAATTAATTTTTTTATAATTTGTGTTATTTTTTTTTTTTTTTTTTTAGCTTGATCGTAATTATGTGTATATGTATTTATGTACTTTTTATTATTAATAAAGTCAAATAATAATTGGGCGGGAAACGTTATAACGACAGCACTTAATATTTGTTTCGTTCGTAAAATAAACGGCGTTTTGTAAAATAAATAGTTGCAATATTTAGACACTGCAATGATATTTTCGAAGTTTCGTCGAGTACGTTCGCGATATCGCTCGTGATATTGTTCATCTGGAATTCATACATGGGATTCACAAAAATCGATGTATGATAAAAAAGAAAAAAAAAAAAATATACGCGTTGGCGTCTGTTTGTTCAGTTCTTTATTTTTCAAACCGTTTTGATTTTGCGGTCTCTTCACAAGTTTTTACGCACATGTAAACACTGACCGATTCAATTATTCAGCTTGCAGCGGTTTTCGCGACCGATAATAAAATTAGAAAAAGGAAAGTACTTTTTAAATAGTCCGTGTCGGGTACGCGTTATCAAAAATTTCACGTATCACCGTCTTTTTCGATTAACTTTAATTTTTAACGTTTATCACGTAAAGAATAATAACTTTGGTATCGAATACTCACTTTTCCATTTTTCTGGCGTATGTCGGGACACGTGGATCTTGCACGAAATTTATGCCAAATGGCAAATCGACGGCTCGTACATAGCTGCTTAAACGCACGTGCGGTAAAAATTGCGCTAGTTTGTGCAAGACTAATAATTGCAGTCGTTAGCAGGGCCGCGGTATAACCGTTTCTCGTCTTGTTATGCACGTTTTAACTCTACCGGAATGACCTAGTGATTAAAATTTTTGTGAATTTAACGTTGCGCCATCCGAGAATCCATTTTATTTTTTCAGTTTACTCGAATATATGAACGCTTGTAATATTTATCAACGTTTAAATGTTTTAAAACAGGTTTTAATGCTATTTCTTTTTCATCAACATTTTATTTCAATTTATTTTCAACCATTTTTCTTTGGAATTAATTAAATTAATAAATTGTAAATGTTGTTTCATTCGCGCAATTATAATTGTTTGAATTAGCAAAATACCACAAAGTGAAACCGTTGTATCAGCCACGTTTTCGTAAAAAGTTTCTTTTCTGTTCGTAGAAGCAGTAAGTTAATACAAAAGGCCGCGCGTTTACGAGAAGCTGCAATTAATCTCCGAGACATCTCGTGTATACATGAAATTCGTATCGATACAGATGCGATATCGGCCGGCTTCAGTCGCTCAGATGGCGGAATGAGATTATGGTTCGCGGGATGCATTAATCCCGCGATCAGTATGCGTCTAGCACTAATTGAATTAATAATGGAATTGCAGGTCGGGTGTTTCTGCCTTGTTTGGTACATTCCTGATTCAATGGCGAAACTCGTAATTATTCCGCGGGACTTTACGTAGCGAGCCGACCGCCGGACACGGGTCTGGATGCCGCAGAACAATGCTCGGCCACCACCTTTCGCCAACGGTGGTCCCTAGAATATATTCCGGCACGAAGTTTCGCACACTAAATACATTATTGATTAGCGCACCATGAATTTAGTGGTCTCGGACGTACTTTGCGAATGCCCGAGCGCTCGTGGCATTCGTGGTATACTTGCAAGGAGAGCGGCAGTCATTTTTGAGTCACGAAGCGCGCCTTTCGCCCTTGCATCGCGTGCACACGTACACGGTAGACGCATATATCACGCGATTGTCACCCGCGTACACGACTTTTCGAAAACGCCTCTCTGCCTTTCGAACCGGTTCTTTTATATTTAGCCTGGGCTTGCATTTACAATTTTTTTGCGCCCAGTCGTCCGGATCGATGCCCGCGTTGATCTGTATGCATATTATAAACCATCACGTTTTTTTGGGGATACGAAGAGATGACTATAAGATACCGCACTAGTGCATTTTTTATTCTGCAGTCTATGTATTATTATTATCTTTTTTGTTTTTGTAATATACTTGTTTTATTGAACTTAATTTTTCTTCTATCTCGGAACTAAAACAATTGCTCTAGTTATCTTTGAAGAGAAATCTTCGCCGACAGCTTTCTTTTAACAAGGAGTGAATTGTATTTGGCGATTCTACCTTTGTTATTTTTCTCTTACGCGAGATAATTCGCCCGTGCGCGATTCGCCCCCGCGTGAGTAGGTCGAGCAATATCGCGCGCTCATTGAAATAAAAGATGCGAGATTTACGTGAATCGCGGAGAAGGTTTTACGAGGCTCGACGAGTACGCGGAACAATCCCGGAGATTTTTCGCCACAATTTTTCGCGAGGCCGCGGAATGCGAGACATACCCTGCTCGCGTGCGCGATAAAAAAAAAAACGGGCGGTGGTGGTACGGGGCGCGGCACCGAAACGCATTCGCATGCATTGTCGCCACGCGATCGTAAAAAAGCGATCGCGGATGGTAAACAGTGCGAAAAATTCGAAAAATGCAGGGTGAAACCATGTAAACGTCGCCGAAGTGTCGATACATAAAAGTAACGCTGGTTTGTGTTAAAATTTTTTTTTCTCAGTGTTTTTGCGCGATTTATAAGAACAAGGGATTCAGATGTTATTTCGGCGATTTTTCCTCGTGTCCCTTAAAAAATTTTACGCTTATTTTTAGAAGGTATATCGTTATTTTGCACTGATTATCGATAGATATATTAAAACCTTATACCTTTTTCTTTTTTTAGATAATATATAAAGTTTTTATATTAAATTACACGATAAAACATGAATGTGAAATAAAGTGATAATCGAGAGACAGCCCGCGTATATTAGGTAATGCAAGAGTGAGTGAATAGGATTTCATACCTCGGACTGAACCGGGATGAATGCTAGGGGGTTGTTCGGCATGCGATGTGCAGATGGCGGGTGCTGGTCGGTATCCCGGATTTCCAGCCCCGCCCATGTGATTTAAACAACGACCTTTCCAGCGTCGATCGCGCATCCCGGACCAAATGGGTTCGACGGGATGATTGCGAGAGGATTCTCGGGCGGGGTGACTGACTGAACAGCGATGAACATTCGTATCTGTAACGCACATCTGTGTCTTGCAAAAATTTATTTCGCCCCGTTGAAGCTACATACCTCCAATATTCTGAAGGAAAGAATTGTCGCGAAAGTAATAAACTGCGAGAGCAACTTATACTGACACAGTTACAATATTATAAAAATTGATATTATGGCGGAGAAATTTGTGTGATAAAATAATACTTTTTTTTTTTTTTAATTTGGAAACTTTTTTCCGTTATATACTTCACGGAGCGAGCGTAAAAATGCGTTAAACGCGAAAATGCTGATCCCACTCTTAAATATAATTATTCCGAGTCAACGATTTTACCAATTTAGCAATCGCGACGCGTGTAATAGATGACGAACCTACGAACTTAAGTACGTCGCTAGCTTCGAAGGGAGAGATAACGCCCGGTACGTTTTATATATGGATTATTAGAGTATCGGGGAGTATCAGCGCGATGTAACGCGGGCGAAAAGTTCGACAAATTTGCATTGGAATTACATCGTATAAAAGCCGCGCCCCGGCGATGTCGACAGTCGCAAACGGGCACGACCGCATTAAATACTGCTCGGAACGCTTTCTTCTTTACCCTATCTACTTGCCATCGCGCGGCGCTTCCCCTGCATTGCTCCAGGCCACGTCAAACGAGTTTCGTCCTCCACTTTCGTCCAAGTTTGGCGCTGGCTTTGAGCAAGAAGCGACACGATTATGAGCTTGCTTGCCGCGCCAGTAATCAGCCTGGCGACTTACGACGTAACGAGAATTAATTCGCGGTCACGAAACTAGAATCGTCGGTGAAGCGGGAAGCGAAGGGGTAGCACATTATTCGGACCAGGGAGCCGTAATCGATAATTACGTGATAATCGCATCTTAATTGGCACTTTTATTCATGCAGCGACGCGATAGTTAAAAGAACTAAGTCTTTCGGACTCGCGTATCTGCACACGTTTATCGTAGCAATTTTTTTTTTTCTTTTTTATGCGCGCTACAAATCGCAGCATCGTCCGCCCTTGTTGTGCTTTTTGTCCCGACGGCGCGATATTGTCCGTATCGGTTCTGTTATGTTCAAACGGGTTGTCTCTTCTTCTCTCTGTTTCACCCTTATAGGCATCCGTAGGCGCGCGTACGTGGTGCACGTGTATTTTGTGCCTGTACGTTACCCGGAAATCGATTAACCTGATTCCGTGCACCGCGAGTTAACGTCGTACCATCTACCTTGCCAACCACGTACGAGGACATTCCACGAGCCGCCCCTGCTGCGTCCGATCAGCTTTTGGCTCGACGAAACGTTTCGAATCGGTGGGAAGGGGCGCGGCGGGCTTGCGCGAGCGGGAATCAAAAGTGTAGGATAAGCATTTATTCCGCCAGGCGGCAAGGCAGCAACCGACGAGATCGAATAATTTCCGAAGGCGGACCGGGCGGATGAGGTTATTATCCAAGGAAATTGCCGCGCCGGTCGGAAAAGACGGAAAAGGAGCCGGGATTCCTCGGGATTCGTTTCGGATTCGGAAAATATGTGGAACACGCGTGCCGCTTGATTACGCGTTCGATATCACCCCGGCGATATCTCCGATCTCTTGCATATCTGATTGTAGAATCTTTAATGAGCGAAAAAAATAAAAATGAGAAGGAAACTTGTTCAAGTTGCATAAAACGCAATTGCACTGTGAACGATATTTTGATTTAAATTGCTTAAATCGGTGACTATGAAATAATTCATTGTCGGCATTATTTAAACTTCGTCATTAAGACCGAGATTTCTATTTTACTTTATTCTTTTGTTTATTTTTTATTACGTTTGTGCGATATCAAAAAGAATATTTTCTAGCAGCTAGTGACAACAAAAGATTCTTGTTTCCATTTTACTTCTGAATTTTCTCTCTTAAGGAAGCTATAAAGGATCTAAGAAAAGATGCGCGCTTATGTATATTATATAAAATATGACTTGAAAATGGATTTTATTCAGAATAATCCCGAAACGGTGTACCGCCGATTGAATCCCGCGTTCCATTTTTACACGCGATGTATTTCGTTCACAGCTAGATGCTCGCGCCTCAATTTTTGTTTGTTGCTCTTCGATGCGCGAATACTGAGTCGCTATATCGGCGCACGCCATTCTGTTTGCGTGAAAACTGAATGCTAACATTAGCCCACGGACAATGAGTCGTATGTGATTCTGACGCGGATCTTTTTTCGATATCTGTCTAAGACACGCGAAATATCGACGTATGACGCTCTACTAGATGTAAAAAAAAAAAAAAAAAACAGAAGAAAAAAAATTATAACTTCCACTTTAATCTTCGACTTTGAGTAATCTCGTGTTCTCCCAATCTCTTTCTACAGAGAAATTAATCTGCATACGTGACAGGTCTATTATCCGTAGCGATTCTCGTTCCGGTGTCTCTTGTCGGTCTCGAAATCCACCTCGATTCATCCGTCGCGAGCTAGTCTCAAGAATTTTCAGCGTCGACCATTATTATTCGTGATCTCTGCCAACTGCCGAACCGGCCCCGATAGCCGTGCGATTGATCGCGGTAGACAATTCTTCGCGGTGTCCGAACTGTCGGAAGATCCTGTAGCTCGTGTCTCGAACGGTCGAGATCGACGACTGCGAGGTTAATCGGGTTAAACGACGAGATTACCGCGGATGCGCCCCTATCTGTTCGTCTTTCAGGAAGAAGTGCCGTCCACCCCCCTTATCGGACTTTGAGAGAAACTCTCATAATGAAATTGCACGAGCGCCGATTAATTCGACGCGGCCATTAAGGGGCATCGATCTTATTATTTGCGCCGCGTAAATTAATATTGACAAAAGAAAGTGTCGCGATAAAGCTGCGCCAATTTTTTTGCGCCGTTTTTCGCGAACCGTATAAATTTCTTCGACGCTACAGGCCGCCGATGGATTACTTCCCTCTTTATATGTGATAAATTCACAGTCGATCTGTCGAGAATTTGTCCCACGGTTCACCGCCGATTTTCAATTTCCTTTTTTAATTGTCCCGCGACCGTCATCTTTTCACATTTATGACACACGTATGACGTTTCTTCGATTATTTCGCGGCGTCGTTTATCGACAATCGTGGATTGCTCCGCGGCACGTGAAAGGAAGAAACGGCTTTCTCGAGTTTCCCGTTCGCCGTGCAATTCCCGACCTTTCCCGGTCGCGGTTGCGTATTTCAGAATCTACTTCCAATTTCCGTTCAGAAAAATCCCGTATAAAGACGGCGAGATCGACGCGTAAATTTTTGCGCGGTTATTTTGACGTTAACTCGGCACCATTAAACCATTAAACGTCTACTTCCATCGCGAGCAGTTGTAAAGAAGAGCGTTCTTTTCTGCTTTTGCGAATTGTCGGGGTACATGGGCGGCGATTAAAGTCTAAAGGTGTGTATACTCTGGGCAAGCGGCGAACCCGACATTCACAAACAAATCGCTACAAAAATAACACACCAACACACATCATCAACCGACGTTTGCATTCGCTGTGTTCGTTCACTCGGCGTACACACCTCGAGACATTTTTACTTTGCAAATAAAATTTTATTATCAATTTTTATTAGATAAAAGATTAATATGTTAATGCCAAGAAGACGCTCGTTCGGACGTGATATTTATAATAAGACATATTCGATTTCGAATCGGTTGTGAATATCTGCCATTTAATATTGATCTGTGATAGTATTATTATTATTTTTTATTATACGTGTAAGGTAAAAATATCTAAGAGATATTTAATGTTGGATGTAATATGTCTGGGAAATTGAGGTACTGTCATATTGACACGTGAAATCAATAACTTTGCGTTAATTAATGCCGAAAAAGGTTCTCCTGGCTTTTTCGTCCCCGGTAGGAATGCAATTAGTTTCTAGGTTCAATGAGAATGCGTGATATTCGTTATTCGCGGGAGAAAAATTCAGGAACTATTTCCCCGATAGCGTAGTTAAGCGGGAGTCGCGATAACGTTGGTCTATTATTAATCAAAGGATCACAACTTTGATCGAAAGCCATGGAACTTTAATTTAAAACTCGAAAACTCGGTTGAAAATGATCGCAAACTTTCTTTTAAAATGACCTATTTTCTTTCCGCAAGAAAAATCGGTTTGGGAACATTGTGTGCCGTTCGTAATTGCTTCGTAAAATTAATTTCCGCCGGTTCTTTTGAATTTATTTTGAAATTATAATTAGATCCAATGAATGAAGGTCCGCAGTAATATTTTATAATTAAATCTTTTCGACTAATTAGTTGTAAAACAACGCTAGCTAGTAGGTACCGCCGGTAAGATATTCTCGGCGAGATATTGTTTACTGTCGCAGAATGGGAATTAAGTGCTTTAATCAATTTTTTCAAATTAATTAATAATCACTGAAACATATAATTTTTACTCTAGGCGTCGTCGGTGATGCGTTCATATTTTTCTTTTTTTAAGAAATCGCCCTTTTTCTCTCGTCAACTTCTACATTGGTCCTTCTTTAAGCACGTCCGGTCCCAAATGCGCGCTTCGTCAAATTAGCTTTGTCAGCCCTTAATCGGATACGTAGTACATATACTCAGACCACTGGAGTAAGGATACGATTTTATCCCCTTGCCTTAGATCGACCCTAGAGAATTGGGGTCGGCCAATAGAGCTGCCGGGTTTGTCTTTGTCAGAGCCGTCCTTTTTTAGCAACTAGGACTAATGACACTGCGACACTAATTTTCAGGTGACTTAGCATTTTCGGACTTTATTTGGAATTACCGCGGGGTTGGGGAGGCAAGGGAGTAATATAAAATCGCTGGAAAGTAATAATTTTTTTCTTGCGAAATCTTGATTTTTTTACTCGGGTATAATATATGGGTATCAGATATTTTTCTCGTTTTATTAAAATATTCCGCGACTAACATTAAGGAACCGACTTTAAATAAATAGATATGTTAATAGTAGCATATATCAGGCAGACATTTTCCCATAATTTTTTGTTAGAAAAAGAATAGAATATTTTTATTAAAGTTGATTTTATGTTTTATATGAATTTTTGCAGGCGTATAAAAGAGTTCATTTTAAATATTTATCGTCTGTATTAAACGTATTTGAAATGCAAGTGCCTCTTCACGAGCTCATGCATCTTTTACAAATTTACACAGTACATTTTTTTTTCTCCTCTTTTTTATTTCTTTTTTTTTTTTTTTTGTTTGATCATGCTCTTATTGAGAAACGTGCATTTCTTCGACGCTCAATAGCCACTGAAATCGCAATTTAAAGTTGTCCGATTTAAAAGAGCTCTTTCAGAGAAGATTTGCTTCTGGATAAAACGCGCGGTATTTCCAAAAGAAGACATCATCAAGTAATGAGCGTAAAGAAAATAAATTTAATTAACGTTTAAATGTATATATTTATCATATTTAAAGAAACGAGATGCGTTTAAAGCATTATGCAAGATACGTAGGAACATCCGTAGTTTATTACCGAAAAACTATTCAATGTAAAACACTTTTCTTCAACGTAGAAGAAGTAAATGAAAGTAATACGCGGTCTGTAGGGTTTTATATCTAAAAAAAAAGGTTATTTGCAGATTTTTACGCGCTATTTTACATTCGCGTAAAATAATCAATGTACTTTCTATCTACGGGGTATATCTTCTTTTACATTATCTCACTTTACTCCGAGCGTATTAATCAAGTACAACCACAAGGGAGAAAACGCGTCGTAAAAGATAAATTACACGAAAAAGGATTAAAGGCTCTAGTCGGGACTTCGTTCGGCGCGCAAGCATTTTCGTTGACTTTCTCTCTCTCTTTCTTTCTCTATCTCTCTATATCTCTCTATCTCTGTTTCTCTCTCGTTTTCAACTTCGCCTTGGTAGCACCGAAAATGGTACGCCAGGATCATTTGCCGGACTGTAATCAAAGCGTCCATCACACAGAACGGTGCAGCTAAGGCTCCCGCAAAATGGGGAATCTTCGCGTAAAGGGTCCCAGAGCAACGCGTATGGGGTTGGCGGAGGACAGAATCGAGACTGTCGCGGCTTGTTTAAACGAAATGATGCGAGGTTGCATGCAAGATGTATGCGGCCAGAAAATGCAATTTCTCTCGGACTCGTTGGCGACTACAGTAGCTACAATCAAGTCCCCGTCTCTTTTCCTCTATTCTTCCCTTAACGTAAAATCCTCCGGCGTATCCGACCTGTCTCATTCATCGACGGGGCAGTCGTTTTCCGCTCGTGTACGAAATCCATCTCTTGGTCCGCGATGCGCGGAAAGAAACGTCGCAAAAAAAAAGAAAAAAAAAAGGGAAAAATTGAAATATCGCGATGGTCGCGAAATATAACTCGGTCTCGCTTTGTTCTTGTTCGTTTGCGTCAATAAAGACAATGGTATCCGTTATTTTATTGTACTCGTTTTGGGTATCCGTAAGAGGCGGCGGGTTGAAGAAGTTTCTTTAAAAATTGGACGCGTAAAGTCGAAAATTGAAAACCTTCTTTGGTATCTGTTTCTATCGGATTCATCAATCAGGATCTGTCAGTCAAATTAAGACCAGTGTAGAACTTAGCTTAAAAAATTTTTTTTTCCGATCTCTTTTATACTTGACGCGCACTCGATCATTGCAAAATTTTTAAGACAAAGAACTCAAAGAACCTACACCGAGAAATGGGGTCGTGTTAACTCACGCGATAATCCCTCATAGCCTCTTTTTTTTTTTTTTTTCATATCCGGTTTTAAAGAAAAAAATTATTTCTCCCTGTTCCTTGCAGAATTTTCGTGATTTTTTTTTTTTATTACGAGCGAGCTTTATGGAAATATGGACGACGTATGTGATGCAATGTTGAGAAATTTATTTTTTATGGAACACGAGAGAGCTCGGAGTTAAAAAAATTTTATTAAGATACCGTACCGATGAGATAGCAAAATATATTGTATTATATTTCTTGCATAAAAAAAACCTAGTAAATATATTTAGATTATTCCCGCGTCGTTTTCTTTATTTTTTATATAGTACGGCTGTATTAAAAATAATTTGAATAACGATTAAAATTTTTTTTTCTAAACGTATCGATACATCTTTATAAGTTGCATTATTTATTTCATTATTTTCAATTAAAATAAAATGTTACGGTTTGACATTAATTCGATTTTTCTAATTTAGTACTTTAATCAATAAATAGAATTTAATCACTACTACTCGAGTATCACACTGCACTGCATTTTAATAAAATAATTGTACGTAAAAGAGAATAGATGGAACAGTTAGAATTTTAATAATGGCAATAATCAAACAAGCTGAGAATCTCCGGTTTAAAAAAATTTTAATCGTTCCTTCATCAAACGGTGGAAGCGACACAAAGCGACGGAGTTATTTATTTCCGCAATTGTAATATTTCATGGCTATTACGCATTTTACAAAAGCTGCGAGCTGAGCTTCAACCGCTCTCTCTTCAAGCTTAATGAGTCTGCCTGAACTTCTTGTCGTACACGTTCCTCCCAGAAAATCAGTAAGATTATTCTACTCCGTATCCACTTTATATTCACACTTACATCTCCGCGATACGAATTCCACGATAGCGATATCGCGAATCTGAGTACATTTTCCACGTCGCGCGCTGCGGTAAAGTCCCTTAACGCTCACGGAGACATTTTCCTAACGCCTTCTCCTCGCGGCCGGGACTTCGACTTGAGTTTCAGGCTCGTTAGCACTACTGCAGGGCCTCCGCCCCGGAGGACGAAGGGAGAGCCACCGTTATGTGTCGCTCTTCGCTACCGCCTCGCCATTATCGCGCGCGGGATTTTTGCCACGGTATATCCATATTTAACAAGGAAAAGTTCACAGGCCCGAAACTTTTGTTCTTCCGGGAGATTAATCACGCGGGACTTCGTCATTACGCGTTTTCCCTTTTCCCGGGGCGCGAAAAGCCGGGGCTGGGCGCTCGCGAATATACACCCGTTAAACAATATCGCGCGCGGCACGTCGAATACGCGACATTGAAAAACGACTCCCTTGCACCTTACGAGTAAGCTAAATCCCAACGCTCCCTTTGTCTTTTCAAAACTCTCAGTCGCATTCTAATCTCGATATTAAATTCTTCCTTTCAATCGTCTTCGTCTAAGACGATTTGGCATCGACGACATCGTGGGGGTTTTTGTTTTCCGAGGCAAAGTGCAAATTGTTGACGAACGTCGGAAATCGGATTGGCAAACTCCGGGAAGCACCGATCAACAAAGGCGACGACGCTGTACGTAAAATTTGGATCGATATCTAGCGCACGAAGTAATTTTGATCCGCGTTAATAGAACTACGGTATTGAAAAACTTTTCAAGGGCCGAAGAGAAGAAATTTTTTTTTTTTTTCTTTCTTTTTTTTACGTTTATCCTCCGAATTTATTAGATGTTTCGGCGTTTTAATAAAAGAGAACGGCGAGGCACGTAGCGTGTCATTCTTTTCGGAAAGCGGTGAACTTTGATAGGATTCGCCATTTAAGAAGTATCCCAAACAATAATAGTCCTCGCGGGTGGGCGAAGCGGGATAAAGTTCTCATCGAGATTCGCTCGAAGAGGAGACTTTGGGTTATTCTCGGTTCTTCTGATAGCGCCGATTCACTCGAGGATCCTCGCTTTTCGTGAACTTCCACGCGCGCGAAGTTATGCATGCGAATTTCCCGATCTGGTATGCAAATCTCCGGCCCCGGTACACGTGTCGAGAAGCTTATCAATGACGGCTGTTTACCTGTCGAAATTATTCAACGCGACTTTTGCCGAGGTAATTAAGGACGTCCCGTCGGATATTCTATTTTTATTGATATCACGATCGCGTACGGTGGGATAAAAAAGATCGCACCCTGACGACGGTATTGCGGAGCTTGTCCCCCGCATCCGCTGTCACCGCCAGACGAACGACGTTTCTCAAATCGCCGATAATTTAATTGCGTCCGCTCGGTGATGTCTAACAATTGCTTCCCTCGAACGATTCATCTTATCTGCTTCCGAAGATTGATTAGCTGCACTCTTCCGTGATTCCGTTCCGGCTGTCGCTCAATCCCTTAAACGGGATTCCTCCAATAAGCGCGGCATTTCCTCGTGCACGAGGTTGGCGCGAATTCCGTATACGTATATATATATATATATTTGTGTGCTCGGATTCTCGCACACGTGCTCACTCCCACACAAACGCGGAGATGTCATCTCGTGCCAGACGAAATTCGTCGGGCCGAATTTCTTCGAGATGTCTCGAGATCACCCACGCGTGTTCTTCCGCGTGAATAGCTGATCGCGCGCTATCTGATCGTTTTAAATTCGCAAGTAGCAAGCCGGCGGATCGGCGAATCATCCCGTCGAACGTCATTTCCTGGCGAATGCAGTTCAAATACCACTGGTTCACCGGACTGTAGTACGTACAACGCGGTCGCATGTGAGACGCGGCACATTTAAATCGAATCCGACGAGTGATTTGCATATTGTCGTCTACGCTTAGTTGATAGCGCATATATTGGAGGCCCGTCGCGTATACTGATGGAGGAATCGCTGTTGGTATTGGATATCTTGAATGCGAAATGAGTAGTGAAATCGACAATCGATACCCGCTAGTAAACGTTTCCCTTTAATTTGAAAAAAATTAAGAGAAAATCTGACTCGATTTGTTCGCGAAATAAATTAATTTATACATCTCGCCGGACGGGAGTACTCGTTCGATTCTTTCCGATTTTTATCACGACGTTTTGCCGTCTGAGTTAATAATGTAGTACCGTAAGAAAGGATGATGTATCGGATCGATTTTTCTTCCTTTTAGTTTATTACATCATACTGCTATTATTAACAAAACGTCGGCGATGGAACTGTTTTTATTATTCCTTATAACCGTGCGACGAGACGTGCATTCGACTTAAAAAGGGAAGGACTTCTTGCCCATTGTCGGTGGATACTTAAGAACCGAGACGCCCTTTCCGTAAACTCAATCCAATTTCTTCCCCATTTGTCACTCCTCTCATTTCTTCCGTAGGCGGAAAAAGCATCGAGCAACGGAAACGACTAACGTGTGTCTAGCTCCACGGCCGAACGGCAACAACATGTAATACAAAATTAATGAATTCGTAACGTTGATTAATGATTAACTCAAGTGGAAAGACGGAAATCCTTTGACGCGCCGCAATGAGAATGCATAACAGATCTCGGGGAAGGCCGTTTCTCGCGCGCAACAGACTAGATTCACCTTCGGAACGTACACGATTTGCATAAATTTATATAATTTAGCTTATATAATTTATCACGCCGCGATATCCGCACGAATGGCACGAAAGTTCCTTTTTGACGCAAGTCAACTACCGGATATTCATACGGGGTGCATCGAGTAAACGCAACATTTATCAGGCTAGATGCCAACGACACAATAACGTGCCAACCGCCAGGACTTATTAATTATTCCGCAATCAATTATCGGGTCTCTCCCTCCTCTCTCTCTCACGATCGTTTTATTAGACACGCCTCTATCTAACGCCGCACAGCTCTTTTATCTACATCGCGCTCCCCCCCCCCTCCCCTTTCCCCTCCCCGCGCCGTCGTGCAAGTTTTTCAATTAGCTGTCGAAACTGTGTTTTAAATGACCGAACTTCCGAAACGCTTCGGGATGTACACGGGAGACGTGCGGACACTTCCTATCCGCGACGCTATTGCTCTTAGGGGCACCTCATTTGTCTCGCCAAACATCATTCATCGTGGGAGACGATGACGGAACATTTGCTCTATTGCTTCAGGGTGGGTTATCTCGGGACGTCAGTGTCTCCTCATGTATATATAGATGAATATGTGAAACCGACCGACTAACCGTGCCGCGAAGGCGATCCGCCGCGTATCATATTCGCGTAAGTCATCCGTCAAGATTATTTAGCATACTTGGCTCTTCGCCGCGAAAAAGTGACGTCTCATATTTCTTTCTTTTCTTTCACGTTGATTACTCCCGGTCACCAGAGAATAGCCCCCGCGCGGCAGTGCACATTTTTAGTCCGGCGAAGGGGGCCCGTAATTCATTCGCGGAACGACTTAAAATGCTAATAAACCGAGTCGTATCCTGGAAACCGAACTTTATTGCCCGCGGGATCTTCGATGCGAAGCGACGAAACGTCCGCGGTGTTCCTCTTTCATCTCGACTTGGCAGAGTCGGTAGCGATGATTCACTTTCCTGATATCGCGGACGCACGAAAAATGAACGGGACTTCCGTCCTCTTCTATAAAACATGCATGCTGCGCTTTTATCTTTTGTCAAGGGTATTCGTTTCATTTCTTTTTATCCCGCACAATCGCGCATTCTTTGACGAATATGGAATAAATGTTTCTCGGTAAAGATTTTGCGGCCGAACGAAAATACTCTCATTTTATTCTTAGTTCCCTATTAGCTTAAGTATATTTAGCTAACAATAAAATATCGTCATACCATTACTGTCGAATAATTCATCATTCATAATAATCCCATAAATTGAGATTGGTAAAATATAAATAATTTCCTAAATGAAAATCGAGCCTAATCGTTATTTAAATAACTGTAGCTAATTAATCCGTGGTTTATCTCGTGGCTGTTTAGCTGTCAGCTGTTTGATATCGAGCTATTCTAGCTTGTTATTATGGCGAGTATCAAGCTAATTACCAGATAAGGAATTAATCTAATCTGCGCGATCTAACTAATTATATTTGCAAAATTAGCTAATGTTTAGATGAGCTACCGCTCGGGTTATTAACGCTATACGTTTTAAAATATTTTATTTGTATTTGAAAACTGATAGAATTCTTATCGGCATTATTACGTATAACGTCGCGTTGCTGACATGCACAGTCGAGATGCAAAGAATCGATATACGAAATGGTATCATCGTCAATAGAGCGAACGGAGATCCGCGATATCTATTGAAATAGAAGAGATTAATTTTCAATTATTATCCGGGTTTATGCACGTTGCCAGCCAATCGAACAGAATTCAGCGATTTGATTAGGGATTAACGGCGAGCTTCGCCTTGAAATTTTCCGCATGGATCGGACTCGTTTACGCTCGAAGATGACGCGCTCTTTGCCAGGAGTACATCGATGAGGGTGGGAACGTCAAGGAAATGGAAGAATGTCAGGAGATGTTCTCTTCCCTTGCGAGTTTAACATTTACGACTTCATAACTTTTGAGGAGGTGCGAAGTTTTTCTCAAGTGCGTTGCACGCGTAGAGAATTTTCTAAGGGCGCATCCAGGCGAAGCAGCTACCCTATTTTCATGTGACTTGAATACTTTCGCCGTCTCTGATGCGAATGCGTTTTATAAAGGCAGTTTTCATACTGATTTCGTGAAAATGCATAAATCAAATGCATTCCATATTTTTACTTAAATATAAAAATATTGCGTTGGTCTTTTTAGAAAAAAAAAAAAGTAAAAAAAATATATTATATGTATGTCCCGGTACTACACGTAGAATGTTGTTCGAGCTGAAAAATTACATTTGCATAATGTAACACACATTTTATACGAAACATTTATATTGCACTGCGTCCAGTTATTTTATTATCTAATTCGGTAACGCAAGAAAATTGATTGGCTGCCGACCC
The DNA here is from genome assembly GCF_019399895.1 of Cardiocondyla obscurior. NCBI lineage: Eukaryota > Metazoa > Arthropoda > Insecta > Hymenoptera > Formicidae > Cardiocondyla > Cardiocondyla obscurior. The sequence goes on from NC_091877.1 coordinate 2,213,377, forward strand.
GAGAATAAAATGCACGTAAATAATTCACCCACACAAAAGCGCATTGCTTTTAAATCTCTTATCCAAGATCGCCAAAGTTTCTACAAGCTCGACGTTGTGAAATGCTCGACTCTGCTTTTCATATAAGGTGTCAGAATATCCTGGATTTCTTTATTTATAGCGATCGCAAAATTTAGTGCATTTTTCGGGAACTTCGGATATAAAGTCGAAAATTTTACGGCGCGGCTCGGACTTTCGGACGAATTTTCTTGTAGAATTTTATTTTGCACGAGTTATCGCTTGAATTATTGTCGTAAAACTTCTGGCCGATACAGGTTGGTTTTATGAACTCCCCGACATATTATCCGAGAAGCAGAAAAATTTAAAAACATCCCGACCTGAAGATCGCCGATGTTTTTCTGTACAGGTTATAAAGTGACTTATCATTTTAAAAGCTGACTGCATCGCATATGAAAAAATTCTTAAAAACGCTCGAGAGAAAAGCGAATTTTTTTATACTATTAATCTTTAAAAGTTTAATTTATTTTTATATATTTTTTAAATTTTATTAATTTTATAAATAATAATTTTTACAGTATATATTTTAAAGAAAATTTAGCAATAGTTAATACTACAAATTAGCAATATATTATAAATTATAATTACACGACTTACTCAATTTATTCTTTTAATTGACTTGATTTCAAGATATGTAACAGTATTATTGATGTTATCGGTATAATTCTTTCGTAACGAGAAATTTTTTCTTAGTCTGCACTGAATTAACTCTAAACGCGGCCGGGCTCGCTTAGGAGATACGGAAGTTAAGCTGGAAAAATGTGGTAATAACTCTTATCCTTCCGTCCATTTGAGATTTACGATCACACAGCAATTACGAGCAAGTATATAAATACGTTCCCTCGCGATAATTCGATAATACTTGTCGTTTCTCCGTTTCCATTTCCTTTGCTGCGCTTAGAGGGTTCTTAAGTAATAAACTACGAATAAACGGCGGATATACTCGTAGGGTTCTGCGTTCGCTGTCGTCGCGTGAGAGGCAAAATAACTGTTTCCGTTCTGCGCGGAGCTTTAAAAATTTAACAACTTTGCGAAGTAATAAGTAAAAAGACACACGGAATAAATTGTTTCATGTGCGAATACGGAAATTTAGAAAAAGGACTAAAGACTTTATCGGGAACTTGTTGAAATAAAAATATTATCTTTCGATTTGATTCATCAAAGAATCTCTACGCGAACTTCCGGCGTTTCCAATAGGCATTAAGACTATATTGTTTTCAACGGCGGTGCAATTAGGTTGTTTGCTCCGCGGAAGTGGCACGGTAAACTTGCGACAATTTTTCAGGGATCACGCGAGGACTCCAATCAAGTCGAAAAGTCCCGCTGGGCATTGTGGCCGGTACTTTGAACAGTTTCCATTGCGGCCGACCAGCTCGGCCTCGATAACATCTCGCGGCAGTCCCTCGTGTCTTGAAGTGCTCGGACTAAAGATAGAATCCTCTGATATAATTAAATTGCAGCAAACTGTCGTCTTACGGCGGGAATTTAATTTAATATAAAATTTTTGTCATTAAGGGAATTTTTACGAAAATATATATTTATAGTAATTTGCGGATTCACGCTCGAAGCGTTCCAACGGATGTATGTTGATTTTGGCAAAAATCGTCGACGCGATCTTATTTTAGCATTTAGAGAAACTGACCGAGGAGCTTCCACGGGCTAATGTACATTCGATAACGTATTTGCATATACACGAGTGACGACCCAAAGGAACTGCGCGAGTTTCTTTTGTAATCACGTGAATGATTTTTATTCTCTCTTTTTTTGGGGCATTTTTTTTTTTATTTGCTTGAAATGTTGCAAGCGGCGATGGCAAATACCTACAGCTCTGGCATGTTGCATAGTAATCGTCATTTCGAGAAAAACCGATTCTGCCGGCCCAATTTTTATATCGTCTTTTGTTACAGTGATACGATCGGTTTATTGGAGTTTTATTTTGCCCTCGCTTTCTCTCTTTTTTTTTTTCCCCTTCTGCCCGCGCCCTATCGTCGAATTTCGTCTCTCTCAATCCCGCACCCTTGTCTCTCTCCAAGGGAGTACGCGAGTCCCTTTTCGTTGAGAGACGATAAATCTTGAATATCCCGCGCGCTGGAAACGAACCGAATGAAAAATATTTCCCTTTATGGTGATGCTTGGCGAGCTTTCTTTTTTTCCGGGTTCGCGGGAGTGAGACTGCATCCCAAAGCACGTCCTGGTATATCCGACGGGAGGTATCGCCCCGCACTTTCCTCGACCCCCTTTCGCTGGAGTGCCGGACATTTCGAAAAGTTTATTACTGGTTTTATTAAAGTTTAAAAACGCCACGCATAACTTGGCGACTTCGTTATTTTGTACGTATCGACTTAAGTTTACTCGGTATTCCTTTCGCGACAAAGAAAATAATGAAACAGTACGACGTGGCGCCTGTTCTAACATTCTGTTTAAAATACGACGCGGAAATTACAAATAAATAAATAAATAAAATAATATTAAAAAAAATAATTAAAAGAACCAAAAGCGTTAATCAGATTCTTGTATTGAGATATTACTATTATAAATCCCGAAGTAACCGGCTGCTTCTCTCGCACTGTTAATCTCGTCTCGTTTCTAATGCGCGGTTTTTCGTGACTCGCGGCGATCGGTGGTCGCCCACGAAGAATCTTTTCCGAGACCGTAATAGTTGACGGCAAGAGACACGGAATCCCCTCGTAATTTCACGTTTCTTCTGGCAGTCAAAAAAAGATGAGGATGCATCCGGGGTGTAATAACGCATCAGCGTTACCAGGCAGCATAGCACTAAGAACGAAACGAGCTCCTTTTGTGTTCTGTCTTTTTTTTTTTTTTTTTTTTTTCTCCGCTATTTTTACACAAGGGGAAGGTAGGGGGATGGGGAGCCGTCGCGCATTGTCGTTATCATCGTCGGGACGCGACGATGCGCGGAGTTGCGTATCTCGCGTCGAGATACAAAAATCTTGAAGAGACGAGCGTTCCTTTACCGTCGTTTGTACCTCGCGCGCGCTGCATCTTCCGCCCCAGATCCGAGAAGAGTCGTTAGCAGAACTCGTCCTAATAGCTGTAGTGAAGAACTGTTTAAAACGTCCGAGGAATCAGAGAATCGCGGACTCGACCGTGAAGCGCGTTCAGTGCGAGAAAATTAAACATTCTTCAGCGAGTAAAGCTACCTTCGCGCGTTCGCTTGCCCATTTGCATAATGCGACGAAAGCACGTAGTATACGAAAACAGGTGGAGAGCTCTCTCTCTTTCTCTCTCTGCGCGCGCGACGTCCCGTAGATGCGTTTCATCAACGCGTTACGCGATTGTGCGCCGCACATTGGAAACTTCGCGTTCTGTTCGTTCGCCGCGGCATGCGACGTTGACGACTACGACAATGTCGTTTTCGCCTGCAGGCCCATGTCCTTTATTCATACGTTCCTGGTTGGAGAGCTTATTCATCCGCGAGAAGGGGTCGAAGCCGAGTCGGGTGGAAGCACGTCTCTATAGGGTGAACCGGGGGTTGCTGCGAGGAAGCCAAATTTGCTTTTCTATGGCGCGTATCTACTTCAATTTGCAGCACCTTGGAACGCCCTGTTCTCCGGAAGAAAAAAAAAGGCCCGCGAGCGGCCCTTCTATTCCTTTCTCTTTCCCTTGTTTTTTTTTTCTTTTTCTTTTTTTAATATTTTTATTTTTACAAAAGGAGAGAAATCTCGCGTTCGCAACCTTTGGCCCATTTTATACTCCAGTCGACTGACTAACGCGCGAGGAAAGAGATTTAACCGCGAGTTTATAATCAAGATTCACAGATTCTATCTTGGAAAACGACACTTTGTACATACATTAATATAAAGCCTTGTGGTTCAGTCTTTTTTAAATTTATTAAAATGTTTCTTTCAATATTATTTTCTTTTTTTTTTTTTGGTAACACGTACTAGATTAATTTGCCGTACTCGCGCGACATGACGTACGAGGTTCTCTTTTTAATGAAATAATTTCAACTGTGCTGTTTTAAAGATCATCGGGGTATCATAAAGCCTCGGTCGTTATCGTTAATGTAAATGGCATAACTTACGTGAAAATGACGTGCACGATGTCGCCGATCAAGCCGTTGTGCTGGAGTGGGTACTCCGAGGTCTCGCAGATTGCTCTCAGCAGACACTCTCTCCCGGAATATCCGAGGCTACGGCGAACGGGAGAAAAATCAAGGAGAGTTCTCTGCGAGGAATCCGATAGAGATTGAGGGAGGAACGAGGGTAGGATCGCGCGCGCTCGTCTCGTTGAAGCAATAGCTGTTTACTTTGCGCTTTACGATTCTCTAAATACCGAATTGAAGGCTCGCGCGCATACGTAATTCCCCGGCACCTGTGTATACTCGAGTCGGGGCAATGTAACGCAATTCCCAGACGCCCCGAATGCTCGTAAAATGGAGCCGGGAGTGCATTCGCCTTGAATCTCTACGCTGATTTCCCTTCTGCAGCATCTCTGCGAAGCTTCCCTCGCGCCCGTTCCGCGATCAGCGCCAATTCGGGTACGATAATCGACGCCGGCGATCGATTTTATCGCGTCATACATGCCAATCGGGTCGTTTACGACATTCCGATCCGACAATGGCTAGTTTTATCTATTTCGTCGAGGCTTTTGGCGCGTAACAGAACGTTAGATAAAGAAGTCGAATCGCGGTGCGAGATTAAAAGAAAGGAAACGGTATACGCTTTTGTGACGATAAAGAATTACATAAAGATTTTATTATTATTCGCAGCTCGAATCGTGTTAGGCTTTTAAACGATCGTGTGATGTTATAGACCGAGTCATTGTATGATTTTGGATCAGATAAAGTTGTGAAGTACCGTGAAAAAACACCGTGAAAGGATTATACCGACGAATTAAAAGGATCATAACGTTCTCATAATGAGGTTATTTGTTTACGGACTTGCCTTTCAAATTTACTCTCCAGAACTCGATAGACAGTGGCTCTCTCGATATTCCGCTTCCTCCTTTTTACCTCCGTCCAGGGCTCGGGATACGTTATGTTCGGTGGCAAAACGTAGTTAGCTTCGAAAAAATACGATAGCGAGATCGAACTCAGAGGATGCTCGAGCGGCACCGCGATAGCAACGAAGATCTACAAGAAACGTTAATCGCATAATCGCTTGAGATTACGTACTTTTACATTGGACTCTCTCTTGAATCGTGAAAATTTTCAGAGAACGGTAGTTTTTCTTTTTAAAATCATTATTTTAATAAAGTAGTAAAACGTTTTAATAAAAAAAAAAAAATGGAGAAAACACGTAGAAAGATTATTAACAAATTTCAATTATATATATTAAGATAACTGCATCTGTGTAATTATATCGTGAATTATTAATATGAAATGCTAACAATATTTTTACACATACTTACACCCATATTACTGAATTCCGGAAATGTTAGACTCCTGATAGGCCGGTGTAAAATTTCAGCGATATCCGAGTTTGCGGTTTTTGATAATACAACGTGCAACGTCAATGCCAAATTAAGTACAAAAAGTCTAAAAATTTAATAAATAAAAATTCGCGGCTATAAATATATTTTACATATTAATTATTAATACGTGAAATCAATAGTCTTGCGTATCTTTTTTTTTCTGCTCTAATAAATTTCAGAATAAAAAAAAGAAATTAATTACATTAAAAATATTGCGTAAGGCTTACAAGGTTTTTTTTAGCTGGCAACACATGGCAGTTGGAATTTAGAAACCACTTCAATCCGCAGTCTTCAGAACTTTGCGCCGATTTCAGCCACCAAAAGATTGCCTTGCAATGCCACACGGAACCGGTCGGTGGAGACCGTCAGTACAGTTACGACTAACGATTGTTAATCTGGCGTGCACACAGAAATCTTTTCGTATCGATTACTCTTTTCGGGCAAAGAATTTTAATGAAATGGAATTGATTCAGCTATATGAGTTATCTTCATAAATACGATTGGAAATTTCAAATTTAAATAAATCGTCTACATGTAATTAGTAACATATAATTCTTTAATCTCAGATTAAACTTCGATTGATTGAAGCTTTTAATAACTTTCCGCAGAGATTGGGGGTGTACAAATTTTATTTTATATATTACAAATGAATAATTAGATTACAGAGAGGGAATAAACTGCAAAATTGCAAGGTGACGATAATTTATATTCAAATACTTGCGTTTCATTTTTTTTTCTGTTTAGTTTTTAAAAATTTTTTTTTTTTACATGTAATAATACTTGTAATATTTTTTAGCATTGTGTGGTTGTAAATAATGATTTAGCGTCTTTCTCGACGTGAATAAACGGCTCGCAAATTTTCGCACCGAACGTTTAATTAAATTTGCATAGGTGCTGCTCGAGCTTCGGAATTCGCTCTTGCGGGGCGAGTTATCGTCCGCGATTTCCAGTGCTGAAATGTAATTATGATCTCTCTCAATGCGTCAAACTTGGCGCGGCAGTAGGATGGTCGCGATTAAAGAGATTTGCAAGAGCGATTTCGCATTACGCGAAGGTAAAGTTGCAGCTGCGCTGCTTAAACCGCTCGTATATAAATGAGCCCCCCGTTCCGGCCGCGTAGCCACAGCGGATTACGCTCGCTTTTAATTTCTCTTCGGGTTTTATCTTTCGTTTATTTTTCGCGTTTTTTTTTTCCGTTTTCTTTTTTTTCGTTTAGCGCGTCACGTCGCGTCGCGCGCGTCGAAGAGCGATTTCCTCGGTCGCGGAGCGAATGCGTGCGGGAATCGCGAGCGCGCGTAACAAACGGGACAATAATGAAGCGCATAATAAGCGATGAGGCGCGGGTAATTAAACGCGGCGCGGTTTAATGAAACGCAACGAATGCGGAGTCACGTATTTTTAAGGGACGCGATTAACGTCCGCGTCTCCGCGGCGCGAAGATAAGCGTCGCGATGACGCAAAGTGACGGATTTATGCACGGACGCGGGCTAATTGATGTAAATGTATTAGTTTTCTAACGCGAATTGCTGTAAAGGCGTAAAAAGAATGGCGTGAAACGTCCATTGTCAAAAGCATTCCATTACTTTCGTCTTTTCACGACGTTTTTGCTGTTTTATGCTTTTTTTTTATCACGATTGTTAAATCAACGCGCGTATTTTAAATGCTGCTGTACAAAGCGTGCCTGGTAAAGTATATCTTCGAGTACTTTTACGTATCGAAGGGTTAATCTGCATGAACTGAAGGATAAACATGGAATATTAATGAGGATGTGATTAATTTCTATCCTCTGTCCGTGATGATTAATTACCCGTTTATTAGATATTCATGGGGGGAGGGGGGGAGATTAAGGTGGGATGTTTCTAAAATGCCGTTAGAATCTATGCAAGTTTTCTCTACACACGTTTGAAACATATTCGCGAAAAGATGTCACACCGACCTTTTATAATTCCCAAAGGTACCACTTAAAAATTAATTAAATAAAATGGGCTTAACTTTTGCGAAAGAATACGCTGGCTAGTCTGCGAAAGTCCTGCAGTGAAAAATTCGCTCTATAAATAACATTAAAAAAAATTTCCTACCGATATAACACGAGAATTTATTTTAAGGATGCAGCGTTACAAATAATTAGAACTATTCTATGTGAAATATTCACTTCATAGATACCCGACACGTACACGTTATCGATCGCGAAAGTCAGTTCGCATCAGCTAATATTGTACAATATATTAATTACAGTTGACTATGCACGGCAGCCGACCGGCTGGCACATTATCTACGTTTTACGTAATCACCGCGCGAGATGTGTACGCCGCGCGCGTGACCGACCGACTTTTACTTTCGATCACTGTGCAGCCATAAAAATAAGTTAAAAAAAGATTTTCAATCCTCGCATTCCTATACCACGAACGAATATCTCCCGAATCTATCGCGGGCTGGTCGATCGAAATCATCTTTTCTCGAGCCCGATTCTACTCGTCGATACTTCGTTTACGGTAGAGTTTTACGGCGAATTTAATGTACACGAGGTTTTAACTTATTTTATATCAAAAAGACGTAGTCGCCGGTACGCACAATTAATCCGGGAAGGTAGTCCACGCCTGATTATGTGCACTTGGCCCGTCGAATATGCGTAGATCTTTAATACGTACAGAGCACGTGCTCCGTAATGCTGGAGAAGGACAGAGCGAAAGTGGAGGTAGTGGGAGAATGTAGCTCGCACGCGGCACGTACGCCGTTTACCCTTATCTTTTTTTTTTAATTACTAGAACAAATTTTGCGCACGCTTCACGTTTTTTCACGTATTTTTCAAAAGATCCTAGTTGCAAATTAACAGCTAATTTACGCGTCACACCAATTTTTTAAGATAGAAAGAATCAAAATTGTTTAAATATTATGCGCAACAACGCTGTAATGCTTACGTTGCTTTTTTTTTTTTTTTTCTTGTCTAATTTTAAATTAGCAATAACTATACATGGCAACAGAAATATTGATGCAAAGAGATTTTAAGGAAAGAATTTCATACTCCAGAGTAAAGTTTCCATTTCGAGAACGGTGAATAAATTCTCTAAAAGTTTTATATAAATTGGGAGAAACTATGTTGACTGGCACACATGTCCAACTGGAAGGTACGTTGTTTATGAAAACTTGAACCCACGCTATTTTACAGTGCAGACCGCTGCCATAATGCAACGCGCGGTTTTCGAGTTTACGGTATTTCATTTAAGCGACACATCCACTTCTTTTTTTTCTTCTTTTTTTTTCTTTTTTTTTTTTCGTTCCCTTGCTAACAGCAACCATACGTTTCCAGTGGCGACGACCGAATGGCTGTTTACCACAGATGTTTCCTCCTTTTTACGAGGCGAACTCTTCCAGCGTCCAGAGTTTTTCCGCATTTTTGCCCGGAAGGAACCTCCGTTAGTCCGCGGGGCGGTTTTCTCGGGTGGAAGTCAATAGAAATACGTACTGTTGCGCCCCTAATGCCAACGGGTCACTCGACGCGGTATTGTGTTGTCAGACGACTGTTTTTACGACCTTCATAACATTAACGCACGTTGAGGGTGTCATTGTCACCGTCTTACGATCAGCTTTCTTTTTACGAGCGGAGTTTGGTTGACGTTGATTTGATAGCAAAAGATTCGAAGACTAATATAAATCAAAACGTAGCGAGTAACGACGTACGTTATATGTACATATAAAAAATTATCTGCAAAGCTTGATTAAGCTGTGATGCAAAAAAAAATTACTTTTAACGTTATTTTCAACATTCGACGCGAAGAGAAATGTTTTCTTTAAGACATAGCGAACGTGGAAACGTCTTCGCGTGTATTCTTTTGGTTGGTTTCTTTTCGCAACATTTACGCGCGAGTGTGAAACGGTTTTGACCCGAGTGTTTCCCACGTTTCTTTCTTTTTTTTTTTTTATTTCCCCCTTTCATTTTCGACGTAAATTACACGACACATTCCTACGTGGAATGCTAGAATCGGCGCGATGGGGGCGTTTCGGCTCGGGCAAAACCTGCCTGCGATATGCGCTGCCTGCGAATCCGTTCAACAAAGGACAACGGGCTCCTGTGGGAGCTGTTACGCGTGCTTCCCGACGCCGTCGACGGCCCGCGAGGAATACGAAATCTTGCTCGAATTGGTGAAAGAGCCCTACGTCGCCGAGAAGATCGGTAGAAATACACGCGGGAACGCCGAGAGATCCGCGCACCTTTATCCAGGGAATATAGACGCAATCCCCCTCGATCATTTTATCAGTCCGATCCGAATGGTTATTTTAGTGAGTTTTGCCAACTTTTTGCATTTTTTTCCATCTATTGTTTCGATTACTCAATCGATTCGTAACGTCGTTAAAAAATAATTTACAGTTCGACAATTATAATTGACATTATAAAATTATAGAAGGGTTTCAATTTTAATTCGTAGAATTTTGATTTTAAATTATTACAAGAAGATCGATCGTTGATTTTCATTTATCTCCCTTATTATTTTTAAAAATAATTTTTCTCGATTAATATTTACGAATTTTGATCTTTATAATTTCTCTTTTAGTTTAATATATTTAAAGACTCGCGGAGTATATGAATGTGAGAAGAAAATGCGAGGAGCTTCACGTCGCGAATACTTATGTAGGAACCACGCGTTAAAAACTCCGTGGTGCGGTTGAGAGCGCATTCGTTGCCTCCGCTCCTTTCGAATGTGCTGACATAATGCGAATAAAATCCAGCTAGTACGAGTCTCTTTGGATCGCTATTGTCCGACGAAGAGGACCCCCGCGAGCCTATGAACGCGTCCTTCGCAAAAACGCGCAGCCGTTCTCTTGCATAATTTATAAGGGAAACTTCGTAAAGGGTACAGCGCGAAATTGCCAAGTAAAATGACGACGTCCACCTGTCCACCTTTCGCGATCGCTTTGCAAAGTTTTTCCGCTGCCAGGGGTCCGTCGACGCGGCCGGGTCTCTCGTTAAAACCACAATTTTCCACGAAACTTTCTTTACAATGCTCCAGACCGCGTCCCCTTTTTTTCACTAGGTCAACGCAAAAAAAGAAAAGAAAAAAAAAGGAGAGGGCGATTCACTTTTTCGACGAATGAAGACAGCCAGCGCGTTAGTTTCCGATGCAGCGTTTTATGGGCTTTTCTCTCTTCGTCGATTGCATATAGGCGGCTCATAAATTATGCAGAATTAATGCCTCAATGAAATTTTCTACAATTCTTAAGGGAGCGGGCAAGTTTCGAGTCGAGCCGGGGCGTTCGACGTTCCCTTTATGAATTAAACATTTGCATTACCTTCGATAAGGCTAAAAACAAATGTCGCGCGCGCGGAGGCCGCCGCATGCTTACGATTTATTAAATACCGCCAGCTTTTTTTAGCACTTGTCTGCTCTCTCTGCTCTCTTGCTAGCCAATTCATGCATTATAAAGTAAAATCTAGCAAAAGTGGTGCAACTTGACTTCTCCAGGAATATTGATTTCTCGAAATGTAGCAGAGGAATAAATGCATAAAGTAGAAGTGGTAATTTTGTAGACATAGAGTTTCTTTAACGCCACGATCACACACGGCATATAAATTAGTACGGTACATTTTAATGAGGCAAGGTAAACCGGAAACGCTTTTTCCTAAAATCATCTTGAATTCCAAGCGGAATAATAATAAATAAAAATCCGCAATATCTTTTTGCTTAATTATAAACTTAGCCCCGAGAAATATTTCGTAATAAATACATTTCGAAAATCGACGCGTGAACTCGATGGGAAAGTTTCTATTTTTTTTTTTTTTTTAACTATTGCTCTTCAAAAGTAATCCTCAGAGTTAATTTTGACATTATTTTTGACGCGATGAGCGACGGAGTTGTTTAAACCGACCATTTTCCGGCAACAGAGATGTCACGGGATAAAAGTACGGGTGCTGTAATCTCCGGGAGATGACCGCAGAGTCTGTAGAGAGTTGTAATTTTAATAGCGCAACTTTGATAACGTTGCGCGCGGGCATGCACGGATGGTGGAAGGGTTCGGAAAGGGATCGCGCAAAGAGAATCGAAATTGCGACGTCTGTCGGCCTCTCTTCCGCAAGCAGACATACATACGAGTCCGTGAAAAATTGATGCGCTGCAGATGGGACGTTACGAGCCACTTTTTGGATTGATATTTGTGTTAAATATCTCGGCAGCTCTATTTTTTTTTTTTTTTTTTTTTTTTTAATAATCTATGTACCGGTTGATGCAGGCTTTAAAATTCTGTTAATTGCGGTTAATTTAAGTATTTAAAAAATAACTTGGAAAAAATAAAAAAAGACGAAGTGACGAAGAGTTTAATATTATTAGATGGCCGCAATTAAAAGAGAAAACAAATTGCGATATCTCTTGGAAATTTCCAAATGCTATAAATTTTAGGAAAAGGTTTCTTTGTAATTGCTAAAGGTAATGCAATCTTTTTCCGAAGGTGCTTACCAATGTGCGATGCCTCTTTCATAAAGAGTTTGTTCAGGAAAGTTTACTTTAAGTTTTGCTCTCGAAAACCACCGCCGCTTAAAACCTCAACTCGCGTTTCGTTTACGTTTGAGGCGTCGGGAATATCCCGTTGTATTGGGAAAAGATAAATGATTCTCGCAGTAGAGCTCGCGTCGCTGGAAACGTTTCAAGCTGGAAAAAGTTTCAATCGTTTTTCTTACCATTCGTTTTCTTTCATTCGGCGCGACGAGGAGAGTATTTACCAAGCGAGTTTCCTTCCTTCTTGCGATTATGGGATTTTATGTGATTGCTTATGAAATATTAGACATTGTCCGCTCTCGATGCGTTTGGTGCATTCGGAATAAGAAATAAGCTCCGCTGTAAATGAATCTTGTCTATGCTAAGAGCAAACGGTTCGATTGAGTTTTCTTTTCCCGTTGTCAAAAAGAAAAGAAAAAGTTTCTTAGTGAAAAAATTATATATCTTTTTTTTTTATTTGCAGGGACAATCTCTAATTCGAGATTATAAATTTATTTACGACCTCGCGAATAACAGTTTAATTATATTGATTGATTCAAAATGAAAGATTAAAATAGCATTGTATTAAAATGAGGAGCGCGGGAAAGATCCGGAAGCGCGAGCCGGGGCGCTCGAATCCATGAGATAGGAAAAATAAGCGCGGATAATCCCCGTCAACATCGTTTGCCGTGGTTATGGAATCGAGCCTTACTTTACCTTCACCATTATGAGATTTTCTGACGTCAGCTATCTGCCGTCTGTGAAACGCGCGGCATTAAACTACCCGCTTCCCGGGCACAGAAGCCGGAAGAATTGTAACAGCCTTCCGTGGCGAACTCGTCGGGCTTGCACGCTGAGTTTTTCGATAATCACCTTTCATAACCACGTTTTTTTTTCTTTTTTTTTCTTTTCTTTCTTTCTCTCTCACAACCTTTTTTCTACCTTGGGATATCATCCCGCTGCCGTGTTCCGGCGGGCTGGTACCAATCGTTACGATCAACTTGAGTAGGAAAATACGCGAGAAAAATATCTCCCACTTACGTCCTATATATTTCTTCATTCTATTACTCGGAATAGTTTCGTAATGCGAGGGAAAACGAGCCAGCGGGCGTCGTGCACGCCGAGGTTATCGCCGCCACCCCGCGTGGCGCAACGCTTTTCGCGTTTTCTTCTCGATTCATTCGTTCGGGTGCACTTGATGCCAGGCAGAGCGTAGACTGTTATTGATAACGGGCATTTTTAATATCGAGCGGCAAAGGCGCGTTGTCGGCCACTTGTTATTACTAGCCGCTTCGATATTAACGATAGAGCGATTCGTCGGACTCTGCGATCTCTCGCGGGGACGCGGGCGGGATGACGCTTCGAAAGTGGGTCGACGAGCGCAGCTTTTTAAATACCAGGGCTTTTCACGATCTCGAGCAACTTTAATCTCGAGCATTTTTCAATACCTATCTATCGACAGAAAATTTATATTCAAATATGTCGTTCGTATAATCACAGAGACCGCGCGAGAGAGTCGTTGTCAAGCGTAAACTCGGACTTCGTGTAATACACGTCGCATTTACGCGTCACGTGACTGAATATTACGGCATATTTGTGCAGGAATTAGCACGAATTTATGCTTCTCCGTCAATGTTCTATCGCTCGTGCCTTTTTTTTTTTTTTCTTTGATCACGCGTTATTAAAAGAATCGCGCAGTTTCGATTAGGGTTTTTATTTTCCCATACATCGTACTAAGTTCGATTACAAACTAGATTATCGAAGACTATGTATTTGGAGTGTAAATCGCGTATGTTTACTTTTGGACGCTCATAAATTTCTCGCGCAAACATCACCGATGATTAAATTCATATATCTCTTCTCTGTCTATGAATAATGCAATATATTCGTACGGCAATTAATTATAACAAAACTTACGCGCGCGTTTCAACCTTGCTGTTATCCAGTTCTTTAAATCTATAAGAAGATTTTCCACTGCGGCGCATTCCACGTTGATTCGTGTTAATCGTGAGAATCCACATCTGAAGCGAGCTGTACGCGCAAATTTATTGAGTTGTTAGTAATCAAAATCCTTTCAGAGCGCGATTACGTTGGTGATATTAATTATTAGATTAACAGTAGCGTCGAATAACCGCGACGAGATAACGCCGCTGTGCTCAAAATTCATTGTCATATGTAACATACGCACAATAGGAAAGAGAAACGGGCAAACGAGAGGAAGGTGAGGAGTAAAGGAAATAAAGCTTTTTGCGTAAGCAATTAATTACGAATTAAAACTTAAATGCTTTCCATATTTAGAGAAATATTAATAAAGCCGTGAATGAAAAAAAAAAAAAATATGAACGTAAACATTTTTTTACACGTTCGAATCTTTAAATACACTTTGGTGTAACTCTTTTATCAATTAATTATTTAATTAATTTCTCACGCGCGTGTCTGCAAAAGGGTGCTCGGTTGTGTCGTCGATTATAAACCTCACAAAGTCAAAAGCGGCTTCCGTTCATTATCCGCTTAACTCGCGGTGGCCGACTAATCAGCGCTATTAATTGCGATAATTGACGCGTTCGACCGCCTCAAGCGAAGCGACGGTAAATCGTCAGTCCCGACGGGGTGTTTAAGAATGCGAATCTCTCGTATGTTCTCGCTAGCCGTCCTATGTGTCTACCTCCGTGATATTTATGCCGCCACTTTATCTCAAACTAGCGGCTGGTTCGCGCGCGATAAGAGATACCTGGTGTATCCGCCGCCTAGAGACTATACTCCGACGAAAGTTCAGGTATAGGTATATACACATAAGTTCGCCAAAAGTGTTTCCGGAACGAAACGAGACGCTGCGTGAAATATCGCGATTAAATTGACACTTCGACGGGGCTGCTAATTAAATATAAAAAAAAAAGAAAATTAAATAATAAATCAAAGAACATTCTATTTCTTCATATATATCTTTCCGTAAGTTCGTTTAACTTTAATGTTAAATAAAAGGTAAATAAAAATCGGCTCGTTGTCGCGTGATTCGGATCGCGTTTTGTACAATCCCGACGGCGGCCGACACGTTTGATGGAGGATTCGCGATATCGCCGGCTATTCGAATCACAGAATTTCGGGACATCCATTTTCCGATCTAATTTCGTGTGGTTGAACCTCGATCGCTGCCGGCACTGAAGGGCGGAATAGGCAGAGAGAGGGTTTAGGGGGGAGACGGGGTGATTCGATCTCTGGTTGTGGCAAACGATCGATGACACCTTCCTATATTTGAAAACCGTTCCAGTTAATCCTCGGCCTCGGTTTACCCATGGAAGTTGACGTCAGCATGATTATCGGCTACGTGATGAAATTTAATTACGCCCTACCCTATAACGCCTCGTACTTGACGGATCCATACGTCCGCTATGACAGATCGATCAACCGCCGTGTCGAGTCCGATGGAAATGACGCCTCCTCGCTGAATACGAAAGGTATCATGTTCTTTACTTGCCCGGTATGCGAGTTTAATTGAAGCTATTGTCCGTTCGAAAGACCCTTCCGCATTGACGCGCATCAAGAGTAAAATAATCGAATCATTTATCCACATCGTTTAATCCGCAACATTAGTCTGTATTAATTTTGTATGAATTAATCGTAGTTATTGTGGTAGCATTTCCATTTAGGAAGCTCTTCACGCATAATGAAATAATATCCCAAATCACTGGAAGACCAAATTATTGGATGCAACGTTAATCTAAATGCTTCCGTCGTAGTATATTTCTCCGTTTCAAAAAATCGATGAACTATTTATCGTGCCGCACAAATTTTAATTCTTATATTAAAATTTTATATCTTTATATGTCGATTATTTTATATTGATGTGTTTTCATAAAAGATTATTATATACATATTTATATACACCTGAGAATCGGAAGAAAATCAGCTCAGTACTATCGATCGTGTTATCGTGATTGTCTACACGAACCTTTGAATCAAAATGAAACTATCTGCGCGGCGCACGTAAAATACGAATGTGCATCTAATTGAACGGAAAGATAAAGTTTATATCGAAAGGATCAGTCACGGTTTCGCGAAAAACCTCGGCGAGTAAAAAGCTACCGGGCGGAAAGGAGGAACCTTGTAAATTTCACGTACCTCTGGCTCTCATCGGGTGTCGCGTCGATACGTTCGAAAGGAACGGCGTAAAGTAAAGACGGTAGACAGGGAAAAGAAAAATGTGAGATATTACATAACAGACAGCGTTGACAAGATGCATCGAGAGGATCTCGAGTGGAATCTCGCCCTCTCGAAATCCGACGAGTGTACTCGGGATTTGAAGAGCAAAGACTTAATGTCGAGTTAAGGCGAGGATCCTTTTGCTTTGCATGGTAATAAGCCTACTTTTGTTGCGAGACTCGTGCGTTTATCTCCCGGCAACAATGGACGTTAATTCAGCTCCTTTATCGAAAAAACTCTTTTCATTCACTTTGATCTTGTTAATCCGATCTAATGTACCCTAGATCCTTCCTTATTTTCTTTTTTTTTCTTTTTTTTTTTTGCTTTATCTCGTCTACGGTGTGCAGGACTCGTAACGATTTAACGTTTGATCTTTAGATATTTAACGATCCTTAACGATACTTTCCAAGATATTAATTAGAATTAACGAAAAAAATATAATAACGATTTAGAAAGAATAATATTACTCTCTATGCAGTTTTAATAATCTCGGAATAAGATTGTTGCGAGATAAAATGTTTAGTGATAGTGTTTCAATTTCGTAAAATAATTGTAATATATTAATTTACAATATCTTTACCACGCGTTTAATCTAATATATTTTTATTAATTATTTTTCGACGTTAAGCAAGCTTGATGTCCAGATGGGAGTATTACGAAATCTTTGAGTCGATTTTCGAGTCGACGCGTTCGGGAAAAGCCTGCCTTTTGAAAACCATTTGCGAAGCCGCGGCGGTGCCTTTTAAACGGAGCCCTACTCTGACTGCGCAGCTCGCCCATATTTTCTTCACGTAAGCGTTAATCCAGCAGGTAGTCTCTTAGAATAATCTTTAACTAAGCCTGGAATAGCGCGCTCTTCGCGATTAAGGAACTATTACGTTTACCGTACCATTGTTGCGGCTTAGAAACTTGAATAGTCCGCGTTACATGTACGACTGTATTATGCATCGTATTTAAGCTCAAGCATACGGCACTTAATAAGATATTTATTCGGAACGAGTAAGATAATTATATATACGTTTAAAATATTATTTACATTATATTAATTGTAGAGTTTTATTTTATTGAACAACAGGTGCAACGATCACGTCTTGCTATCGTTATATTTTGCATGATGTTTAAATTTTTTTTTTCCTATTTTTTTTTCTTTTCTTTTTCGTGAGAAATAAAAAATTTGTTTTAAAGTCGTAGTTGATTTTGTAAGATTAATTTAATACTAAATGAATATTTCAGGCCTTCCACTACATCCGAGCCATTTAAAAGCGTTTTCGATCAAGAGTATCGCGCCGCTGAAATCGCAGGTCGACAAGACTCCAACAGCTGCGACAATTTATTTTCCGAGTGCGCGGAAAGCCTCTTAGACTATTTTACCGAGATATTAGAATAACTATATTGTCATCGAGAGCTTCTTATTTTAGTTCTTAGTTACGTCTGTACGTTTAATCAAGGTTGTTAAATAGGATTTGTAAGTCGTGCAAGGATATATTTTTTTTTTTCTTTCACGTCAGATAGGCAGATTTCGCAATTGCAGAGGAAAGACATTATTCACCGCAGTGTTTCAAACGATATATGCATATAATTTTATGCTTACGATATATTTAATAATTATTAATTAGTAAAATAAGATAATTTTATAGTGTATCTATAACTTTAAAAAATCAAAATTAATATATATCTTAATAAATAATTTAAACTACGTTGATAAATAACTACGTAACTCTGGAATGCCTTAACTTAATTTCTAGATGTTTAAGGTTAAAAGAACTCTGTTACAATGGATAAGAAATCGCCGAAAAAGAGAGATTTTAAAACACAAACAAAACGTACTTTTTAATAACAGCTCCGTTAGATTGCGTCGTGATTAGTGGCCAGTCTTCTCGACCTCTATAAATTCCGAGCAGACTATTTTCTCTTCCCATGCACCTGTTGTCGAACGAGAGTATTGGCAATAACATCCGATAACTGCGTCACGTTCAGTCGCAAGCAGCGCGTCCTTCATCTTCCTTGGTTCCATGTGCTTCCCCTCGCCATTTCCTACGTCCATTTACTTCCGTTTCCGCCCATTGTTCTGTTCTTTAATATTTGTAATATCAGGTCCGACACGACGGGGCACGTAATTTACGAGCTCAGAAAAAGGAATCTTGCATGCTCTCGATATAAATGTGTAGTAATTTCTCAAAATGAAACTAGAAGGATGGCGAACTTTTTTATAACGCGACCGAATTATTTTTAAACAATCAAAAATTGAGTTGGCACAAAATAATTCTGTTTAATTCTCAGGTCTACTCACGATTGAAACAAGGGGAGGAAAAAAAAAATTGAACGACTCTCATGGAACTTTAACAAGGTCTGACAAAAATTCAAGGTTATGGATACTTTGCGACGTAGAAGATACTGCTATAAAATCGTTGACGAGAGCTCTCGCAACGTTTCACACATTCGCGAATCTATTTTATACTATCATTTACGGTACGCGAATATACATTTTTTACCAAGTGGTCTTCAAACCCATCGTCCGATACCTGAATTTATGAAACACGATGATACCTTTTTATGTAACATTTTTTTTACATCAATTGTTTTACAGTTTGCGAAGAGCTTTTTATTTTTGATTGCTACTACTAAACGAAAAAAAAATTCTTGCAGCTAAAAAAAAATTTTTTTCAAAGGGAAAATTTCCTATTTAGAGAATATCCTGTCCGGACAAACATAAGAAACGTATCATTTATTTCTCGATTTGTCTGAGGATTATTTAAAAATTATCGATAACACTGCCGAAATATTTTAATATAATTTACAAACGACAGTATAAGTCGTCGCTATCAGACTGCATTAAATTTGAAGACTTTATTGTGATGAAATGTTGAAGACTAAACTGGAAGTTTTTATTTTAATTTCCGGGTATTTTATCATTTGTTTCAAGCCACTTCTAAGGTGCTGGCCAATGGAAAGTATTTTTTTTTTTTTTTTAATTTTTATTTCAAGCAGCACGTACAACCTATCGTGGAAAATGAATCCTGCGATACCGCCATTGTTGACCAGCGTGATAAACTGACCCTGCATACGTCTTCTTTTGTTTTAGAAATACCCCGCGCGCTGTTACGTAACCATTTATTTTTAGTTCACCGCCGATTTTGTGCATTGTATCCCGCAATCCAACCTTTCCCAATATAAAGAGAAATGATCGGAGCCGCGGAAATGTTTCCTGCTTCTCTGTCAAGGATACACTTTACTGAAATCCCGTTCTTTAACCGAGACGGTCCCGCGATGTAATTTAATGCTGCATTATACAGTTTATATTTTATTTTATTTTATTTCCATAACACGTACGATATTCGTGCAACGATGATATGTAGACGTGAGGTATGCGAGTCAGATTTTCTTACGCAGGATTTTATCCGCGCTGACCACCGACGAAGGTCAGGAAACGTTTTCTCGAAGAAATCTTTTTTTTTTTAATTTTTTATTCGTTGCGCTTGCTTTCGGTTGCATTTTCGTATTCTTTACAAGACGCCGTAGACGAATGCTTAGCCAACCGTGGACGAGTACACGTTTCGTATTCGAACGCAGATCCGACGGTGATTTTGTGTACGTAACGAGAGTGGATTCCGCGGAGAGATCGCGTGGCTGCCGTGACTCAATTTAGCGTCATGATTTTGCGCTGGCTTACAAAGATATTCCCATGATGTTAGAAGATTACGGGTATACGAGCGAGCACGGAAATCCTTTGGCGACAAAACGAAACCTCGGCCTTCCTTTTTTTGTTAACTTTTGGTCATTTTTCTCCGCGAACGGACCGAACGATCGGCCGTCCCGCCCTCGCACAAATTTTCGCTAAGATTTTATTACGTTACCGGACCATCCGTTCAAAGGTCTGCTAGATATCCGCTGCCAGCCGCCGTCGATCATGAGGCCGAGAGTCAGAAACGCGAACGATTCTTCGTAACTTACGGCCGTAGGAGAAAAAGCAAAATTTATGTCCGCAAGGAATAAAAACGTTTACTTTTAATAATTACTGATTTTGACGTAAAATCTCTGCCGTCGTCAACGGGGAAAAGTATATATTTTATTTTTATTTCACTATTTTACCTCGCGTTGAAGTTGATTTATTTGAAATACACGAAATATGCACAATACAGGCAAGTCTCTCTGCTGCTTTTTCTCTTGGCTGGCACGACCGAGAAGAGAGTTTACCTTTGACCTTTTTATTCCATTGCAGACAACCTTTGGAAGTCATTTTGAAAGAGGCCAACGTTGTTGCTATTCCGCGGAATACAGTTTTCCGACCGAGTCGTACGTACGACTAAAGACACCATACGAAAAAGCTAAAGCCAGACTTAAAGAGGAAGATATTACCATTTTACGTTCTTTTCTTCCTTTTACTTTCTTTTCATCATGCTAGTTTGACTTAGGTTTAAACCGGAAATTTTTCGCTTTTATAAGGAAAATTTTTTTGCCCGTAAATGTCATTAACATTATTCCGATTAATTAATTTTTAGGACAACATTACGATGCCATTGTAACGAAAACAGCGTACGGAATGCGGTTCTTTCGGTTCACCGACGCGGTATAGATTTTTGCATGATACGCAAGAGGTCACCGAACTCATCTTGGCACTTGGCGACTCGCGATTTGTGAAACTGGCGTGAATTTTTCGGAGGAGGGAACAATCTTTTTGTCTTTGCGTTGTAAAGGAAAATGTATTGACTCCTGGAGTGTGCGTTAATTATGAAAAAAAAAAAATTAAAAAAAAAACTAAGAGACGTAAATTTAAAGAACGAATTCTCGAGATTTCCGATCTCGCAATACCTACATGTTACAGAGGTGCAAAGAAGTCCCGTCGTAACTTTCAGCAGTCGCGCAGCGGGGCGGCGCGGCTCGCAAACTTAACTTATTAACGGAGACGTGTTACACGCGATTTCGTGATCCCGGTGTTGTATAATCGCACCGTCGCGCGCTGATTACAAATATTTGTCCGAGCCGCGTCCGGATGCGATACGAGACGCGATTACGAGACCGTAGATCGTTATGCACGCGTTGTCAGCGGGAATTGCTTCTCGCCGTATCGCGTAAACGACGTTATATACGAACGGGCTCGAATCCACGAAACCTCGTAGCTGGCAATTCGCCGGCAACTCCCGGGGAACCGGCGCAAACATTTGCGTTGGGGGTTGTTTAACGGTCCTCGCGACACACAAACGAAAGCGACGCCCCGCCAAACCAATCCAGTCTTCGCTGCCTTCGGAGTTCGATGTCGCTTAATCGGACGCCGGGGAATCCCACGTGTTACGTCGCGACCGCACTTCAGAAAATGATCAAATCGACTGTTCTTGCTCTACTCCTGTTCTCTCAATCGATCAACATCGGTAGATGCCTGCGGGCGAACGGCACTCACGAAATCTCGGAGGTAGCGCGGCAATACAGGCCGAGGAGGAGCCTCACGTTTCCCGATCCGTCTATGCTTTTGGTATGTAGTTGATTGATCGACGAAATTGCGCTTGGTCGCCCACTGAATTTGACATGCTAATTGTTGATTGCGTTAGCGAGAATTGTACTAGACGGATTCGTCGAGTTTCGCGAGTAAAAGTTTAAAATTTCAACTTTGCGCGCCTGGTAGCTTGATTATAATTTTTATTTTATTTCTTTTTCCTCATTTATCTGTCCAATTAGTCCTCAGCTTTATACATCGATACTCATTTAATTACACGTCTGTTACGTTTTATCGCCTTTCGCTTGCTCAGCTCAATAATTTATTTTTTTTAATCGCGGAACTTATCATTAAAATAAGGAAAAAAAAATAATAATGAGATTATATTACGCAACACTAAAAATTATTTGTATTGAACGACAATTTATTTCAACAGATCGCGAGCGCTGTTTCCGTAATTCGTATAATTAAAGCTACCGTCAGGACCGTGCGTGTCCGGGAATGAATGTACACGGCCGTTTTCGTGCCCGTGCCATCCTTCGTCACGTTCGTCCAATTTTCCGAGCAACGTGTTTCCCGCAAACACCACAACGGTATCCAAAATTTCCGGACCTTTTGAACGGGCGAGAGAATGAGGGTGAACGTTGTAAAGAAAATCGGCCAGCGCGAGTCTCACGACGGGCGCGTATTTTCGGTATTCTTTTTTTTTTTTTTTTTTTTTTTTTTTTTGATGATACGGGTAATTATTTGCCTCGTGCGCGTTGACGTCGACGGAGAATTATTAGACGGCAGTGCCGATACTTCGGTGCATACAACGCAGCCGATCTTTCGTGGTCCATTCAATTTCCATGACAGCTGACGCTCGGTTGGGACGAGAGGGAAGGATTTGCGAGGATACGGGGCCGCACATATGTACGGGATGTTGCCGGCCGTATGAATTTCGATAAAACCGCGAGAATTTTCACGGAGAATCGTACCACGGCGCGACGGCGCGTCTGGAAAAGACAGTTTAACGAGATTTAACTCGGGCCTCG
This sequence comes from Cardiocondyla obscurior, assembly GCF_019399895.1. Taxonomy (NCBI): domain Eukaryota; kingdom Metazoa; phylum Arthropoda; class Insecta; order Hymenoptera; family Formicidae; genus Cardiocondyla; species Cardiocondyla obscurior. Next base: position 2,235,996 of record NC_091877.1, read on the forward strand.
TACATCGAATCTGTGTTAGAAGCAGGTTTCTTTTTTATTTTATTATTTTTTTTTTTTCTTTTACACACGTGTCGCTAAAACCGTCGGCGAACAAAATCGATACATTCCATGAGATAGTGATAGACTCTTGGTTAGTCCTGCGGTGTACAAATGGAAGGCGACATATTTTTTTTTTTTTTTTTTTTTTTTTTTTATGTTGAATGAAGGCGCAGGTGGATCGAAGATTTAAGTCGCGATATAGGATTTAAAAAACATTAACATTTTAAGCTTCGACGCGGCATGCGAATGTTTATTTTTTCGCGTTATTGTTAAAAGCGAAGAATGCTGTGTTTGTCCGAGATTAACGAGTTTTTACCGTCAGCTCTCATTAAAGCATATTTATTTAGCAAGCGCACGAGAGAAAAGCAGTCCATGAATAAATTTTGTTTAATCCATGAGGAAATTTTGATTTGCGAATAATAATTAAGGTTTGCAAGAATTTTAATTGTCATATTAGTTCTATGATTAACGTCTTGTCGGGAATCACGTTCATGCAATGCGCTCGCAATCAATTATTTGCGCGTAATGTCGAGCTCGGGCGCGCATTGTTTGTCTCGAGAAGAAAAAAGGAGGAACAAAAAAACAAAGCAAAAATTCATAATTGCACGTTGGTATCTTTTTTTTCTTTTTTTTCTTTGGCGTGCATTTTCCACTTCTTTCTTTCAGGCATATGGGCGTAAGGGCGTACCTAATACTCTCTGTAACGTAACGATCCTATGCGGAAATTTGCGGTTTTATCGGAAATTCATACGAGGGGGCGGTCCGCGCGAGTCCAGGCACGGAAATTGGATGAACTTCGTACGATTCACGGAATTTGGAATCCACGACGAGTGGCCGTGGACCATCGCGATCCATCCTCATTGTATATACAATGCCGCGTATCTCTATACACCGCCGGTGAGAATAATTAACGCGCGCGTCATTCTCGCGTCGCGGTCACGACAATCAGCGGGCTAAACGGAACGATGATCGGCATTATCTAATGGGCGCTTGGATTCAATACGTAACTTAATTTTCCGAATATATGTATGTGCGGATAATGAGGAAGTTTATAGAGTTAATTTCGCGATCCGATTGGGGCGTCGTTGTATTTTTCACTTGAACGTAGCTTCCTGCTTTCGCAGCTGATCTTCGGCCTGGGCACTCCGCTGCAGCTGGATCGCGAGAGCGTAATCGTGGGCGTGTTTGCGAAAATGTGGTACGCTATGCCGAGCAACGCCACGGATTTCACGGAGCCGGGAGTGTATTACACGAGAGGTAGCCGGAGCAGGTGGAGCTTTTACAAGATGTTCGAAAAGGTGGCGGCCATGTACGGCTTTGGCGGTAAAGAGTGCCTGCTCAGGGCCATTTGCGAAGTCGCCTACGTCCCATTCGACGTACATCACGGTTTGCTAGGCCAATTGGTGCAGACGTTTCTTAGGTAAATGAACATCCCCCCTTTACTTTTGAAATAATTAATACGCTTGAATGCCGCGCGCGTAAAATTAATTCTCTTTTTCTTAGATAGAAAATAGATTAAGCAGTAATAATTATATCGGCGTGTTGTAATTAAAGAAAAAAAAATTCTTTATTTCTTTTTTTTTTTTTTTTCTTTAAATTTTTTTTTGAAAGTATATTAATGTAGTCGTTTTATTTTTCTGATCGACAAACCATTTTATGGAGCTTCAATAACGTGATATTAACTACTCCGATCAGATATTTCACTGAAACTACGTCGTCCGCGATCCTCGTTCGAAGACACGCCATTAAAGTGTCCAGCGTGTTAATATTACGATGTATATTTCTCCGGGGGCCTTCGTTTATGTGAAAGAATATCTCCATTATCGATAAATTGTTCGAGGCAGGCGTCGGAAAAATCGATTAGCAGCGCCGGAATGAAACGTCGGGCACGCGTGCCGTCAATTACACGCGAATGTAATGTCTCGCTGCGGAAGCCGGTGACGGTATTTAATAAACACCACGTCAAGCGCCGGGATTTTTCGATAAACCGTATCCGCGGCTCGCCGATATTTTCATTTTGTTCCGCCGGGCGCCGTACCGCGAGGCGAAGCGTCGCGACGCTATGCACGCGGCCGTTATAATTTCTCACTGCGCGGCTGCCACACGCACGTACACGCACGTGTATGCGAGCACTATGGGATTCCAGGCCCTCCAGCACCCGGGAAGAGTACGACGAGTACGGGGATCGGGAATATCGGGCGGCTGAACGGCTGGGCGAGCAGGCGGAGGGCGCAGGCTGCCACGCCCTTTATCCGGAATGCCGTAGAAGTGTGCTCGACGTGTTTTCCACGTTGACCGCGTGACGAGATCGGATGGAAATCTTTCTCTCTATCTCTCTCTCGGTGGATGGGAAGCTACGTCAGAGGTACGGAAGGAAACCCGAGGGATCGCCCGAGATATCGGATTCGCCGACCGACGTCATTAAGACACCAGGACGGGAATTTCAGCGGCTCGATTTACACAGCGGCACGATTTTCGAAGCGCCCGCGCTTTACGGAGCATCCACTTCTTGAAACTTTCCCCGAAACCGACGCGACCTGGAATGTCCCTTTTTACATATACATGAGCGCAGCCAGCTGCGAGGTATTCCGCTTAAACAGCTCGCGGCTCCGGTTCGATTTGCGCGCGCACGAACGGAAGGCGCCCTGTACATTTGTCAATTACAAAATTGAATTCCGGCAGTATCACTTCTCGCGGCACGAAAGAGAGATTCCTTACGAATAATCCATCTCCGTTCCCAATGTTTCGTCGTTTCGTGATGCGAAGAGATCGCGAGAGCGCTTCTCTCGTTTTCCTTCTATTGGCATTCCTCTCTTTCCTGATTCGCGAGAGTTTCATCTTCCTAAAAGTGCGCGTAAGAAACACGGAGTTTCGGCGGGTGGAATGCCAGCGTTCGATATTAAAGAATCCCCGGCATTCGCAGAAAGGAGAATCGGCGGCTCCTCGCGAAGTTTATCGCGGTTTTTCCGTTACTTCGGAGCCTGCATTCCCGTATAATCAGCCGAAAGAAAAGCTCGCCGTAAGTTTTTCAAAGGGGCCGGCCATCGTGATTTCTTTACGTTCCTTCGGAGTTGCGTGGGAAGATTATTTACTTTGCTCGGCGCTTTTCTGTTTTTTTTTTTTTCGTCTTTTTTTTTCTTCTTCTAATTGCACGGAAATTAAACCGAGGAACAAAAGAACCGGAAGAAGAAGTAGCGAAAGTTTTCTAAATATACATGCATAATCATAGTGGAAAATGTTGGAGCTTGCGAAAGCACGCGTCTATCTTTTTTTTCTTACTAGTTTAAGTTAATTTGTACGAGTTGTTTAATTACTACACTATTACATGTACGTTATACATTTGCACGCGCACCCGTGTATATATACATACAACCCCCATAATAATGCAACCACATCCGCATCTATATGCGATGTGTGCGGTTGCCGGTTAATTATTAGATAATAGATAACAGACGTATTGCAGTTAATTATGAATAGATATTAGTTTGGCCAGAGCAAGCAAATTTAGCAATTTCTTTTGGACAACAATACTCGGTCGTGTTGACTTTCAAGATTGCGGAATATCTATAGAACGCTCTAATCGGTACCTTCGGATTACTCTGACGAAGAAAAGGATGTAAGTCTAAAAACTTAATTATCTATAAGAAACTTTATTACCTCGAAAGCTTATAAATCCTCAACCTCCTCTATTTTTCAGATAAAAAATATTAAAAAATTATTTTCACTTTTTTTTTTTACGAATTTTGTTGAAAAATAAAGGAGATATAAATTATATTGTATAATTACGTTTATTATGTTTATTTCTTTCTTACTATTGTCGAAGACAGTTTTAATCACGATGGATTTGCAGCGCTATCCTCTTATTTACATTTCAGGTGACATCGCCGCAATAAACCTCGGAACTTCCTTTCTTTACGTTAACGTCCCCTCTCGGGTTGTCCGGGATATTGCAATCAAGGAACCAAGTCCCAGGTTTGCGCGGTACATTGGAAAACCGCTTTAGCATTTTATAGCGCGAAACGATTTCTATCCTATAACGTTTTATTATGTCGCGCCGCGCGACCGCTCGCCACACTCTGAGAAGCTCATTTCCTTGGAGCACCGTAAACATGGCATTTTTACGCGCCGCTTTGCGCAGAAACGCTAAGCGAGTGCGTTTTTCTCGTGTACAAACCGCGAATTTGTTTCGCGGCTTGCAACAGTCGCTCACTTTTGCATTTACGTTGTTCCGGGGTATTCTCGAGTTTGCACGGTGTCCACACAGTTGGAAAAGCTAAATTTAATGGGAAAAGTTTGTTTTCTTAAGGGAGCGGAAGGGTGCACAGGAATTTTTGACTAATGTTTGCCGAAGCACTTCTGTTCGCTTACTTGATGTACCTATAGAATATATTTTTCATCCCGGCTTAATTATTTTGGTGAAAGTCAACAAGAGCTAAGCATCATTTTAGTTCATTAATTATAATTTTGTAATGTTAATAAAGTACTCGCCAGTTACTTGTAAATTACAATTATACAATCGGTCACATTGTACAATTTAAATTGTAAGTTACAATCAATACCGATCTATAATAATTATTGAATAATTATTGAATAATTTATTGTGTGTTAATAACAATTCACATAAATACATGTGATCTAATTAATCATCAACTAGTTATGAGTTATGGTAATAAGTAACGACCTTATAATTAATATAATTAATTTTCAAAAAGTATTTCGTCAAAAAAAAAAGAGAACGAAAGAGAAAAAGCGCATTGTTACTTTTTCTATTAATTTTTTTTTATTTATATTAACTTCCACTTGTTTAATTTTTGTTAAAACATCACGAGGTTCCGCGATATCTTCGCGCTTTTTATTCGACAGAGGATATGTTTGTCTATGGAACGGTCGTAGTGAATAGAAACGATTTATTGTCGCGATATCCACCGTCTAACGCCAATATTTCTCTGCCCACCCTTCCGCCCCCGGGGAGGAAGTATTACCTGACATTGGGTGGAGATTGCGAGTTGGCTCGTCGGCAAAAATATTTGCATGGATATGATGGTATCATTCGATTCGCTTGACTGACAGCTCGAGATGCTCGTTGATGTACAGGCGTACGAGCGAATTGCCATCATCATTTACAACACATGTCGACGGCTTGTTGAACGAAAGCCGAGGGTTTAAGCCCGTTAAGATAACCAGGTTTATTTAAATTAGATTTGCGCATCGTATTTGTTGTTTATTTAGATATTTTATTTTAACGCGCATCTCGAACAATTTGAAATTGATTTTCCTCACAGCGAAAATGTCAAATCACCTATTTCTATTTTCAACGTTATGACTGATAAGCGGTCGTTTTTTTATATTTTTTTTTACGAAAATAAGCTTGGTAAACGGTATTGATAAAAAAAAAAAAATTGTCAAAATAAAAATTGAAAAAAAAAAATGAGGGAGGGCGGGATGAAAGATAAGTGACGTATCCGATTTATAATATCGATAAAATACTTTACAAATTAATTAATAATCGATACTCAATAGTACGATCCAATATTGGGAGGGGTATTTCTAATTTATCCATGAACGAATAATAAATTATCGTGTTACTAAATTGATAGTATTTATATTGCAAAGTTTTAATCAATAAAATTATTCGTTATTGATTAAATAACGTTTGGCCTCCGGATAAATGCAAATGTTTGAAATCAATACGACCGCACTCTTTTTCTCTCTTTCTTCTTTTGTTTCGTTAAAATAATGATTTATAAAATTATAAAATAGAGATAAATAGTGACTGGACGAAAACTCGATATCTAAATCCGTATTTATAACACGCAATCTATCGGAAGCTCACTATATTTCTTATGTTAGATTAAATGTTAAATATTTTAATTAATTTCTTTTTTAAGCCTTACATCACGAAATTTTGCGTATGTCGTGTCGTATATTTACAGCGCATTTACAAGTATTAAATAAATTGGTTGTATATTACATCAGCGAAAAAAATGTGAGATCATCCGTGACGCGGTTGAGTCAGTTCGAGTTTGTCAAAGGACAGCAAGCGCAGGTCGCTTTTTATCTTTTAAACGGTATATTATCTTTTAGAAAATCAATTATAAAGTGAATTCAGATAGTCACGCAGTTCCGTTTTCATCGTGCCCTTTCGTCGGCGACGGTACAGGAAGTAAACGAATAAAGGATATCGCTTATTCCTTTTACTCGGTTAACTTTCCCTTCGTCGTTTCGTCCAGCGGTCCGTTTTACAGACAGGCGGCATGTGTATATTGCGCCTTTTTCGCGTCTCGCAACAAAGGGGTTATTGCCGAAAGGAAGTAGTTGCATGTCGTCCGGCCAACTCATTTCGAAAGCTTTGCAGATCGCGTGTATGTTGCACTGCGCATGAAAGCGCAAACTAAATGGCGCAACGCAACTCGTGCACGGTACATATGCGGCCGCAGATTTCAGATTCACGCGGAATGCACGAGTATGTCTAGTAACGAGGCGTCGGGATCACAATGTTGTACAACTCGTATTTTATAAGTGACAAATTACAAGTGAAACGATTCGCGTTATCTCGTGCCGCGGATGTACTCGCGTCGGTGTACTTTCCCTAAACAAAAAAAAAATAACCAGTCTCTGGAAAACGAGCTTCCTAAAGCAACGTCGAACGCTGATAAAAATGTTCCTTTACATTTTTTTTCATTAAACTTTTTACACGCAATATTATTTTATGGAGTGCAAAAGTTTTTTTTTTTTTTCTGAAGCAGATCGCGCAATTATTCAGTCGTAAGGGCGACAGCATTCCGGATACGAATTTTCCTAGGGCGTTTCCCTTGCACGCGCGGCGTAGTTCACAATTCACGCGGCTGTTAGACGACACCGACATTCCGTCGCGCGTGTAAACTATGTTTCATGCCTCGTAGATCTTAACGAATCACGGCAGAGATTACGGCGCGGCGTATAACTACGAATATCTAACTAGTGTGAACATCCGTCGCAATCAGTATAATGGACATTCGTAGCGATTGCAGCTGGGATATCCGTGCCACTCGCTCGACGCGGAGCTCGAGTTTCAAGCCTGCAATTTGCCTACGATTTTCTAACTCCTGACCACGTAACGCTTATATAAATTGATATCCGTTCACGATAGAATAAGCACGTTTCTCTACATTTTATATTTTATCAAAGTTTTAATAGAATCAATAAAAAAAAAAAAGAGGAAATATTTATATTTCATAGAAAAATTAAGTACGTAAGAGTTTCGAAAATATTCCACTCTTATCATCGCGCGTGATTCGCACCCACACGTACGGAGACGCGCGCCAAAATACCCGTCTTAGCGACACGATATTATTAAAATCGACACGGGCTCCGACTTCCGGGCACAAAGGATGCGGTTGTTATTTCCCTTGAGTGAGCATCGATCCGATACAAGTTTCAATTTAACATCGCATTTCCAATCAACGAGGCTTTACCTCTACGAGACGTTCCGCCGGGCGCAATTTTCTCGGAGCAGTTTCCTCGGATCAGGGATTTCCACCGTCATCATTTCCGATTAACGATACTACATCGAGTATCTCTCCGCATTACATGTATCTTATGATTCTCAATAATTCTGCAAGTTTTTCTCTCTTTTTCTTTTTTTTTCTTTTTATTATTTTAGAGTTGCGGAAAACAAAGATAATATCGCCAATTGTTTTCGATTTTAAAGTTTTTTGTTTCCCATTGTGAGATGATTAATTTTTAATTCATTGACTGTAATAACGATTGTTGGCGATCGATGAAGCGACAGGCCGTGAAGCTAATCCCGCTAACGATGTAGATGCTATTTCCGAAAGTGGGAATTAGAAATACGCGAGGTAAACGCAACGCGCGCGGTTGAGGGCTGGACTTTTGCTCAGATGAGATTTTAATTCAACTTCGGCCGTTAATCCCCCGCCGGTACGGAAACGGAATTAATTAAAGCTGCTTAACGGGTAAGACGGGCAATTATTGGATTTACAACGCTATCGCGCTTGCCGGGATTAAACTGATACGCCGATGAATCGTTCGGCGTCGCAGGGCGCTTCGACGGCCACAACGTCGCCGGCTTAACGCACGCCTGTGTGCATTGTTCGCGTTAATCCCCCTTTCTTTTTGTGCGTCACGTGCATGTGCGTCCGCAACGTTTGATCCTGTAGCGGATTTTCACTTCCCCTGCCCGCGGGCAATAAAAGATCGAGCTTCTTTCACGAACGTTAACCGAAGCGTTGAATCGTTTCACTTACAGCGTTTCTGCTCTCTTAAGAATGTACATATACGCAATATTTTATAGAAACGTATGTGTTTTAAGGATACACGTTTAGCTACTCGTACACGTAAAAAGAAACGATTGTCGACAAGATAACGAATATTATACTCGCGCGTGATAAATCATCGCTTTTATAAATATTAAAATAAAATATCAGTTCTCTCGCCGGGAATTTTCCTTTCCATTAAATGTGGGCCAGGTATCGTACGCCATGATACAGGTTCAATAATCTCAAAGTGCTCAACGTTAACGAGATTCCGTATAATAGAAGAACGGCACGCTCTCCGTGAAACGGGCCAAGTTTTCGGTCGCTCGTAATTTCGAATCGAGGTACGTTTTGCCGGACGCAAATACCGGGCACGGCGCGGCTACGCTCGGGATTTCCGTGAGGTTCCGGGACTCATTATCGCGTCCCCACGAACTCGCGGAACACGGCGATGTTACGGAACAGGAGAGCGCTTCGCGGACGGTTCGTTGACCGGGCGATCCCGCCGGCCGGCGCGAATTACTTGAGTACAGAATGGGAAACGGGTATCGGGTGCGATCGGCGATAGGGCCGCGCGCGCTTCTCCGCGACGCTCCATCGGTGACGATACTGCGGCACGTTCGCGATGTCGCGGCTGCTTTTTCGGCTATTCTCGACCGTTAGCCTCTGGGTGAATATCTGGTGCTGCCAAGCGATACTGCTGTACCCCGAGAATACCTTGTTTCAGGTATCAAAATTTACCGTAAATTTTTATAATGCGCGTATCTTATCTCTCGGAAAGAAGAACTTACTGTGGGGGCTATAACGTTTCACTTTACTTTTATCGTTAGGACGCCCCGAGCGAAATTTTGTATTATTATTTACAGGCTCTTTACTTCGCCGAGCGCCGCGGGCATTTTTTTTTTTTTTTTTTAATACGCTTTTTATAAATGCTGTTCTGCAATTATTTTTTTGGATAAATAAGGATTTTAATTAAGTTGTAATATAAATTAGAAGCTCTATTTTTGCGCTTAATATTGATATATTTATATTAAATAAATCTTTGCGTATTAGTTTATTTTATAAATTTCACAGATTTTGACACGTGATAAAAAATTTTTGTATGTGCATGCGGGTCGAAAGAAATAGCGTTTCAATCAGAACAGTGGGGTATTAAAATGATATTTAGCTGTGCATATGGATTAATTGTCGAGAGCTTTTAATTTGTTCCCACGGTTCGTTTAACAAAATACTACTATTGTCTTATTAAATATTTATATATCAATCGTCAGCATGCTAATTAATAAATCTAGCTCAATTCGATCGTAGATGAATTCCTATCTCTCCCTCTTTTTTATTTATTTTTTTTAAGAATATATTAATATTTTTGTTAAAAAGAAAAAAGCTACGAAATGTAATAATCTTAAATTAAACTCAATATTCGGACACTTGGCTTAATTTAAAATATTAAAAAAAAAAAGAAAAGAAAAAAAAAACGAAACACGTAAATACGTTCGTTTTCGGACAGTCGCGTCATTTAGTTCGCAGTTTGAGTGCTTTTCTCAAGATGTAATCACGGAACATTTGCTCGACAGTTTACCATGGGTATCTCGATGCCGGTGGCGATGACGAAAAGGGGCGGCATCGCCTTCTCCTCGGGATTTCAACTCAACTACGCTCTACCGTGGAACTTGTCACAGCTCGAACCGATGATAATTCCCGCGAGACACATCAGAGATCTCGATTTGCAGGAAACTTATGTCGCCATTGAGAATCTCTTGGACGAGTAAGTTGCGCTAATCACCCTCGCGCGTCTCTCCCCCTTTAAAGAGCTTCTCGCCGCGCGAAACGTACCCTTCCTTGGCCCCAGCGGAAAGTTCGACGAGAGAAAGCGTCGAAACGTTTACTCGGTCGCTTGCGTGCGCATTAATTAAATTTGTCGAGAGTGAAACGAGATGCGGTCGATGAAACTCCCGACGGATATATACCAGTGGTCTTAATTAGCGCGGCACTTAACGGCGCGCCATCGAGATTGACCGAACGAGCGAGAGAGCTGCCCGCCCTCGTTATTTCTTTCCGTTATTCTTTTGTTCGCCCCCGTACACACGGCCTCCAAGAACAAGCGCGTAATTCCACTCGGCGTGTTTGCACAATGGACAGCCGAGGGAGAAGATTTGAATTTGGAATCGAGAGAACAAACGTCGCGCATTACTGCACCAAATTGCTCGATGAATTAATAAACGTGACAGATGCGCGGCAAGTAGCTATGTTTCTAAATAATTAATTTTCTGCTTTGCTATCAGTCGTTTCCGTTTGTTCGAATCACATTTCTACGTGACTGTACGCTATTTTTCTTTAATTTACACTTTTGTTAAGTCAGTAAACATTACTTTTTTAATTTTTTCAGTCTTTATAGAACAATAATTTATTACCTCGGAGACGTTTTCATTAATTAAATTATTATTATTAAATTGAGAGGAAAAATAAAAGAGCGCGCAAGCGTACAGCGATTCTCAGTCCAGGTCGCGTGAAATTCTACCAACTTTTGGTGATACAAAGGGCGTCTCCCTTCAGTCCGTATCATTCGCGCCTTCACTCTACGTAAGTGGGAATTGCCGTCCGCAGGATCAAAGGACGACAGGGGGTAAAGATGGCGACTCGAACATAAATTAATTGGAACATAAGGCAATTACTCCGCTGGGATGCAGCATAGCGCGCGCTGCTAGAACGTACGTTATGGACGAAGAGAAATAATTGCTCTGAGAAATAATCGTGTATATAACAGTAATAAAATGCAGCGCAGCTCTTCGGACGTTTCCATCAGAATTATTGACGTTGCGTCGGCACAGTAGATTTAAAGGAAAAATTTTTGATAGCTCTCTCTCTCTACATACAACCATCGCCAACGTTTATTTATTTGTTATATTTTTAACATTTAATTTTCTTATCCTTTTTCTTTTTTTTTATTATTAAAAGCGCCGTGATAATGGTGAAATTAACTTCGTGCGAGGACTTTCTGCGGATTTCCATGAAAAACAGTCGTGAAAAAAAAATAGAAAAAGAGAAGTTGAGGTTTCTACTTTTCCATTGCTCGCGAAAAAAACTTAGTTGGTATTGGTGTTGCTTTGATAAAATTATCTCGGGCGTGGAATTAGAATAAGAAAGAACTGCGGGAACGGCGAAAGGAAGGAGAGAAAATGCTGCAGACGAACGAAACGTAAATAACCGCGTTGCAAAGTAAGATTCAATGTTGACTCTCCAGACACGGTTGGCGCGACGGCAGGCAGTGCCTTTTGAGGACCATCTGCGAGCTCGCGGAGACGCCTCTTCACAGGAGCCAGCAGGATGTCCTCGGGGAAGTTATCCACCTAATTTTAACGTAAGTCAATTCTGACGTTTCCGGCACTCGCGCTTTGACTCGCCGCGAGCGAGATCGATATACGCCCGTGCACTTCCGGAAACGAGATTTATCACCGGGCAAGAGGGTCGTGAGTAATGAATTCCCTTAGAAGTTTCTAACGGCTCTTTGACAGATTTGTTAAAAATAACACGGAAGCTTCACGGAAGAGTATATTCGCACGCAAATATACAGATCGTAAAACGTGAAGCGTAAGCGAGGGCGAAAATTCGCGCCCGTTGTAGAGGATTCTTCTCGCACTACGTAAAACTAAAAAGTTCGCCTTTTTATAGTCCATCGGGACTTTCAGAGCAGTTGGACCGAGTTGTACTTTTATTATTTCGCAACGCCTCTCCTTTTCTTTCGCGTACGGACGGTTGATAATTAATAATAAATAAAACTATAATATTAATAAAATAATTTTTTTTTCTATAACGATAAATCTCAACGCGTGAGATTTATCGTCGATTTTGAATTTTGCTATTTGCAGCAGGAGCAGTAAGAATGCGGGATAATGTCGGCGAAAGATCCGTCGAAATGTAAATACGCGCAGCGGGATCGCGGCTTACTGTTTCGGCACGATTGCGTGACTATGCGTACGCACAGCTGTCTAGACGACCGTAAAATCCGGCCCCTCGTGTTTGGCAGAATTCTAATTGAGAAGCGGTTGAGCAGCAGATGGCTGTTACATCATGTAAAATATTCGCCCGTACGCCGGTCGGTTGTAACAAGCCGTTCTGTAACCAGAAGCCACGAAATTTGCTATTCCAAACGCGGCCGCGTATGTTCGAAGGAAATTGCTGCCCGAGCTAACACCGGCGCGGTAATTACGCGACTAAGTCTACCGTGCACATTAGGTTTCCCTGGCCGAAGTGTTTCGTCTTAGTTTTCGTCGGACATTGCTTTACAATACTTCTCCCCTGACCTCTGACCCCCGGAAACCTGACTTTCCGAAATAATCTAAGGAAAACGCTGCCCTCCGCGTCGAAGTAACTTCCCTCTTCGAGCTAAGCCTTAGTTGTCGAGTATATTTCATTAATTAATGCCGACGAGCCATTAATTGCCGAGGATGCAAATTTCTGGAAACTCCGACGAATATCCGAAGTGTCTGCGCAGATTCATGCCGAGTCAATAATTGTTAATATAAGCAGGATAAATTAGAATATTTTACACGCGGCCAGAATTTATTGAATATTATCGAATGGAAATTATAATTAAATTATATTTCAATATAATACATATTAATTATTATGTTTATTACGTGCGCATTATTTCTTTTTTCTTTTTATTTTAAATAAAACATTGATGAAACCAGCTGTTCAAAAATCCGTGCCGTGATTAAAGTTTCATTAAAATGTTATTTCTATTTTCCATTAATTAGAAAACGTCCCGTTGCATAAATTCCACGTATTTTAAACGAAGAGGAAATGAATCGGTGCTTTAATCCAGTTTGTTAAAATAATAATCGATTAAAGTACAAGACGTTTCAAAAGGTATCGGGTAACGTCCGTCGCGGTCGAATAGTTTAAAGGGCGACTGGGAAGTACTCGAAACGATTTAATCTGTATCTACTTCGTAGGCCTACGGAGGATTTGCCAGTGGCAATTAATTCCAGTCACCGGAGCGCCAACAAATTATATCAGGAAGCCGAAAGACTGGGTAGGTCTGGCGGTGATTGCGTCTTAACGTATCCCGATTGCATCGAGTCGCCGTTGGAATCATTTACAGAAATTGTATTCCATTAATTAATCAAATCCCCCTTCGTTCCCTTCAAAATTATTACACATTCCAATTATGTTATAATTATGTAATTTTGTAATGTTCAATAAATGTCTTTACGCATAAAACGGTGGTGTTTTCTTAATAAAATTGCACTCTTAAAAAACTACATAAGATATTTTAAATAATTACGTTTCTCAATTATTTAATAAAAAAAAAACATTATTTGCGAATCAAATGCTACTATCTATACCAACGTGTAGAAATTTTTTGTTCGAGAAACGACTATGAATAACGTCTATTGGCTCGATGCGACGATCGAGTGACCGTGTTTTGCCGCAACCTCGCGAAACGCGGGATGGGGAGGGTGCTAAGTAAATTTCGTTGTCGGGTCTCGCCGTAAGATAGCTTGAAGAGCGATATACGACGTTCGATTTCTTCTTTCCTACGTGTCTGCCAGGAGTCTTTATCTGGATTCGTAAATACCGTGCATCGCGCCTCACTTCGCCCCTTTTCCTCACCGTTTTCCGCAACCTTCGGCCTTATCCTCCCTTCCGCCCTTTTTCGTGACCCACATCCTTCGACGTCTTTTCCTTCCGCGTGTCTCGCATCATTGAAAAAGTTACGTTATTTGGAACTTGATGCACGGGCACGAAGGCGCGCGCGAGAGACGGAGCGGATGCTGTAACTTCTCCGCTGGACGATGATGGAGCACGCCTAGTCACGCACTTTTGCATGTCGGCCGCGCACGTGCCCTGAGTACTTTAGAATCGACGAAAAGTGAACCTATAATGTTGACTCTCGCGACGATTTAAAGCTAATTTTTGTTAGCGAGTTTATTTTTTTTATTAATTAATTAATTAATTAATTTTTTTCTTAACTATAGTTTTTGAAGTTTCAGGACGAATTTTTGCAAGAAACTTATTTTTAATTAAATAACATAATTTATCCGTCGAGGATGTGGTCACTCGTACAAAATTTGCGAGATGGCCCAACGTCGTTTTAATCTCCCTTTACCCTTCGCATTTTCGGAGATCGCTCTGCGTTCCTAGTGTTAAACACATTGTACTGCACTCCTGGGATTAACAGTTACACGCGCGATAATAGCATAATGTTACAATAGAATTACGCACTAGAGGATTACGTGGTTTAATTAATTAAACAATCAGCCATTTGCAGGTAACGATATGTTACAATTAAAAAAACAGAAAAAAAAAGAGAGACAAAAAAGACGAATAGCGTGAGCTACACATCCATCTTGCTCTCCATTTCTCTGCTGAAAGAATAGACTTTTCTCCGTTTATATTATCCAATTTTTCGCTCGGCCACTTTATTGTCTCCCGTTTCCGTCTTCATTTATCTACTCTCGGCCAACTTTCTCCCTCTAATTTTTATTCGTTTGCGCTCGAAACTTCGTCCCGGTTGTCCCTCTTCCTCCCGCGCGAAAAAGAACCTCAAGTGTCAAGTATCGGTAATAAGATTACTCGCGTTATTTCGCGCGGCGCGGCGCATTACATAGTTTCATTATAGCGCATCAATTAAAACTTCGCAAGTCATTAACTCGCGGAGATTCACCCTCGACGTATAGTACAGGAACGACCGCCTTCTCTATTTAGTCCCATCGATTTACGCTCCCCCTCTTTTCTTTTCGACCTCATCTTCATTTATATCAACCGACTTCTCGCTCGCTCCCTCGAGCTCCTATTCCACGCGCGTTACACGTCTCAGGTTCTACACACTAGGTTTTCCCTCCCTTTCTCGGACCACCCCTACCGTTGTGTTTTCCCTTCAAAGCACGAGCGTGTAATCTTCTTGTTCCAAAACTTGTTCCGCGCGACGCCTCTTATCCGAAACTTGTCGCGGGCACTCTCACCTGTGGGAGGGGGAGAGAGGTAGCGACAACTTTCTGCAAACAGTGATTACAAAGGCAGAACTGACAAACATTTACAGCGTAAGAGATGCTGGGAGCGGTAGATTGTCATCTATCTCGCGACGTTATCAAATTGCTACTTTCCGCGCGTGATTTTGCCTCTATTGTTCGGATCGCGCATGGCTTTCGTCGTTTACTTCAACTGCCGTTACAATTTTAGGTATTCCACGTTCTCTATACGCGCTGCATCACGCTCGTCACGCGTAGGTAATAAGATTTCATTCCAAGCGAGTGAAAAATAAAAAAGAGGGAGCATGAAGTAATCTCCGTAACAATGATTAATTATGTCTGATATTATGAGTGTGACTTAATGTGTTTGTATATGCAAAAAAAAAAGACAAAAAAAAACGAAATTAAATCCAGCGTAAGTAGATAAAATATAATTCAACCGAAGTTTTATTCATCTTCACCGTGAAGATAATTTAATTCTTATTGGAAATAATTACAAAACTTTTTAACCGCGATAAATAATTATTTATTTTACTTGTAAGTTCCGTGATAATTATTTGAAATACTATTTGCAAAACTGCTCTTTCGAGAATCAATTATTGAAGAAGTATATAACATGCTTTCGACTAGCGAACGGATTGGTAAAGTTTTCAGAAGCGTTAACCGTTAATTTCAAGAATGTCTCGGAGCCTCTTCCGGTCGCGACTCTCTGCGAGCGCCAAATTATTTGAGCATGCTTGACCATAATTCATCGCAGGTGTCGACTCGCTGAGCAAGCAATTCGTGCGGCTCTACGAATTTACGTTAATTTCCACGAGGTAGGCCACGTGCGCCGACAGGAGTTCCGAAACGGGCAAGTAGAAACGGTCGGTTAAAGTCAGACAAGCGTGCGTATGCACCACTCCTGCAGCGAGTTTACTGTGCTCTCGGTCGTAAGATTAAAGGTACGCTCGCGCTTTAGATGAAACACGTGTCGCTATAAATTTCCTTACAAATTCGATTACGGTACTAAAACGCTTTCTATATTGTTTCCCAAATTAATATCAACTCGACACTTTTGATTCTCGTTTTATATTATGCATTTCGTTAAATGTCTAAGAGCCACGTTGATACTCGCTTGTTATCGCAACAAAATCCGTACGTTTTTAAACGCCGCACGGTCCCCGATAAATTCTGTTAGGGAATACGAAAGAGGATCCGCTCTTTCCGTCGGACGGTATGCGATTTAAGTTTACGTATTCGCGCGCAAATAAACGTAAGCAAGGTTTTGATGCAAAGTGCCGTATTACTTGGCGCGAAGTGAGCTCAAAGGGAGAAGCTCGGCGAATCCGTGAGGACGAGGGTCTCCCTTCGGGCGATACCAGAAAACTTTTCCGGGTGCTAGGCATTAGAGTTATTTACCGCGGGAAGCTCCATTTTTGGTGGCGGGTACTCACCGCCGTGTGAAGGCAACGCGATACTTATACAGGGCCGACCATAAAGGCCGCCCATAAATTGCACCCTTGATAAAAGTAGCTATATTTAACGCCGGCCACCCGTGGGGTACACCTGAATACGAATTCATTCGTCCTGACAGTGGCAGCGTACATTTTATCTGCAGAATACGACGCGAGTTCAAGAATCGCGCGCCCGGCTCGGGATTACGGAATATTTGTGCCTCCATTGTGCGTCTCGGTTCTTATTTTCCGTAGACTTTAACGGGCTTCAGCTCCGGGCGCGGGGTGACATTACGACGGTCGTGAAATATGAAAATTATTGCAAACTGGATTTTCTCTTTTAATTTTATTTACCGTACTTCTAGCCGTACAAATTTCCCCTCGTGTAAGTTTCTTTTCTTTTCTTTTTTCCTCCCCGCGCGTAAATTAGTCGCCCGTAAACAAGACATTGATTTATTTACCGCAAATGAGATTAAATGAATATTAATTAGGATAACGCGTTTATAAGTATATTTTTCGTTTACTTTCACTTCGTGATTAATAACGCGTTGCGCACTTGTATATTATATTTCATTCAATAATTAAAGCTTAGACGAATAAAAAGGAAATTTGTATTTTAATTGCTAATTTTTATTATTAACGATAGAAACTTTGAAATATAAAAATTTAAATAAAAAAAATGTAACTATACGAGTTTACGTAACGGCAATAAAATTTTTTCTTTTTTATCGCGCTACTTCGTTGTGATATAATTTTACTTTTATTTTTCGTATGCACGTGATTAATATGTAATATGGATTTTTAATGAGCTACGCTGCGTCTCAAAGAGACTAAAAGTAGAAGTGATGCAATTCAGAATAACAGGGATGTTTTGAATAATGTTTTCCATGGGGAGAAAAAAAAAGTGGCCAATTTTTAGACAAAAGTATGCGTCATAAATACCGAATGTAAAACTCCGAACAAAGTACCTTTTTGACGAGAAATGTGCGGGCGGTTGTTCGCTTCGACCACCAAAAAAGCTGTTATTGAAAACTGTTCCGTACACAAAACTGTCCCGGTTTCTTTGTTTAAACTATATTTTTCTCGGATATACTTTCGCGCCGCTATTAAAAATATGCAAAGCTTAATTACGTAAAAGAATTTCTAATTAAATATAACCCGTAATTCGTAAGATTAGATAAATATGGAGAGTTTTGTAAGGTATACGTTATATACTTATCGAAATAAATCGCATTATATTTCCTTTATTAGTTTCATCAGTTCCTAATGGTGAGAAAGATGTTTCTGCTCAGTTTTCTCTTATTAAATTGTTGGGGAAGTAAGAGTCTTACATCTAGACCGAGAAGACAGATATTGTACTCGCCGCCAATTGTCTACCCATACGGAGGAACGTTCAAGGTATTTTTAAACATTTTCTGTCTTCGGAAATTATCACTTTTTTTTTTCTTTTCAATATACACTGCAACACCGCTCCATTGATTTTAATTTTATCGCGCCAAGTTTCTCGTTTCGAAATAGTCGAGAATTTCTGATTAGCTTGGAAACTAATTTTTCAAGTACTTCTTGCTGCGCGTATATTTGCAAAATTTTCCGTGCCTGAATATTTCCCGCCAAGAAGACACGCTAATTACGATTCTTACAACGTAATATCTCGCCGGGTCTCTTCGTGAAAATGCAAAATCCTACCTCGAAGTAAATATCTTTCATCTAATGAACCAATGACATTTTTATTTTTACCCACGCCCGAGTGGAAATTCATTTAGCTATTCTGATTTTGCAAGCAAGTGATTAGATCGCGCAGATTACATGTATTCCTTAGCTGTCGTTAGCTTGGGTCATAAATTGTAAGGAAATATTCGTTAAACAACAAATTTAGTGACTAACTGTTCAGCTCTCAAAGTATAAGATTCAAACAATAAGTAATTTTTATACGTCATCGTGACACTCTTTAAATAATATATTTATTCTACCCAGCTTAATTAATACGCTGCAATTGAAATCATTTCGAAGATAAAATCCGCAGGTGCATTGAATTTTCTTTAACGCAATTTCACGGTGCCGGTAACAATGCTGCTGGTGTCTTCGACAGTATGAAAAGCGAAGGAACAAATTTAAATGGCGGGGACGGTTCTCGGCTCTCGCCACAGAACGCCATTGATAATTAACTGCAGTTTTATCTGCGGTCCGGCCTTAAATCCTCTAATTAAATTGGAAAACTCTTGCTGTGCAGTTTTCGCAATTGGATGAGACGATTCGATATCACGCTGGGTTGTTTGTCTTCGTTTTCGCTGGTTCTACGAGATATTCTCGGTTATTGGTGTTATCTCTGTCTCTTTCCTTTCTTTCACCTTTCCTCTTTTTTTTTTTTTTTTACAGAAATGAAAACTTAGGAGAAATTAAACGAAAACTCTCAATGAAGTATCTAATCAGCGTGTAAATAAGTGCTTTTAAAATTAAAGGGGTAATCAGAAATGAGAGAATATTAGTACTTTCTCTTCACTTTCTCGTTTCGAGCTTTACCGTACGATTATAGGAACTGATGATTATTAGTTTAAAATTAGAATTAAATAATGTATCTACAAATTATGTTTACGAGCTTTTGTAACTCTAGCAGATAATAGAAATTTTTTTTTTAATTAAAGTATTCAGTTGAAAGCGATCAAAAGTCATTATTTTATGCTCTTCGACATTTTATATTTACAAATTAAAATTTACGTAAAAAAAAAAAAAAAAAAAACAAAGGTGATGATAAAAAATGAAATACATAGGATAGGAGAAAAGATTTCGACAGTTCGAACCCTCGTTGGGCAACGTCCGTTTTATCACTTTTCGCGGGAACGAAAATAAAAAAAAAAGTTTTCAAAAAATACAAGTGCGCGAGGAATAAAATTCGATTTGCACGACCGATTCGATTCGCGCGTGTGAAAGAGTGCCGAAACACAGGGCGGCCTAGCATACGTGCAAACGAACGAGGCAAAACGAACGTGACGTCACGATCGTTCGCGTTACAACACGGGACGCAGTCAATTGTGCTCTTCAAAAAGTCGAAAAGACTTGGACTCTTTAATCCGAGAAGCGGCGCGATAATAGTAAATATTTGACTGTTTGCCTTTTAAAACGCCGGCAGCCAAAGGGGAAGAGAGCGGAATTGGGCGCGTTTCGGGTCATCGCACGTGCAAACTGTGCGGAGGAAATTATGTCGAGGTTTGATTGTGATTCGTCGCAGGGGAGCGAGCGGTGAAGACGAGAAAAAGACGAGGCGCGCCTCTTTCCCTCGCGGTATTACTTCCCGCAGTAATTTCGCTTTTCGCTAACTGCATCGTTGATAAAGCGCAGCTTGAATATATTTCACAATTGGCTCCCGTTATTATGCGCTACGGTACTACGATATTGGATTACGCGGTGTGTCTGTTAAATACCACGAGCAAAGCTCGCTCCGGAGAAGGTTGGTACCGTGCCGTCGGCGCAGACGAGACGACGCTTACACGCGTTTCTTTTTTGAGATTGCCAGCGCCGGGGCGCTTTAACAAATGTGCAATATCCGTAACAGCGGTAAATTCCCAGGTAAACATTTGGAATTACAAAGCTCGGGCTAGGATCGCTGAGAGTTGCCTTCGGGATTCCTAATGTAAATACGTTCCGAAAATGCAATAGGCGGAGAAAACAAGACGCCAACTGTGAGCGGCGGCGCGCCTCGCCGTCCTTCCGGCGGCCAGATATTTAGAATGGGATATCGATCTCCCTCGCTTCCGATAAGTAAAGGACAGCCGGGTCCATTCCCCGTGAGAGGACACGACGTCAGATTCCTGTCGTAGCATCCGGGTCGCGGCATAACGGAAATATCGCGCGGCTGGACGTAGCGGCGAATAACGCGAGAAATCAGTTGAAGTGGAAGACGAAGCGATTCGAGGTTAAACATTGAAGTTCACGATAATCTTCTTCTTTAAACGAGGCGGACGTAAATGATAAAAGTAAATACGCCTGGTCGTGCCCGTACGTAAAATAGCTTTCAAGCGGACATTTTAACACGGGCCAATTATATATCTAGTACGAAATAATATTTTACCTGCGCGAATTAAATGTTTTATTTAGCGTTTATTAAATTACGCATGTAATACCCTCGCCCGTATATTTTCATAACGTTTCTCGAGTATCGCAGGCGTAAAGAGTTAATGTAAATAAATTGGTGAGCGTCTTGGCGACGTCGAGCTCGCTCTTGCATAAAGAAATACCGGGGGCATCTAAGCAAAGTAGAAGCGTCACGCGCCATAAAAACTAATGTAGAAGGAAGGACAGGTTTGGCGAGCTGCCAGAGAGTTGTAAGTGGTCCCTCCATCATCTGCAGGTTGCGAAAGTAGGATAGAGATCTTATCCATGGACAAAGGTGCAATTAAACTACCGTAGTCGAGGAAACGCGATGCGCGCATTACGTAAAAATGCAGGAGGGCCCTTTTTTTCCCTTTCCAATAAACCGCATTCGCGCGACGTAAATACACAAAGTTTCGTATGCTTCTCATCGCGGGATCCAACTGTCATCGTTTCTCGATATAAGAGGAGTCTTTGTGGCGCGTTTTCGCCTCCGCATCGCTCATCAATCTCTTTTCGATCGTTCGCGCCGCGGGCGGACCGCCAGCTGCGAGAATCTCCGCATTCAGTAGACGTCGATATTATCGTTATCGGTGCCCTTCGCGCGTCGATCAGACTATGGTTTCTTCTTCCGTTTCGCCGGTGATTTACGACACCGCGTAATCTCTAAAGTGAATTTGCGAGTCCTGCTTCTCGTTTATTCCGCCAGCTGCGTTTCTTTTTTTTTTTTATATTAATTTTTTTTGTTGGCTTATGTATTAGGTATACCTATTAGCATGTGAATTTTTATGTGTCTATCGCGAGATGATATTGGCGACGACGTTACTCAGCACTCGCGTTCCCTCCGAATTCCGGATGTAGAAGTTCACGTACTCTCGCCCACCCATCCGCCGCTTGCGTGCTGACTCGAGAAAATCAGAAAATTAATTCCCGCCCGTTTTTCGTCCCTACCGTATCCTTTGGTCTATACTTTTCCGGATGAGCGAGTAAACTGCCCCTCGCGATATATTCGCCCGCGGTCTTTTATTCTCCGACCGAGAAAAGCGACGCTTTTATCTCGATCACTTGAGAAAGAGATAAATCCTTTATTTTTGAGGATAAAAAAAAGAAGGAAGGAGATGTTTCCTGTGCGAAAGAGAACGGTAGAAGGTACGGAGAGGAGAAAGAAAGAAAAAGAAAGAGAGAGAGAGAGAGAGAGAGAGTATTGCGATTTAAACTACGATCGTGAGATCCTTCGAGTTTTTTCTAGAAGCATGCAAAGGCGCCTGATTCGCTTAGTGTTATTTTAGTTGGAATTGTACAAAGTTATTTTGCGAGAAATTTTCAAAGAAAGTTGCCATTTGCTACATCTCGCGCAGTAGCCGTTTGATTCCGGTGTAATTTTTCTTTCTTTTTTTTTTTTTTTCTTTTTTTTGCGCTCGTATTTATTCGAGCTTCTCTTCTAACAAAATCTTATTCACGTTGTTACCGCTGTTTACTCGAAACTCGCATTCAGATATCTAAATATATATTCTAACGTTACTTGTAAATAACCTCAGAGTTAATATTCTCGCGGTGTAAGCACGCGAATGCATTCGTTGACATTCATCCGCTCGTTGTTTTGTCATAAGCTCATCGTGGGATTCGCGGTGCCTGTACAACTTTCAGGCAGGATCTTAGTTTACGGGCAGAACTTTCAGTTCCAATATCTCTTGCCGCAGAACGCGACACTCTTTACGGAGTTCTTCGCGCCGTCGTCGCGGCGACGCCGTGAAAATGTTAGCTGGAATGAAAGGATGACTATCTACCGGCTTTTGGAGAACGAGTTTGAGAGGTAAAAATCATTTCTTTCGCTAGACGCTTAGGTACAATACATGATATCGTGTGATGTAAAAATTTGCATTATTTACGCACGGGTTTACACGCGTTCTGAGACACAGCCGAAACTTGAACAAATATTTAACGAGTTGATTAGCAAATAGCAGAATAATATCGGGAAATAATATAATTTTTTTTTTTTTTTTTTTTGATAGAACAAAGTTATTTACAAGAATAAAACATGTAAATTTTTCTTTGCGTAAAAATATATTTTATATGCAATAACGTAATTGACGCTGGCTGTAAATAAAAGCACACGTGTAAACAGCGCCAAATAATTTTATTTCTTCGTTAAATTTTAATAATTAAATCGTCGTGATTATATTGTTTCTTTTTTTAATAGTCGAAATAATTTGTAGAAAAGGAATAAATGGAAGAGAATGCTTGAAGAAAAGCATTTGCGAAACAGCAATGATGCCTTTAGAGGACGAAGGACTTGTCGGGGAATTACTTCACCTTTTGCTCACGTGAGATTACCTAAATTACCTAATTTTTAATATCTACGAATTTCTGTGAATTTAAAAATTAATATACTTCTTATTATTATTATTTTTTAAATTAATGTTTTTTTTATTTTAGGCCTCGAGAAACCGATACACCTTTAAACTCCGAATATTTGCAAGCACTAGAATTTGGACGTGGACATCACGATTGCTCGAGGATCTACAGTACGTGTCCTCCTGGTCAAGGAATTCTTGATCAAATCTCAAAAATAATATAACGTATTGCTTTCCGCGATAAAGAATTTTAATTTAGCGCTCACGAATTAATTAATATATTAATAACGTGAAAAATAAAGAATATTTATTTGTAAC
The DNA here is from genome assembly GCF_019399895.1 of Cardiocondyla obscurior. Classification (NCBI taxonomy): domain Eukaryota; kingdom Metazoa; phylum Arthropoda; class Insecta; order Hymenoptera; family Formicidae; genus Cardiocondyla; species Cardiocondyla obscurior. The sequence goes on from NC_091877.1 coordinate 2,259,458, forward strand.
ACGCGTTGTAAATATAAAATAAATACCCAATTTATTTATATTACCTATTTAAAAATTAAGCAATTGTCTTTCATTGCAACTTTTTTATCAGTACGAGTACAAAATATAACGTATTCTTTCAGCTAGTTTTCACGGAGCTATGCATTACGAGACTCGTGAAAAAAGAAAAAAAAAGAATTCGATCGATTTACAGTTGAAAAACCTGCGGAGAGAATTGTCTCGTTTAGTTACGTTTGAGTTAAATTAAGCACAATCGTCGTATCTCTCGGATTTAACCGCGTTTCTACTAATTGGCACGAAATGGTGGAAAGAGGATAGTCAAGAATACCGAACTGTTTCAAGTGAGAAGGAAAGTGCCCGTTCTCATTGGATTTGTAGGAAAGACTGAATTGAGTCGACCGTTTGGTCCTTCAGTTTCCGATGCAATCACTTTAAACAAAAAGATATAAAAATAACGATCTCAGTAACTTCTTAGATTCAATACTATAAGCAGTGAAGAAAATTCTATCGTTAAAAAAAAAAAAGAAAAAAAAAAGCGTATATAATTGAATAGAAAGCAATAACTTTTGGCACAACCTTTTTCCTTCTCTCTGAATTTTTTTCCGGTACGTTCCGAGCCGGCGCGTGAAACAATTCAATCATAAATTCGGGAAAAGCTGCTTTTAATAATACTAAAAATAAAGATTTCACGAAAGTAATAAAACTAACGAGTTAAGTAAATTATGTTCCGGCCGGGCAATTTGTCGTACGAAGAGCAAACATTGCTCCGTGAGTAGTTAAGTGCTGTATTTGTGGAAATACCGGTGACTGATCGGTGGGTTTCCGGGGCGCGTAAAAGCTTGGCGCGTTTGTCAGTATTTCGAGCGGGAATAACTTTCGCAGTTACGCTTCGTCAGGATTAAGCGACCAGTGTATCTCGCAGAATTAACGCTAACCACGGCTCCTCATAATTGGCAACGAAGCAGTCGGCACGAAAGCGGGCGCGCGGAGGGTCGGGAACGAGGGAAGAAGTGGAAGGCCCCCGCGGAGAGGTTTATGTTGCACGAGCGATCGTAGTTGTTCGGGTTGCGCGTCGGCGGATTCTGCTATAAAGCTCGTCACGTCGGAGATTCTCCTTCTTTCTCTCTATTTTTCCGCAAAATTCGGGAAGATTTCGAATAACTTTTAAGTATCCTTTGGCTCTGGTCCCGCTTTCCTATTCCCGCGTTCTTATTCCTGGTCCCTACTCCCGTCCCTTGTTCCCCCACCGCCGATTATGCGTTCGCGATTTTGGTTTAGTGTCTATCTCGTCCTTTTCGCGACAACGGGATCTACGCACTCCGGGAGACCAGTCAGGGCCCTGGCCTTCCGCAAAGGCAGTACTTTTTTCGTAAGTGTCGTTTGATACTCCTGTTTTACGCGCATTGAAAAATATTTTAAAGGAAATGGCTTTTTAATGACAGTTAACTGGTTCAAGCCTTTATACCGTAGTTTTGCATTTCGTTGATTTAAACGTCACATTTTTTTTTACCTTCATTTCCTATTTAAAAATGAAGATGTGGAGATTTTATCGTTGCCCGATTTATTGCCATTTTTTTTTTCGCGATACTAATTAGCAGTTCTCTCGTTTGGCACGTTTTAAGCCATGAGAGCAAATGTTAGTTCAATTCGTTAATTTAATTTTTATTACTTTGTATATTTTATTTATTTATTCGTATATTTTAATCACGATTATTTTTCCGTAATATATCTACTTTTCTATAAAACACAAACATGCGACTCACCGATCGATGCGCAGCAGCGGAGTTAACAGCTGTGACGATACTGTAACAAACAAATAAAAACATTAAATTGTAGAGATTGAAATAATATAAACCAAAAAAAAAAAAAAAAAAAAAAAAGAATAGAATATGTCACACGTTCTCCAATTAATTTTTTAATTAAACAAAAAAAAATAAAATTATTCAAGAAAAATCTGATACATTTAACTTTTTTAAAATATATAACTTCTTTCTTAATTAATTATTTAATTTTCTATTATTTTCTTACATTGTCGAAATTAATCTCAATGAATTAATAATGAAAAAATGTTATTCTTGATAATAATTTTGAGCAAGTAATGAAACTTACCGAAACGTTGCTCCGCTGAAGCATGATGCCAATCCCGGGCCTCCTCCTCCTCTCAGTCAGTCATCTGGGCAGAATCGTCCTTCCGCGCACAGGAAACTCGCGACACTCGCGGATACGCGCGCGGAATTGTGACTCTAATTATTCGCAGGGCAGTCCGTTGGCAACACTCCCGTTTTAAAGATTTAAAAATAAATTTCGATCGCCCGATTACTTTGTGCGAGTTTCGCGACGAACCCCGACCGTGGTTCGTTCATTCGATTAATCGGCGGCGATACCTGAAATTCTCCTTCAGATTTTTATCTAAGCAGAACAGAAAGTTTTGCCTAGGTAACATCCTCGGAGTACAACACGTGTTATAACAAGTTATACATGGATAATAAATAAAACTACTAGTTAGTAATACAATACTACACGCGATTTACGCGAATTTTGTTTTATATTTTTATATTTTATTATACGCGTTGCGCGTTACCGTATTTTATTATTTTATTTTTATATTATTTTCTAACAACTACTGATAGATTTCGTGCAGAGTTAGTGTAAGAAAAGATCACTTACCAACCGAAGTGCAGTAGTCGAATTTATACCGCAATTCTGTAACAGACAAATAAAAAATTAAATTGTAGATATGCTCAAAAGTGAGTGAAACTAATATTATATATTCGTCTTTTTTTTCTTTTTATTAAATTCAACGTGAATAAAAAATCTGTAAGACGAAATTCGCAAACAACTTATTAAATAATTGAATAACCTTATGAAAAATTAAATAAGAACTCGTCAAACTGAAAGAATTGTAAGGAATCGTCGTGATATCGATATTTAAAGCAACGCGAACCGCCTGAAACCAGTTTGCATAAAAAAAAAAAAATTAACAAACGTTAAATTGTCGATTCATCAAATTTTGACGGCGAGAACACGATCGATTTGGCAATTTTCCACGTTACAGCGATTTCGGGGGCAGACTGTAAAAAATTATGAGGAAAAACGTGATGATCGTCCATCAAAATCGCGATGGGCGTTATCGGTCTTGAGGAAGACTCGCGTGGAAAAAAGTAGCGCGATAATTAGCCCGGTAGTTTGCATGAAGTGACTAGGGCCAATTTAACGTTTCTACGTCGCGACTTTTAGACCGGTAATTAAGCAACTTAATAACATGTAAATGCACCGATTACATCGGAGCACCAGCTAAGAGATTAAAGGCTAATGGCACGCACACGAGCGTGTCCACGGCCACACATCGGCATAGATGCTCGAAGATCGCAATATTCTCACAGAGCATTCCGCAAATAATTGTTCTGCTTTGGCCTTATACGAACTAAATTGAAATTCTGCCGTGCGTAAAACGGATGTTTCTACAGGCATTCGATCGGAGTGTTTTGATCGAAAAACATATGTATCACTTCCGGCGAAATATATCGCGCGAATATCACCATGGCGGTTGCGAATTTTAACGAGATAGATTAATGCCATCGGGAATATTTCTCCAGCCTTGACGGGCGCGGCGAAATCTGGGCGACAGATACACGTAACCATTCTCGATTAATTACATTCTCATTACGCGAGAATGCGCGCTCCCGTTTCGTGAGAAATTCGCGGAATTTTTTTTTACACGGATTCCGCCGCGCGTCCAATAATTCGCCCCGGCTGTTTCGGTTTTTCTGCCATTTTGGAATCGTTCTCTCGATTTTCCCGCGGATCGCTTCGCTATACTCCAATATTCAAATGGTGAAAAAGGCTGCCGGGGATCTCTTTTTTTTTTTTCTTTTTTTTTTCACCCCTCACGAAACAGCTGCGCGCGCGATACGACATGTTATGAAAACACCCTGCTGTAATTTATACGATTTCACGTCCAGTTTCGTCGAACGCGTAACGCGGATATATATCTTATCTTTTTGAGGCTGTGTGCTCACTGCATGGCGCCTCTGAGACTAAAGTTGCACGTTGAACCGCGTAATATGGGTTTATTTTTGACAGCTGTAGATATAAGCTGCAGTTTTCGAAACTTCTCTCGCATCGACGTGCTCTCTGCCGCGTATTCCCAAATGAATTCTCCGTATTGAAAGTTGAGATAGGCATGGAATTTATTTCTTGTTAGCACCGGTGATGGGGGAGGAACGAAACACGTATTGCTATTACACACACGCGCGCGCAAGAAAAAAAAAGAAAAAAGAATAAAAAAAAAAAAAACATCCGTAATTGAGTGCTACGAGAATTAAATTTTACCGTCGGTTATAACTTCCAAATCAATTGTAACATAATTTTCAATCAAATCGTAATTTTAAATTATTCTGAAGAGCGTTTGGAAAAAGCACCGACAGACCGTATTTCGGGAATAAATTTTACTAAAGATTAGTTATTACGTTGGAATGCAATGAATCGAGATACGTGTGTGCGTGCGAGCAATATTAACGAAAATATGAATTAATTCCATCTCGGGCCGAAGGGAATATGGAATATGTAAAGTAGATGGAAATCCATTCGTTCGTGGGGGAAAAAAAGGGAAAGGAAAAAAAAAAGGAACGCGTCGTTCGCAATTTCGACGTATTAAAGGGATTGCACGCACGTCAATGGCAAATGAGCAAATGGATCCGCCGTTCAGGCAGATCGTAAAAAGCCGTAAGAATCAATGTTGTATAACATCCCCGTGCCTGCGCATAGGCGGGCACTGTTTATGCAGTCTCCAGCGCGCCGTTGCAACGCGAGAGGGTGAATTTATGCGCCATACGTATACGAGACCGGCTCTAATGTAAACCGATCGGCGCTGCCCGTATTTTCGCTTTAAAAGGCAGGAAGTCGCGGATGGCGGGCGTATTTTGAAGCACGATGTAGCGCGCGGGGGCATTAATACGGGATGAAGCAATACGCTTCTTGACGTAAGTACATACACCAGGTGCCACAAATGCTTTAACACGCGGAGTCGCATCAATTTTTGGTATACTCGGAATGTCGCCGTTAGGACCGATGCGTCATAAGCTGGTTGGTTAGTCGGAAGGTAAACGGTATTATTGCGAAGCAGCTGGATCTGGCAGCTCGACAACTTTACGCTCCCGACATTATCGTTAGAGTGAATTAAGTGATACGCCGTAACGCTTCCTTTATCAAATTAGTCAAAATCATCGCTCCGAATTTAAATTGAATTTAACACGATATTAGTTATTTAATTTCAGACTAATTTAGCGCTTAAATTTATTTGAGTTTTGTATTTATATTTGTACGTTTATGGAAATTGCGAATAAGTTGTCGAATAATCGAATAAGTCGGAATTGATAATTGCCAATGTGTTATTTTTATTATTATTATTTTTCTTTTTTATGGAAATGACTAATGTTACTCTGTGAATTTGATGTGGGAATTGTTTTGTACGGTAAAAAAATTGTGCAACTTGTAACGACTCAGCGCACTTACAACGAAGTACACCGTAGTATGGATGATACGTGCCGTGTTTGCCATGTGCATTATCCACCGTGCGGGACGGAAACAAAGCTTAAAATCAATATGCATGAATCAACGTTGTCTCGTTATATCTTATGTACATACATTATTGTACATAGAAACATGCGTATTTAACAGATTATTTTAATCGGCGCTTTGCCCTTGATTATTAAAAAAAAACAAGCGCCTAAAAAAATTATAAAATGATTGGAAGCTTTATTTTATTACGTATAATTAGCTGAAATTTATTAAAAAATTCGCTGACACTCTCGCGCGGCACGCATGGAACAAAGCGGGAGAAAAAACTAACGTCACGAAAGCGGCAACAATTGGCCAACAATAAAATCTCTACATCTCCCTTTTAAATAGGGTGAAAGATTTATTTTTGAAATTTTTGGCAAACAAAGGAAGAGAGAAAATTACGTTTCGGGGTTCTTATCCGTCTTTCCACGTGTGTTTTGCCCGCGTTTGGAAAGTAGCCGGGAAATTATGCAGCATGCAACGATCCAGTGTGCATATACATATACTACGTCTCGGTGGTCTGGCGAGCTGCGCATAAATCCGATTGCCTTATCGTGTTTTCGGCCTCTAAGAAACGGGGGACGGCTACAACGCAGTAAGATGGCAGGACACTGACAAACGGCTTGCCAGATCCAGACGACACCATCCTTCTGTCGCATTTACACCGTGAGCAATACCCAGGCGATTCACGCGGTTAATAGGTACTGCGGAACTGGCGCGTTTCTACCTCGCCATTCTATCCTTTGGCGGTTTCTTGCAAATAGGTAAACGCTAGAAGTCGGGCGGTGCAATTTAGACGCGAGATGAACGCGCCAGTGAATAATCGAGCGTTATTGTTAGACAAGTCAGTAAAATAATTGCATAAGATTTATTTCTCATTTATATATACATATATGTATATTTTTTTTTCTTTTTCTTAGATTTTACTTTATTTTATTTTATTTTATTTTTTATTATTTATTCTTTAATTTATTCTATTTAAATAACTCTTTATTTAAACAACGTCTTGTGCGCGCGTATAAATTACTCGAGAACTGTAATTCTTTAAAAAAGATCAACACGAACGTCGCGATTCTCGCAGTATTTCACGTGTAAATAATGAGGAAATAACTCGGGGAAAATCACGGCGCGAAAATGCTATTTTATGATAAGTGTCTTGTTATTTATGGGCCAACGTAAAGATTGGATCACCGAGGAGTGGTCTCGCGACGGAGGGTGGAAAATAATACGTACTTTCGTGGCGCGGGAAAGTCACGGTAACCTTCGAACTCCGTTTTCACGCAGATAGTGGAATAATTTGCAACAGTAATTCGGATAAGACGAGAATCGTCCGGGCGATCCTGTCCGCGGGGAATTGAACGGCTGATTGGAAATTCACCAAGTTCTCTGAATGAAGATTGCAGCGATTTCGTATACGCTCGCAAAATCCTTTGATGCGAACTTATGATTTCTCGCATTTCGAGAAAGTTGCAGATGAAATTTCACACGACTTTTCGCGCAATTTCACGTAATTTCCCTCTCTCTCTCTCTCTTTTTAAATCTTTCGTTCTTTTTTCATTCGTGGAACGTAAATTCCATATAAAATAATTTTACTCACATTTATCCGCGACTGAACAGCTGAAACATTGTATTTGTCTGTTTCAACGTTAAAAAAAAAATTGCACACGAACAGTTAGCTGTTTGTTCAATACCGAACGAATTCTGAGATAAATAATTCATCTTTTAGTATCGGCTGAATTACAAGATAAATGCTCTGCCTTACACGACAATCTTCGCTCAAGCAGCCGGGTTTAAGGCGGCATGGGAGCTACCGACTACCGGCGGGCCTCGTAACATCCGGTCCGCTCCAGACGTCCATAAGTGCGCCGAACTCGTATACGAAAGGTAATAAATAAATACTGCAATAGTCGCGCTACATAATGCAAAAACGGCAACGATCGCCAAAAAAGACGGGGGCTTGCAGCACGTCGGCGAGCGAACGTAGAAGATTGCAGGGAATAGTTTAGGGTTGGCTGGGCAGTTGGAACCAGAATGGTTGGCGGGTTTCTGGCTGGCTGACCGAAGACTACCGCCATCGCCAAGATCAAATATAGCCAGCGACGCAACGCCTCGTCGGCACTTCTAGCGTTTTTTTTTTCGCGACAGTTTCGCGAACACGACGAATGTTTATTGCAACTTTTTATCAAGCTCTTACGTATCGCATGAGTTTTTATATACTTTTAATCAATAATTAAAAATTATATTTTTATGCGAATATAATTCTTGCTGAATATACTAATTGAGAGAAATATTTCAGTCACGGTTTCGACGGCCGTTCTTGTCTGCTGAAGAATATTTGTCAGGGATTACAATACGTAAAGCGGAAGGATGGCGTTATAAGGAAAATATTAAAATTACTTGCCGGGTGAGTACATCGAGATATTAATATCATTTACGTACCGGTGAGTTAATTGCTATATTGTTTTCAGGTCGTATATTAATAACGGTACTTGGCACGAAGATCCGCTATTCTGTGAGCATCATACCGCAAATTGCCCTCTGCAATTAGTGGGGTTTAATAGTTTTAGAGAGAGTTAGTACGTTCTCCTCTCATTCTCTAAAATAAGTTATCGAGTAATTATCCGTTTATTTTAGACGAAATATGTATCGAATGCAATGCAACATTGCTGCGACGATTGTAAATTAATAAAAATATAAATGCTAGCTTTTTTTCTGTCAAAATGTACTAAGGTCGTACGCGGAGTAACGTGAGAAATGTCGCGTCAACGGCTGAAGGCTGACAGTCTTTGTAAGCAGATCCCATTTTTCATATTGAAATAAGCGCGGACGTCGCAAAAACACCCGAAGGACCTTCTTCGCTCCTATACCCGATTGTTTTTTACAGTTATCATCAGATGACGTTATGAGAAATGACAGCGGTTAATGAAACATTTGTCACGCGACAAAACCTCATTCGAATTATTTCAGGAAACCGGACACGGCAAGTAGTAAAATATGACGGCACGTCAGCCGACTAAATGTAGTAAAAATACGTTTAGTTAAAAGACCAGGAAGAAGAAGATTCAGAAGAGGATGGAGCATGTATTACAGAAAAAAAGCGAAAGGATATTTCTGCTGAGCGTTATGTATGCCCCGAGCGTTATTAATTTATCCTCGTAATAGCCCACAGTAAAAAAAAAAAAATAAAAAAAAGGAAAGAAATATTCTTGTTTCACGTATTATTTCTTTCTCCTTCTCTCTCTTTTTCGCATCATTCATCTCCGCTTGTCACATCTTGTGACGGGACGATTATAATTGCTACTCACGGACCGCGTTGGGTTAGTTTCAACGGAAAACATTAATTTGGGCTATCGCGCGACTATCTGACAATTTAAAAAATGTTCTACTTCGCGTCTTCTATTTGCCAGCGCAAACACATATTTTATTCAAAAGCCAAGCTACAATCGCTGCCGCTACAATTACGCTAATGAACCCAAACTCGCATCTAATTTCCCCGTTAAAATAAACTTGTTTAAACGAAAAATTAATTATCATTTAACTCAATCTTCTAATATTTCTAATATCTATTTTATTACGTATAATTACAGCTGTTCTTAATTGTCGTTTCGATTTATTGCAAGACTAATATATAATTTCGGACGTTACTTTGTTTTTACACTGTGCTTTCGCTCCGCAAAAATACGCATAAAATGTTTCGTTTAAAGTACGTTTCTTTTGTCGCGTTGCTTTTATGAAATTGTGTGGTGACAAGAGAGCTTCTCTGTAAATTCATATTTTTAATTGCGGTGCATTGTTGGCTTCGCGATAGGTCCCGCGACACGGTCTATTTCATTATAAACGAATACCAGAGTTGTAATAAGACCGCTTTATTAGCCCCGTAAATGAATTCACGATGTAATTATTTCGAGCTTTGCCCCGCGTCGTAGGGAGCTGCATTGAAATAAAGACGTCAAAGGTGGATCCCCACAGGTAGAAATTCGAACGATCGCAGTTATGAATTGTTAATTTGGCGTGTCGGTCCACCTCGGCTGCTTTTTACGAGGAAGCCGTCGCTTTATTCCTTCCCGATAATTCTTTGCGGGCGTTAATAAAGGTATTCGAACGGCACGGAAATGTTGGAATATTTATTATAAATCAATCTGTTACTAAACATACGATAGATATAACTTCCCGGGTGTATGTCTTATTATATTTCTATTATTTCGCGTGCAATATTGAAAGACGTCGTAATTTTCTTAATGTGCTGTTCAGATACTTTTCTGATAACGCAACAACAATGTCCGCACTTTAGAGATAATTCGAAAGAAGTTTAGATTTCCTTTTTTTTGGGGGAGGGTAATTGAAAGGGAAAAATCAAATAAGATTCGTATAAATAATGTAAACGTTACGTCGCGTACCGCGATAAAGGGCTCCATTGGGAGTAACATCGACGCCGCATTGGGGATCGATAAGGTGAAGGAATTTCTTCCCCTCGCATCTCCCGCGGCAATTTGCGTGTCACAATCGCGGTAACCTCCATTATGTATAGGTTGCAAGTGCGTTTTCACGTCTATCCCCCACGGATCCGTCTCGTTCGCGCTCGGAAACCTGGTGGGATTCTACGACCCCGTGTAAAATCAATCCGCGATTGTTCCGATGAGCGATAATTGTGGAATGGCACGCGCGTCAATGCGGCTCGGCGACGGCGAGCCCTACTCGTATTCTCTTAAACTGCTCGTTCTTGTCCCCCTTCCCCCCTCGTCACGTTATCCCGGTGGACAGCCGTCGTTGGGATTGTCGCGCATTCCAGTGGAGAACGCGATATAATTGCGTCTGGCGGCCCCCGGTTGGCCGCGCGTTAACGAAAAGCATTAATTTAGAATGCTGCGCGGTTTTCTTGTTGGAGAACCGGCAGTACGCGCAATTCCCGTATGCAATTAACGGACGCCGCCGCAGCTCCACAACGTGGGCGCCGAACTCGTCGAAGGGAGAGAAGAAAAAAAAAAAAAAAAGAGCTGCTCGGTTTTGTCAGACCCGATTCGGGGGTGAGGGTGGTATTATTTGCGCGACGACGAAGTCAGGGGGCACAAAAAGATTCGGCCGTGACGAATATAGGCGAGGGAGGGCTGTTGATGGCAGCCGCTTGCCGAAAATGACAAAGTCAGAAAGGGTATGATTGCGAAATAGACTGGAAAATCTCGAGCGAAATTAAATGATAATTTCTTCGTTGCTCGTTTCGCCTGTTTATCCCGTTGTTTTTGTATTATGAATCTCCTCTTGCACACTCTATCTTATTGGGACAATGTGCAATATTTTAATCAAGGAGAAATTTTAATTACGAATTTCTCAGAATATTTTCAGTATTAAAGAAGAAGCGCGGGCGATTTTTTTTTTTTTTACTTATTTTGTTTTATGTACTTTATTACAGTACAAATTTAATTAAACGATTAATTTATTGAAATCGGATAAATATGCTTTATTATATAAACGTTGAAGCAAGACTTCTTTTAAATGTAAGAATATAATTTATAAAAAATTTAACTTAACTTTTCTTCTGACAAATAAGCGTAAAATGTATAAGAAGTTTAACGAGATAAATTAACTTTTGATTCTAATCATTATTTATTCAGAGCCTTCTTTTGGAGGAAATCCAACCTGTATCGTTTTTCTGTCAGTCGATTAAATATTCTAGTCGTTAATTAACGAAGTACTCAAAAGATGGTCCGAGGAGTCTTCGGGAACTTTAAGACCGTAGACTAATTATTGACTTTTTCTCTACTCTCTTAATTGCGGACACAATTTGCAGAGTTTTATCGAATGTTTTTTTTTTCTTTTTTTTTCAATATTTTCTTACTTTTGTAAATTATATACCGGCCTGTATATACTTGCTTCTCATTGTTGTATGCACTTCGGTTCAGTGCTCTGATTCAAGGGCACTTAGTACAAATGCCTCGTTTTCGTCCACGTTTCTCTCCGGTAGTAATGCCGTGTTTACGCTCGTTGTAAATTTCCTCTCCCTCGTTAAACCGCGAGCGGCAAATAGGGGGAGGAAGGAGAAAAAAAAAAAAAATGCGGCTCGTAGCGGTAATAACGAGAACGGTAATGTCTCTGTTCCGTCTCGCGAAGCTGTGTTTAAACAGCGTAAGAGAGTGAATAACACGTCATACAAACAGATTGCACCATTTGGCCAAGGAATCGTCGGGACGACAATTATGCAGACGAGTTCGCGTTCAATTCGTTAAGATGTTGCGAGAGTACGCGATGGGTTTCACCGTTACTACCGTTAACGGGAAAAAATTCATGCTCGTGAAATCTTCGCACTCGCCCCGTCCGCGATCGCTAGTACAACGACGGCGACAAGCCGCTGACGTCGATCGGTGACAAAGCGAACATTATTTGTTACCGTTCGATCGAAATTCAAATTCTTTCGCGATTTCAATAACTCGCCTGTCGCAGGGGGATCGGAGTGATCCGGGGAATCGCCAACACTTTACCGTATGAAAGTGATGTCAGACTACCGGTTCACTCTTTTCGCCGGATGCTTGAATTGGCTAATCTTTTTCGGTGGACTTGTTATTTATGGGAGCTCAACGGAGATTAGTGTCGCACCTAAAATTTTGTCGCGACCCAAGAGATACTTGATTTTTCCGCAAGGTAGCAATTTTCAGGTAAATATGTCTAAGTACACTTGAAAACATCTTGACACGCTTAGCATCTGTCTTTACGCGAATAAAATTGTTCCAGCATGTATCGTTATTTATAAAATGTTCCCAACGTATATTATTAATTAATACAATATATTGAACTGTAAAACGGGCATAAAATAATTGCTGCAAATTCAAATTAATATTTAAGATCGTTTGCACGCAAGGATGTCAGGCCGCTTTAGGCGAGGCTGCTACTAACCGACTGTGTAACGTCAAATAGTCGTCGCGTAAATTCGGCCGAGCGTTTCTCGCAAACGTTTTGTATATCTTCGAGATTTTATTGCCTCCCCCTCCCTCCCCCCAGATTTCGGTACACGGATAAAGTAGAAAAGTAAAGCGTCGCCCGCTCGCGCGCCTGGTCCCTACACTCTACGAATTTTTCCGCGGAAAACTGAATTTGCGCGTGGATGTTCCGTGTATTTTCCAGTTAGTGTATTGTCTGACTATCGGAGCGTACGGTAGAGACGGTGATTTGGTGCTGGGACTGACAGCTGCCTTGGCCTGGGAACTTCCGAATAAGGTCGACTCAAAGATATCGAATTTGCTTCACCGTCGAAGCCGAGGCGTCGTGTATCCGAAAATGGAGGCTTTCTTACAATCGTGAGTGTCATGCCGTTATTCTCCATTTTTCAACCGGCTTTTCATCGACCTTACCACCGTGCGTTCGCATTGACAAGAGACACACCCCTGCGGTTAAATACGCTCGAAACGACGAACAGGCGTTAAAAGAATTCGATCGAAAAATGATAAGCCGTGTCGATTATTACGCGCTAATTACTGAAATTATAGATTAATTACAGAAGCTTGTTTGTTCGGAAATAAACCGAATTGACGCGGCTGATTTATCGGTTAGAAAGTCGACTTAAATTTCATGGCAAATGCAAATCGCGATACGGATAACGCCCCGCATTCTCGGCGCTTTACGCGACACCGTGCAACCGCTACGCGTTGTAAGGACGTAATTACTTTTAACTGTGATTCTGGAACGGAATTGTTTCGAGCGTAATTGTTTTCGCGCGGTAGCAGCTTCGCGCGATTCAAGATGTCGTCAAAGTTTATGCTTTTAAATTAAATTTCATCGGCAGCGCCGGCCTCGATGGCAGATCCTGCGTGCTAAGGGCACTCTGCGAGGCGGGCCAGCGAGATCCTTCGCAGATAGGCGCGGGGACTTTTATCCAAGAACTCCTTCATGCCATTTTCACGTAAATAAAGACTCTGATTTACTTTAAAATATATCAAAACTTGTTTACCAAGAGAAACAGACGGTTTTTGTAAGATTTTACAGAAAGGAAAAATTGATTAACAATTTTCGTATAATGGAATTAAAATTAAATTTGCTTTTATCTTTACGAGATTAAGATTCGACTTCCTCGCTTCTTGATGTCGAATCGAATAAAGAATAAAATTGTGAAATAATAATGTTAAATTGATGAAGATCAAAAAAGATTATCACACGGTGAGGGGCGATTCTTTTTGTTACAGATTGCCGAAGGATAGCACCAGGTTCGAGCGACCGGAGGAACACGCTTACGATCGCGCGTATGAGGCCGGCGGAGACTGCGAACTACTGTATCCCATGTGTCGGCGTTCCATTTACGACTTGGACTTTTGAAGCTGCGGCAATATCAGCGACAGATCTTTCGTTACGCCTCCCGCAAAGTATCGGAACGTAAATCGGATGGAGAAACTTGTCGCGGAATCTCGGCAAAGTTCTTTTTACGGGCAGGCTTATTTCACGACGATTTTTGCTCGACATTTCAGTGATTTCGTCCGTAATTCGCCAATCAGACTGACTTGTGTTGATTCATTGATATTAGGAACATTTTTGTACGCTGTTCGAACGCGATTTCGACTAATTTCTCAAGAGAGAGAAAACGAGCATGAAAGACTAAGTTTGCGTAACGTATTATGTGTACATAACTTGCGTTTATATGGTTATTGTTTTAAAGGATTATTTTAAAACTTTATTTTTAGCTTAATACGTTAAGTGTCTATTGATATTATTATTTTATTTACCTGTCACGTATATCCATTTATTATCACATTAATTAAAGAATATGCACAAGGAATGGAGTGATATTAATTTTCTAGCGTATGTGTATATACAAAATTATTTTACAATAAGTCAGGTAATTAAATGTATGTAATTAGGAAAGATGAAATATGAAGTATACGTATAATAATTGGCAGGCTATTTGCATTAAGTGCATAAATACATATATCATGTATTTTTGTGATTTTTAATAACAATATAAAATTTGTGTGCCAGTCGGTGGGCACGCCAGAGGGTCACGCGATAAATGATTATTTAACATCAACGACGATTCTGGAATTAAATTCAGAAAGTTTCGCGCGAGGCTCTCGACCCATGAATATTCTATATCGGTCATTACATTACTTCCGCAACGTGTAATTCATTTCGGCGCGGTTTCGAATAATTTCACGACGTTTTGCATTAATAAAATGGTCGCCGGTCTCTTGTCGATTTATGGTTCATTTCTATAGAGTGCTCCGGACGGAGCGTCGACGGTTGATTTTCTCTACCTTTTTTTTTTTCTTTCTTTTTTTAATAGAAAATAAAATATCCCAAATATATGATATCCATACGGTAACGAACGTCTAATCGATATCCGCATTTCGCGAACATTTTGAGCTTCTCGTGTGAGCATTTCTTTATATCCCTTATTAATATTATTCGTTATATATCCGAGAAATTAATTATTTCGTATAACGTATAACGTTACGTGAGCAGCTTTAAAAAAGAAAAAATATATATATATACTTGAAAGAAAAATTACTTTAATTAAGAGCCGGGAAATCGTGAGGCAATGTGTTCGCACCGAGTATTTTATACGTTAAAGTATAGCATAAAAGGTATTGTCATCATTGTAAATATCACAAAACCAGGCATTCGGCGACGTGATATTTTTCTTCAACTCGGAATACAAAATATTCCCGTATTATATTACGTTCGTGCGCGCGTACCGCTTTTGTTGAGCATCATGCTCGATATAATTTTCGCGATACGTGTAATATATTCGGCCTAAATTAGATTGCTGGTATGCATCTGATTCGATAATATGCCGCGCGCTTGGGTTTAGTGTTGTAGTTATTTTATTCGGAAATATATATCCCGAAGATAATTAAATTACTGCGGAAACATTTGGCGTGCGAAATCTAAAAACATACGGCGATGGTTAATAATTATGTACAACACTGTTCGCGGAATGTTGGATATTTATCAAGTGAAATAAATTTAGGACAAACTTTTCCGGTCCGTTGTGTTACTTCTGCAACAAAGGCTGCGCGTCGCGTTCAGAAAATGTGCATTGCATTCTATCGACGATAAATTCGAGTCAAGCTGTTCAATCAGCTTATTTTAATAATCAATAAGCATGACCAATTAAAATGTTAATTTAATAAATATTCTTCTAGCCTGCTTAATATATCGCTGATTACATTATCATATTACGACGCGGGTGATGATATTTCGACAATTAAATATAACTTCAATTACGAAGAAACAGCCTCGCCGTTCAGATTTAAAGAAATTTAATGAAAAATAAAAACGAAAGTAGTTAATAAAACTGCAAGTAAGAGCATTCTCCGTTTGCTCATCGTTAGAACAGTAATGGAGTACCGTTGCTTCTCGACATAGACGGATGTAGTAGTTCGTTAGCGTTTGTTCTCGAGAACAAGCAACGGTCACGTACTAAAGCCCCTTCTGTCGTTAGGTTTAACACTCGAGCTTCACTCGATGGAGTATAAAGATTTCGTACCGCGATGCTGATTAATCATCTCTGTTACTTAATTTCGTTCGTTCTCGCGTATCACGTCGGAGGATCGACAGCGTCGGGGACGTTTACGAATAATTCTCTCGTAAGATCTGGGAGAGCCATCGGCACTAAGTATCTAGTGTTCCCTGAAGGCAGTAACGTTCAGGTAAAGCAAAGTTTTATTTCTCATAGAACCGCGCGTTATACGGGGAAGTGTCTTTACTCGCGAATACGACGATTACTATATCCTCTTTGTGTCAAGTTTTCGTTTGAAAATTTGTGATGCATAAACTTGGAAAATGTAGAGAAGTGTAAACGCACCTGTTACGCTCGCTTTCGAATCTAGGGGTCCGTTATTAAAATGAAATTTCTCTCTCTCTCTCTCTAATTCTCTCTCTCTTATGTTTTTGCACGAAATGTTTGAGACTGGTCGATAGCAGCTTGTGGAAGTTTCGTAGCGAGAAGTTGTATATTATAGCGTAACATAAACTCTCGATACGCTGTTTAGCTTAGGAAGTTTCATGCGCTAAATGAAACGGAATTCCCTTTATACATAACGTTTAAGAAGACTAGTAAGCGGAAAGTATCGCGGCCGGAACGAATTTTACGAAAGGGGGAGAGATATCGATTCTTAATGCACATAATTAATTTGATATTAATATGCAAAACATGTTGGTGCTGAATTAAAACACGCGCGCGCTCTAAATGGCATAAAAATATTGTAGTGTATAATTTGAGGGAAATTAATATACTTTACAAGAGTTAATTAATCAGTAATTAATAATCCCTCATTTTCTTTCTCTGTTTTCCCTTCTGAGCATTAAAAACAAATTATACAGCTTATTTACGCTTTACTCAATTTAATTTGGCATTAATTTTCTTCTACCTGTTTATTATTATTAATTATTATTATTATTATTACGCAGCTTGTCTACTGTCTAACCGTGAGTACATATTCAAAGCCCCAAGGAATGTTTGTCGTCGGTGTTACCGCCGGGCTGGCGTGGGAACTACCCTCTAGGAGTACCGTGCTATATGAGAACCCGGCCGAGGTTTATCATCGTCGGAGCAGAAGAGAGCTGTACCGTAAAGTGGAGCTAATGCTAAGAACGTGAGTAAGAAAGGTGAACAAAGAGGATGCCTCCAGGAAGGCAGAGAGGACCGTTTCCTCTTCTATCGTATAAATTACCGAGGGAATCGCGCGGTCCGTACACAGCAAAGAAATCGCCTGAATTATTCCAATAATACGAGAATAACGTAGAAATCGTACATCTCCGGCGCGCAACGAGGAGAAATATAAATCGCTATTGCAACGATTACGACATACTTGGCCGTTCGGGCAGGAAAATCGAATACCTTGCCGTTCTATTTCGCGTTCGAGTCTATTTCATTCTTCTCCACTGATCAGATTTGTCGTCCTCCACCTCGAGTCGAAGGCCCCTGATGGAAAAATGGTAATTCCATTGAACGCGCGAACGAAAGGGCGAGACTTATCGGCGAGATTTTTGTTTCAGCGACTTGTCGGGGCAAGCCCGCTGCTTCCCCGGATCGCGAGGAAAAATAGACACGAACCGTTATTGGAAAGCTGCCTTCTCATCTACGTTGCGGGGAAATACTTGTATTTTCCAAAGCGAAATGTCTTCCTCGTACAGAGGCCGTATTCGATGGAAAGAGTCGTAGCGCGCCGGAAGTTTTAGAATGGATCGTCATCCGATAATCGGCGTCGCTCGCGCGGGAAAACCTGAGATTCCACTCCGTCCTGCGTGATCGTAATAAACGTGGCACTTGATAAATCCATATAACTCCGACGAAACACGCGGGTTGAATGTATTTTCACGGCACGATGAAGCGGCAGGGAAACGCTCTTAAACGGTCATTCAGCAGCGAGAGCTCGGACCGAGTTGTACCCGCCGGTATTCGTCGTTCGAGACCGGAAAATGGTTCCCGAAGAAACGACGATGATTCAGGTACGACCGACGACGCGTAATGCCATAAAACCGCGCTTCACTGGACCGCTATTTGTGCGCTCACGGGCACATTAAGCGGACAGATTAAGAGGCTTCTCGCAACGATCGCAACAATACTTCGCGGTGCTTCGAGCACGGTCGCTTCCCACGTGCGGAAAATGAGATCGAAAACGGCCGGTGATCACGAGCGGCCCGACAAAAGTCTCCTTTCGTCTTCCCTCTGCTCTTTTAATACAGAATTACTCATGATGCGTAAAAAAAAAAAAAAAACAGTTAATTGAATCGTTGCAGCGACGAGAGACGCAGTTCACAACCGTGAACGATCCAATCGATTGGAATCAGGAGACGAACAGTCGCAAAAGAACCATCGTGAACTCGCAACTCGTTTTATCGGATGCTTAGTGGAAAACAATTTGCTCCTCGCCGAAGAAACGCGGAAATTGTTAGGAGCGATTATATTCGCGCTGCGATCGAGCCAACGCCTGTTCCGTTCGAATTGATAACATGTATTTTAATGTAATTTCTGACTTTAATCGGATTTTCGACATATCTGTCATCGCAAACGTTCTATCGACACTGCGCCTCGCCGCGTACAAATAAATTCACTTGTTACGTCGACCGTGACTAACGCCGTGATATACGAGTGGAAGTATGAAGGCTTGTTCGAAATCGGCTGAAAATTTCTAAATAGTTTTCGCAATTCTGATGGAAGAAGTGACGCGGAATTGTTTCATTTAACTGCCGCTAAATGTGTGAACACGTCGGGAAGATACTTCAAAATCGTGGGATTTTTATTAAAAATAAAAAAAAAAAAAAATCGCGAGATATTATTCGATGGAATGACACGTATGTGCCATTACGACGATTTATTTCTCGTTGCGTTACGTCGCTTTGAGGATCGCTACGCGGATTCCGAAGCTCGTCGTTGAAATTGTGCGACTTAGCGGTTCCGCGCCTGAGCGTCTTAAGACATCCTTGCCAAGTAATCCAGGAGAGTAAAGGGGATTGTTATTCATTTTGATTACGCGAGTTCGCGGCTTCATTCGTTATCTAGTCGAAGCGAAGATTGCCGCTGACAAGGTAATACATATGCAACGGATACAAGAAATAATTGTCTTATTTTTTTTACTAATTCAATGTAACGAAAAAAAAAAAAAAAAAATTTGAGGCATAAAAAATATTAAATTGAGTAATGTATATATTCAATATTTGGAATAATAATTTACTGAAATTATTTAATTTGAATGAGAAGATATTCTCTTATCGGTACAAATCACACGTTATGGTTCTGGTTAATTCCCATGGTTCATCGGATAAACATGTACTTCACGTTTGTGGGTATTCTCAATCGAAATGTTTTCTTCGGCCGGTTGCAAGGACATACATCAATGAGCTTCTAATTAAGAGTTGTCGAGTAGCGAGGTTAATCCAGGGATGACAGAAGCTGCGGTTACTCTAATTCAAATTGCGCGAAGCTATAGGCTAATTGCTGGTATTTGCTTGACAAGAGCGAGAGAGAGAGAGAGAGAGAGAAAGCAAAGGTAGAAGGATGGTGTTTGGTTGTTTAGCAGGTGTGCGGCGCGGCGAGGGGCAAACGGGGCTTATTGTAAACCACCCCCGGGTTTACAGTGGAGCTCGATTCTGTGCACGGTAATATCAACGCGCGTTCTCTCTTCCTTTTACCCTCCGGTATTATCGCGGACTTAATGAATAGACCGCCGACTCTTGGCGAGCCCGACAATGATAACGAGGATGATAATGATAAACGATCCTCGCTGCTACGAATCTTCGTTCTCCCGCCGTATCTCACCTTCTGTCCACCATGAAGCCAGGGAAAGGACGGCAAGGCTTGCGTTCTCAAAGCAATCTGCAAAGCTGCCATGCGTAGGCGCGAGAATGTCGGAAAAGGAAGCCTGAGCGAGGAGATCCTACACGCCATATTCACGTGAGTCGTGATTCGAATTAGATTATACAGATCTCACTTGAGTTTGCCCTCTCGTGGAAATTTTTACTTCGCCGTAGCGTACATTGAAACCTAATTGAGATCTCGGATACCAAACGCGATTCGAGATGTTAGATGAAGTGACGAACTAATGATTACAGTTTGCCTGGAGGACGGCACGACATCGATCCGATGACGGAATACGAGCGAACGTATCACTGGGGTGAGAATTGCGACGAGGTGCACGCCAAGTGTCCAGGTGTCTTCTGAATTGCCGCAATCAAGCGTGATTGTCTTACGCAAGCACGAAACGAGCGACCATTATGAAGAAACTTTCTTTCTCTTTCTCCCTTTCTCTCATCATTCAGAATATTGAAACGCTTGAAATACGCAATTGTAAATAACTATTTCAATTTAGATTAAGATTTATACGAGCTAGTATTATAGATACTTTCAAAGTGCTGCTTTATCTAATCGTGTAAAATTTTATGAAACTGATTTATAATAATATAATAATGAATTTGTAATGTGTCTCTAAATGTTTTATTTTTTTTTTACAATGGTTTATCATAAATTGTACTCGTAAATTAATTTGTACAATTAATTTATATATTTCTTTTCATTTTTAATTTATAAAAAAAAAAGTATAAGCTCTGACTTTTTAAAACTGCACGAGGTATTCCAAGTAACTGCCATACGGTCTTTTTAGTTAAGAGGCAAGGAAGTAAAATATGGTGGTGTAAAAGCGAATAATAGTAACCGTGCTACGTGATGAGATCGACAACAATGTCGACAACAATGACGTCAGCGATTCGAATTATGCAGTCGACGTCGTTCTTGGAATTTCCTCGTAACTACCAAATTGCTCAGATTACAACAGAACTTTCAGCGTAGAGAGAAGAGAGAAAGACAGAGAGAGAGAGAGAAAGAGAAAAGACAAAGAGTCTTTAAAGTGCAAATTACAGTATACTGCATGTTGCAAGTTATTCACTTTTTAATAAATATTTTCAAGTATATAATTGTAAATTTTTTTTTCCCCACAAAGATTATTAGTTTTTATTATAAATTGCTTACGTTAAATACGAAAATCTTATTCTTTAATTAAAAAAGAAAAAAAAGAGATGTGTTTAATTTAAAATTTTGTGGTAAGTTGTTCAATACTTAAAAATGATTTTTAAAATTTTCTTCGGGACAATATTATTAATTGTAGTTTTTTTATACTAATTAAAAGTAATATTTTCTTCGCGGAAAAATCATGTTTTTTAATATGTTGATGGATTCACGTATAATCTTACGAAAAGCCGCGCTCTAAGTGCGTGAAGTTTCGAATAGAAACTCGTTCCTAGCGATACAACGCGATGTCAATCCTAACATTACGGCGAGAGAAGGCTCCAGCTTTGGGGATTACGATTCGCGAATTGACGGCGAGTCGCGCTAATGACACGCGATGTAAACTCGGTTACCACAGCTGATGTTCTCAGGAGAGAAATTGTATTATGGCTTACCGTCACTGTGTGCGGCGTAATGTAATCGTAACGTCGCACGCGACGGCATCGCGGATGTTTCTATATTGCGAAAGCTTCGGGCCGCGAGGATGTGAGAGATGCGTTGCATATTATTCAGCGGATACACGACCTATTATTACAAGCTAAACAGATGAGCCCGTTTACGGTGATTTTCTTAATGGCGAACCAGGATGTTGCGAAAGACATACGTTCGAAGTGGCGTTACTTTAAGAAGAAAAGAAAGAAAAAAATAATAAACCACGGTGGCGAGAAGATGTAAATGCGTAACATAAATCCGAAGAATACCGTCGAATATTTAACCCAATGGAACATGGAGAGCTCATAAATCCATTACCACGCTTATTACGATAGCGATTCTCTCTGCGTTAGGTAGTAGTACCAATTAACCAGATATCCTATGGAGAGTCGCTCAATTTAAAGTGCCGGATAAATCACGCGGTCTCTCGTAAGGTTACGCGGAGTGGCCGGATGGAGCCGGCAGCGCGTCGTTGGAAAATGAAGATAAAAAAGAAAAAAAAATAAATAAAAAAAAACGAGAAAAAGAAAAAAAAAAAAAAGAGAGACGGGCTAAAGTAGTGGGAGAGAGAAAGAGAGAGACAGAGATCTGAAAGCCCAAAATGAAATTACCTCGCAGACGGAAAGCTACGAAGATGGTCAGAGAGCGCTTGGTTCCTTGGAATTGGATAAAACAGGCAGCCATTGCTGAATATATTTCGTGAGATTTACGAAATTTAAAGGCTCTCTCTAGCTAGTACGCTGCTAACTGCGGCAAGGGGGTGCCAGAGAAGGAGGAAAACGGAGAGCCGATGAACCTCTCATAAAGAACAGCCGAGCTTTTCCGTGAGATTTTTCAAGATTAGCATGGAAAAGCCGGCGGACTCCGCAATGGGGGACAGCTTGTCAGATTTTAATGGTCTGTGAGAGACCCGGAGAATTAATGAGTCTCTCTTTCCCTCGCACTTTTTTTTTGTTTCCCCCCCCCTTTTTTTTTTAATCGAGAACGATCAATGCGAAAACGTTTGGAAATCAGTACCGAATTGGTCGTTAAACGACTTTATTTAAAATAATTTGCGAGGCTACGATGAGACGCGCAATCGCAATTTACTCCCTCCCGACGTTCATTGAAACGCCTTCGTCACCTACTTTTCAATATTCACCTTTCTCGCCACCCGCATTAATTGGCTAAATTTTAGAATATTCTCTTTTACATCGAAATACACTTCGGATGCGCCTCGTGCGCGGTATACACAGAGCGGGATATTAAAACTTGACGAGGGCTGAAATTTATTCTGCGCTCTACCACTGAAAAGATATCCTACCGCGACATAAAATACGCCAGAGCAAAATGTATATGTAGTTCACGTATGAGATAGGGACACATTCCTTATCATAACCGCGAGAGTAATCCGCCGCGTGAGTTTGCGTGTACGACTGAAAAATTACGAAAAATTTAACTTACGTTTACAACGTATACGTGACTTATGCATTAAGAACAATTTCACATCTGCAAAATAGGTATAGCGCGTGCCGTTTACTCTCGGCTTTTACCATACGTGCAGCGTATACGTAAAATTATTCGATAAAGCTAGCTCTACAAATATAATAATACGATTAAAAATAATTAGCTGCTTTTAAGTAACTTTTTTAAGAGCGCGATTTTTCACTTTACGCTGTTATCTAGCTATTTATATTATTCAAAATTGTACATTAAATACGTTTTTGTTATACTTTAACATATTATTTGTCATTCATTATATTGCCGTTAAAAAAAGTCAGGTGTACAAGATCTCTAAGCCGGGCGACGAATTAAGTTTCGACTGAAATATCCGTATGTTGACGAATTAGATCTGTCTTTCGTCGAGATTGTGAGAATTGGCGGCTCAAACACGGACTCGGCGGTGAAACGACGTCGCGTCGCCGCCGTCCCGTGGCGAGTTGTACGCGCAATGCGAGTGCAATATTTCGACGTAACCGCGAAGGATGTTACCGGGTTTTCTGAAAATGCTCTACGTCCCGTGACCTCCCGGGAGGGCTGGCCCGAAGCCACGCCGCGCAAAAGGGGCAATCGCGATTTTCACCCGGATAATTCCGAGAAATGAGAGCCCCGTGGCCCGTCCTGATTCTCGCCGTGATCCTGGACCCGTTGTTGCTCCTAGGGGAGGCGGTATGTTACTATAATGACACCGACTTAAGTGCCGCTGGCCAAAGGTCAGGAGAGACTTCGCCCAGACGTAGACGGGAGCTCACTTTTCCAAAGGGAAGCGCTTTTGTGGTGAGTCAGATGACTGGGTGTGCTCGCAACGGACGCAGGGAAGGTTATCTTTTGTTACGCCGGACTTTTACGAGGGTGTCGTCGCTCGCCTTGCGAAGGTCGAGATCGGTTAAATCAGTTAGATGGGTGGGACCTTCTCGTTTTACCGCGATAACTGTGCGTTTTTATGAAAAATCCACCCCGAAAGCCTAACACGTTCTATTAAAACCGCATTTATTCTATTCGTGCAACGCGTTTTTGTTTGCGACTGTATTTTATTTTTATTTTGTCTAATGAGACTGCTTATTAGCAAAATATAAGGAATATATTTTATTGGTTTCTAATTATTAATGTGTTTAAAAAAAAAAAAGGAACTGTTTACTTTTGCAGAAATATTTTTTCATATAATTCTTTGTTGTTTGAAGTTATTTAATTTGAAACAAGGTATAACTTTGTTACTGTATAAAGTTCATTAATTGTTCAGATGACTCTTAGTCTTTTAAAGGCTATTCAGCTTAACGAGCCTAAAAATTGGAACTTAGATTTGGAATTCGACACGATATGGCCTATACCTAGCCAGGAAGATTTAAGAAAAGCTTTGATTAAAAAACCGTTTAAAGTAAAACGGCGACATAGACGCGAATTGTATGCCAATCTTGAATTAGCATTAAACAGGTAAAGAACTTCACTTTTCTTTTATTTAAATGTTCTATATAAATTGAGATTATTGTTTCATATACAAATTATTGCAAACAAATTCTCTGTTAAATGTTTACCAGCAGGGATTTTAGAAATTTTACTTATGTTTCAAATAATGATAAGATTTCATTAATTTATATTGGGTGTTATTTATTTTAGTCAAAACTTGCCAGGACGGTTATGCATTCTGCGCACAATTTGTGAAGCGAAAACGGTACTAGCTTCTCCAGGATTTTCAATTATCGAGGACGCCATACGAATCGTTTTAAGGTAGATGTATTCGCAATACGTCTTAATAAAATTAATCGATATAAATAAATTTTGATACATTATTATAATGTCGCCGCTTGTGAGTGAGAATTATAATTTTTAAAAATTGAAAATATTGTACATTTTAGGAATTTCGAAGACGCCGATAGTTACGACTGCTACGACATTGCATATCAAACGAAAAGCGACTGTGAGATTGTTTATCCTTGTCCGTTTTCGCTGTTGAAATTATTGTTGTATAATTTATATGCGGGAGGGACATGAGAAATAGCCGGTTAAAAAGTCAAATTGATGATAAAACTCTGTATAAATTGTATAACTCAATCCATTAGAATATTTTATATTTAATTAGTGCAGTTTTTGTTATATGAAAAATCTGTGATACTTCCGATATTATCGCGCGAATAAATACCTAAAATATGTGCATGAAAAGTCATCGATAAAATATAATGAAATAAAATGGATCTATAAAAAACGAAAAAAAAAAAAAAAAAGAAAATAACAAATAATTCTATTTATTGTACATTCCTGTGTAATTTTTATTTAATATCTTTGAAAGATATTGTATTGGATAATTGTCAAATTCAATAATTTTCAGACTCTAATTCCGAAAATATGCAAATTTTCCGGATACATTCTCTTTTGTGACGTAATAAGCCGCAGTTCTGGCCAAACGAGTATTTTAATTGGAAATTTGAAATTATATCGTCTATGAAGTATATTTATTATACTAGTAATTAAGCGTATAGCGCTTATTATTATTAGTTTACTGATACATGAAAATAAAGTAGGTTTCATATTTCAAATTATCATCTCGATATGCTTTTGTTACTCGCCTTATTATTTCGAATGCCATTAGTAGGTGCGCTAAATTTATATCTTTCCTGCTTTCGTAGATAAATTAGTTTCCACAATGCCCGCCAATTAGTTAATTCGATAATTCGATATGGTTTTTAATACGAAACTAACAAGTTCAGAGCTATAACAGTTAAAAAAAAAAAATAAAAAAAAATAAAAAAATATATGATGATAAACTCTTTCAGATTATGAGCACAGCTACGAGGAAATGCTGGTGCATTCGCACGTATACGGAGAGAATTACTAGACACAGCCACAGACAAACAATACAGTCAGAAACGTTAATCGCACTAATAGCGGCGGCAATATTTTACGCTCGCACCCAGCAACGTGTTCGACTCTTGAGCCGTTAATCGTTCGCTAAATAAAGCCGGAGGAACGGGAAGTCCGTGCGCGGTTGGACGTTAATGAATTCGACAATGCTCCGTGCTCGCCTAACTGCAATAATAACGGTCGTTTCGGGTTCGGGCTGGACCGTACCGGGAGATCATTCACCGGGGTAACTCTCGTGGACGAGCGCCGGAGGAGATCGAAATAAGTGAGCAGGTGAGCCTGAGGATATCCGCTTAATTCAACTACCAGTCGGCCCGCTCGGCCGGCCCGAAATAAAACAACTCGTTTCCATTCCATTTTCGTTTGCGCTCACGGACACGGGGATTCCGGATATCGGTCGGAATAATTGGTCGTGGAACGTGTCCGTCAAATTTGCGTATGATCGAATGGGGCTTGCGGGAGTTTTGTAAATTTACATACCGATATTTAACACAAAGGGAATTATTTCTGCACGCAGACTCTTTCGAATCGTATCAGTATTTGTAAAGCAGCGACCGTAGATATTACGCCGAGAGGTAAAAGTGACGTACAGCGCAGTAACTTACATCATTAACCGTAAAACCGCCATTTTAATTAGTTGAGCTAATTTAACTCTTATTATTTCGCGTTCGAAACCAATCGTTTTATTTATCGCTTTATCGGTACGGCGGTACGCTGGTTTTCGATAAACGAGAGCGGATCGTTTTTCTCTAATGAATTTACGAATGGGAGTATTGTCGGGGGCGTAACAAAAGAAGTGACATTTTCGATATCCGATGAAGTCGCACGCGAACGGAGAGAACCGAGAAAGAGAAAGTGAATGACGATGAAAAAGAAAGTTTTGTCAGATACGTCGATAATACGAGGCAACTCCAAGCCGATTACTCATGCTCTTGTCACGCGGGAGATCGCACGGTCACGCAACTTCTCGCTTTTACCGTAATTTTCATGTCGATGCATTCCGTTATAAATTTTGCACTCAAGTATTCAAACTCAATTATGCTCTCACGTGGCTCGGCGAACCGTGCGCTTACATTCCAGCAATACCGCCGGCAAATTGATATATTTAAGAGCAACGCTAATGTTAACAACGCATTTAAGACCACCTACTGTCGTTATCTTAATAGCGGAAAATTGCGTGCGTTCTGAAAACGACGTATAATCGATCATAAAAAAGAATTACCGAGGCACGCCTGCGTCCCAAATCGGTGCTGGAAGGCGTGCACATTGAATGGATGGAAGCGTAGCGTACTATGTTCCGCAGGCTATCGTCCCGTAACTGATCGATCATTCCCCTCCCGCCCTCTTGTCATTTTTCCGCCGTGAGCTAATTTCCTACTTCCTAAAGAGCTTACCGAACTGAGTTACGGAATATATTTTTACCGCGAAGGATCGGTCCTTCGCCGTCCTACGCAGGAAGTTCTATTTGCCTCGCCGTTGCACGAAAATACTCGGTCAACCCTCGTCGAACGTGCCCCCGCGACCACGCTCCAACGATTTTCTTGAGCAATTTCCTACTGCGGGGAAGATCGTGTCAACGATATCCACGCGACTCCGTGAACCTCGTACGTCATTCTTGATATGTTCGGCGCGATTAAATTAATACAGAAATACCCCAATCGAGATATATACACGGTATATATATTGTATTATATCTTTGAACGCTCCTGCTATACCGCACGAAATAAGCTCAGGATTTATTGAAACTGATTAGCCACTCATTAAATATCCATAGAAGATAATGATGCTTGATCTCTATATGCTACAAATTATAAGCGCGAGGATTACATTTCAATTTAATCGCTCTGTGCACGTGGATTCCGGTGCAACGTAATTATCTCAACTGCAAATATTATATCGAGCCTCTTAATCCATTACGCAGCACGGTAATTGCATTTGTGACGATTTACTAAAACAAACTCAGCGCGTTTTTACAAAGGAGTGTTCGGAATTTGATTACCGATCTTTAAAGCGCGGTATTAATTTTTCCTTCCTAGGCGACGCAACTGTTTGACGAATATACGCGTCAACCAAAATTAATTTCTAACGAATTAAGTTGTTATTATTTTAATACCTGACATTTATATGTTGTCCGCGGCAAAGTTAAAAGGAGATATTTCGAGAAAAAAAAAAAAAAAAAAAAAGTATAAAGCACGTTAACCAATGACGGTTCACATTGATCAGAATAGATTTTATCGAGTTTGAAGCTGAAATGCGATCGAACGGCTGCTACGTCTAATCAGACTTGTTTCACAGGATATGGTGAACGGAGCCGGCGAGATCTGACAATACTGGGCGGATACGAACCGATCGATTATTGGTTTTCATCGAATACAGGGTATCCGATGTATTATTGCACCGGCGGAAAGTCGACGGATTTCTATCCGCAGAAACAGACCGCGCCCGGGTACCCTTTGACAGCTCGTCCGCGCTAAATTATGTGGACGGCAAATCGGGCTACGTCACTTTCGCGACATGTGTCAATCATTCGGTGTTTTATTTCTATAAATTGTCAACGGTGCCGCGCAACGTTAGATTTGGCGCGGTCGCGCTCGATAAAATAGCGGTTTTATTCAAAGTTCACGTCGTTGAGCGTCATATTACGAGCAAATTATCGATAAACTGACATTAACGAACCTACGTCTCGGATGTATTGTACGTAAACAGTTTCTCCACGCGTCGATCCTCCGGCATAACAAATTTTACAGCATCCTGCGCTACTACGGCAACCGTGGTACATTAATAATCCCGCGCCGCTGCAATTAATTGGCTGCTGAAGGTGGCCTGCAATTTGAGCGGGCGAGCAACGTTTTGGCGTGATTATATGTATACCTGCGCTGAGAGGTAATAAGATCTATATTGGCGAGAATATCCGACGCGGAGAATGAGGTAATATTCGCTGACAAAGCGAACGACGTGCATTGCAACAATCGGCGACAGCGGAAAATAAATTAGCGCGGTGTACACACGTAACTCGGAAGCGCTGGAAACCATCGCGAGATCGTTTCCGTCGTGATAAAAAAAATTGCGCTGAAACGTGCAGCCGTAAAAAATAGACCCGTTCCACCTTTGTTTTCATCACGTTTGACTACTCGGTTCAATTTAGAAAATTTCGACGAGACGAGAGAAGATCGCGGAGAGAAATGCGACGATATCGCGTTTGTTGAACGAACAACATTCTTCGGAAAGAAAAGAGCGGGCGACCTCCCAGAGGATCCACGAGATTCGTGGCCTGAAACGCAAGTACGGTGATAGATGTATAATCACGCGAGGATGCACAATTCTTTGCCCTATGGTGTACACGCGCACCGTGGACGTAACGCTCTCGTGACGCGCGCACACGTACTTCTCTGTCAAGAAAGAAACTAATGCCGGCAATTCGGAAGTTTTCCGGGTTAACGTTGAAGAAGAATAGCGATCGCTGGCGCCCTACCGCGGAACGAAAAATTAATTTTGCATTCACGATAAAACGCGAGCTTTTTCGGAGCGGTAAGCTTCTTAGTCCTTTATAGCTTAAATTTTTGAAACGTTTTCTGACGATTCTATAACTCTTTCTTCTTCTGTTTTTCTTTCTTTTATTTTTAAATAGAAATACCTATTAATTTTTTTTTTTTTTAATAGCGATTTATTTGTATCTTAATATTTGAATCTTACATTAACACCCTAATTGAAGGAACGATTTTGTGCATAACGGCATACTGTATCTGATGTTTAATTCCGGATTTAGGCGACACGAAACACCGTATTAAAGTTCCAAGCTGGCTCTTAAATACCTGCGAGCTCGCGATAAATCCAGCCATTGGAGCGTAGCCGACCGGATTATTTATCCCAAGATTATTTCCTCGTACAATTCCAACTTCCGGTCTAATCCTCCCGCCGATCGCTAACGCCCTGCCCGAAGTCACCAGCCCGAATCACGAGCCCTGGTGGTTTACGGCAGTTCGCTTCTCGCGATCGCGGGCAAAAAGGCGGTATTACCGGCGTCGCTCATGGGCTGCTTTTATTTCAAGAAAGTCGTCGAACAATTTCTCAACGGATTATACCGAGATTTGCTCTCCGGAAAGTTGGGTAATTCCTTTACAAGTTCGCGCTGGAAGAAGTTTCGCCCTTGCCGCGCCCACCAACCTCCCCCCCGCGCCGATTCATTCACCGTCTCTCTTTTTCCTATTTGCGCTTTACGGGAGAGGGACAATGGGAATAATTTCCTTTCGCTTCAAGGCATATTCCTGACGCGACGAAATTAGCGATTCGGTTTCTGCGGATTCTCAAATCTGGATTAATGAGATATCGTTTTAAAAAGACGGATAAGCCGCAGCTGTGTCTATGTAAAAGTAGTTAACGCAGTTCTTTTACAGAAACTTTCTATTTTAACGAAAAAATAAAAAAAAATTTATAGTCATGTATTACACGCTTTTACTTTTTTTAATTTACGGAACGTCTAATTGGTGTACTTTTTACAGAACAGCAATGGATTACAGTGCCAAGTACCTGATAGTTTTAATTCTTTGCCTGATATCGTTCGAATACGAAGCCAACGATAACTACAAAACTAATCTTTCGAGAAAACGGCGTTACGTTGTTTTTCCGGAGGGTTCGACATTTTCCGTGAGTATCGTATACAATACTAATCTATCGTTACAAATAATCCCTGTAGAGATTTCCACTTAAATTCAAAAGGGTAATTGTTATTCACAACGTCGAAAATCATTACGTTCCATATTAGCTTCAGAACCAGATTTTTAAAATTTGAAAAATATTAATATGAATGCAAATGTAACGTGTGCGTTAATTAATTTAACATTTAGTTGTAAAGGACGTCGCTCGCAAGATTGCGTGCGATAATTAACTCGATAATTAATTATTTACCGATTGAATGCACTTGCCAATAGGCAATTCTAAAGTAACAAGGTGGAAGTATTACATTTTATTATTATTTACATGCGATGATTTTAAATACAGGCGGAATGTAATAATTTTCATCGTCGGCGGACGATTATTTTAATTAAACTGATAATTATCAGAAATTTATTAATCTTTTGGACGCGCGAGATAACTGATCCTCGGCAGATTCTATATGAATAATTAGTTATGAACTATTCTCAGATCGCTCTTTGCTTGACTGTGCATACTTTGACTCCGGACAACATCTTTACGGAGGGCCTTAACTGGGGTATTTCTTACGACCTACCTAACGAGAGCAAACCTGCCCTAGAGCCCTTTTTAGAACTGAGGAACGATAAGCTTAAAACGAGCAATAAGCGCAAGCCTTACGGCTCGGCTGCAATCGCTAATAGATACGGGGTGAATTCAGGATGGAATAAAAACGTCAAACAACACTTCACGCCTAACAGAAAAAAGTACCATAAGTCCGAGTACTATTACTTACAAAGGAGACATCGGAGGGAACTTTACAATAAATTGGAGGTCATCATGAACGCGTATGTAATTTTGATTATTATTTTGCAAACTTACTTTGTTAAAAATAAATGATTAATTTTAAAAATAATTATTTATAATAAAAGTATTTTTTTTTTTGTTTAATTAACTAGCTTTTGTATTTGTTTTGTGAATAAATAAATTTCGTGAAGTTTTCAGTGAGCTCGCATTTAAAGATTAAATGCTTGTAAACTACTTTGCATAAACTGATAATATATAATCCGATCTCAAAAAAGACGTCTTAGATAGAATCGAACTGATTATTAATGCAGAACCTTTTTTGAATACTTTTTGTGTGCTAAGTGATTTTTCCCACCCGGAGTTTTAATATTACAAAAAGAATCTTTGACTCACCGGTTCGATGCGCAGCGGCAGAGTTACACAGCGTCGTAGATATGACGAAACTGTAACATAAATATAAAATATACATTGTAGAGTCTCATAATAAAGTCCAGGATTAAAAAAAAAAAAGAGGGTCACGCATTTCCAATTACTTTTTCAATTATTAAAAGTAAAGTTAAACAAGATCTCTGACAAATAAAATTTTTTCTTTACTAATTATTAAATTTTTTATAATTTTGAATTGTTATTGAAACGAAAAAATTATCTCGATAAATAGCAAAAGACTAATTTTGTGAAAATAAAAAACTAATACTCACCGAAACGTTGCTCGGCCGAAGCACGATGTCTTTCCGAGACCTGCTCCTCCTCTCAGTTTAGGACGTCTTCCTTCTGAGCACAGGACACTCGCGACCACGACCGTGACTTTAAAATCCCGAAAAACTAATAAAAAAATATATAAAAAAATGGTACTCGCGGTTTAAAATTTTTCGTGGCAAAATCCGACCGATTACTTTAGCGAAGCTTTCGAAAGAACGACTGCGCTTGTGTATTCAATACCGACGAAACGACACTTTCTTCTTCGAGTCCTGTCTGAAACAGAAAAGGATTTATTTTATTAGTATTGCAATTAACAATCTCAATATATTTGGTGTGCGCATCGACACAACTTCGGCTTGTGTGCGTCTTTCTCCACTTCGAGACTATTGTTCAGACGCACTAACGCAATAGACAAACGCATAGTCGCGACATAGTCGCGAAATTCCGCGGCCGGCAGCATTAAAATTAATCACGGAGTATTTAACGTTAGATTCAGTGTATCGTGGGTCTATAACTAATGAATATGTCGCGGTATTCGATCAATTAAATCCGTCATGTGTAGTTTACTTAATTAACCGAAAGGTATTAATATAATTAATGCCTGCGCGCTCTGTAACGTCTAGTGAAGCGAATAATTGAGCATTAGACAAATTATGTTAATAAAAGCACGGTGATCTAATGATTGATGTTGTCTGAATTGCTTTCCGATTAATTCCGCATCTGATAACGATTGATAACATCCCCGTGTCCGCGTTAAGACAACAATTTCTCCGGATCAACGTCAGCCACCGTCATCTATTCAAATTGAGGGAATATATTAACCTGGATTTCAGCATCTCGAGGGGAGGCGACGAATTTTCACGAGACACCCTCAGACGACGAGACACGCTTCGTAATAAAATAGAACGGCGCGCGGTTTTAGCGGCTTCGGAGCGATCGAACGGCCGTCTTGTCTCTTTATGGATACTCGTCGAAGCACCTCGGTTTCCTTCCGTGTCATCTATCGCGGCGTACCGACGTATCGACCGCATTAACGGAGGAAAAGCCGATACATCGCGATAATGATGGCGAGACCGAACTCTTCGCAACGTATGTCGGCCGGAGGCATAGTCGGCGCTATTATCGCGTCACGCGAGCTTACAATTTGTCAAGTCATATTGTATTATCGGTATGGACGTGTATGATGATAGCAATTACGCGGCGGACTTTGCCAATTAATTTTAATTATTTGACAAAGACTCGAACCGCGTTTAATTAATCATTTTAACTGGACCGCTGTGGCACGTAATAAAAATCTATATAAATAGTCGTTTATGTAATATTGTACATATACAAACGGAAATTAATTTTAGAGAATTTACTCGGTTAATTATAATTGCCTGACTTAAAGTCAAACGGCGTTTTATTGAAACGAGTCATTTAATTAAAACACTTGGCATTTCATTAATTTTGATTTCTTTTTTTTTTTTTTCTTTCCAACATATTTTATCTTAAAAATTTTACCCCGTATTAAGTGTTTTAAATTACAATTTGTATATAATTCTTTAAATCGAAAACAATCTAGAGGTTAATTATAATTTGATTAACTCTGTTATTTGTGATAAATCGCCTGGATTTATATAACACGATAATGTTTAATCTTAATTGACAGAATGTAACAATCTTAATTAATGGATTGCGACAAAATACGGCAACATTAATATCCGTTTTGACACGACGGTTTTATTTAATATGAAAAGTAAAACCCCGTAAAAGTAAAATTAAAGTCAAGGAGAAACGTACAAAAATTTACATAACTTCGAAATTTTTCCGATTAATAAAAGCAAAAATTTTTGTTAAAAGTATGAAATTTTTTACATTACATATTTTAAGAAATGGTGATCTGTACTTTGAGATTACTTCGTTGATGTACAATACGTTGCACGCGGCGCGATCTGTTTCTTGTCGCACGCAGGAATTTACGGCGAATATTATACTAAATATCACGTTCGATGTGCAGACGAATTATTAACGCGTGAATACGTCGCGATCTTCGTTACTCAAGTCCCGCCGTGACGGAGCTTCGACTAAACAGCGATTATTTTACGACATCACGATACACTTCCGGCCACGTGCGAAAATTTCACGGTTGGCGGAAGCCGCTTAGCTTTCGATTAACTTACTCGGAGCTCGATCGAAGTAAACCCGAATTAATTATTCGTTAGGTTAGATAATCGCCGCGGAGAAACGAACGCATAAATAAGAATATGACTCACTTGAACGACAGGAGAAGTGATACAGGTTGCTCTCTCCGTACACGCAGAATGGGGAGGAGATGGTGCTAGAATGATTTTCGTTACAGAAATGTGTGTATCTCGTTCAACAAGGTCAGCGCGGCTCCTGCGTATGTATGTATGTGCGTCTCGCTCGACCGCCGGAGAAGGACGTCACGATACACTTCCGACCGCGTGCGAGAATTTCACGCCCGGCGGAAACGCTGTTGGCAATAGAGAGAACATAGCTTTCGATTAGCTTACTCAAATCTCGATCGAAATGATTCCGGATTAATTATTCTTTAGGTTACACGATCGCCGCGGAGAAATGAACGCATAACTAAGAACATGACTCACTTGAACGAAAAGAGAACATATACGGGTTGCTCTCCGTACACGCAGAATGGGGAGGAGATGGTGGTTCTCGTGCCAGGGTGATTTTCGTTGCAGGAATGTACGTATCTCTTACGACAAGGCCAAGCGCGGCTCTTGTGTACGTGCGTCTCGCTCGACCGCCAGAGAAGGACAGAGTGAGAGTTGAGGTGGTGGGGGCACGGATCTAGCGCGCGGCACGTACGCCGGTGTTCCCTCTCCGCTCCCCGCTCCCCGCAGCCTATACAATTCTTTCTCTCTCTCTTTCTCTCTTTCTTTCGCGCCTCTACACAATTCAACGCTTTACAGAAAATTTTATACGCCGAATATTATATCAAACATCATAACGCTTGCGATGCAAATACGTTTGCAGCTGCAACTGTTGTTGCGAGACGACGAAAAAAAAAAGAAAAAAAAAAAGAAAAAATAAAAAACCATTTGTCGACTATCGCATAATTCAACGAACGCCGTTTATTGCATCCTTCACGACGCTTTTAAAGACGTTTATCGAAGGACATTTAGCAGTTGCCGTTTTACTCCATCTTGCACGAGATAACGAGGCAAGCGTCAGAGTATTGCGGCTAATATCCGTATGAAATCATTCACTCCTTCGCCCGGGAGATGCTAAAGTGGTGGTTTACGCCCGGCGTCTTATGGCGGCCGCTTGGGTTATGCAAGGTTGGCTTCTCTCTCTCTACATACACGAGTGTGCACGTATAGGGAACGTCGCCGGTGGTTTATAAGGGATCGGTCGGCGGTGGTAGTGCCGTTGGTACGGCTTAAGGGTAGCATGAATCAGAGGGTGGCGCTTCCACGGCCGCGGAACGGCACGACGGCCCGATAGCGGCGGCGGGAGGGGTTGTTTCTGAACAGGTCTGGTGGACCATTTATCCGTTTCTCGGGCCAACGACCACGGGAAAATAGTTTCTCTCTTTCTCCCTCTTTCCTTCGTGGCCATAGCCATAACCAGATTTATATCCTCTGCCAGGGAGGTCCGATTATTTTTGTCGGTGACGTTTCGTTGAATAAGACCTCGGCAATGGCAGCGTTTTTATTCGAGGATATACATAGAGCCAAAGATATTTAACTCGAGAACCTTTGTAATGACACTGACAACTTAGCAAAGAATTCCTTCGCAAATGCGATTCGCAAAATGGTAATGTCGAGAACTTTTCAACGTCTCCGTCTTTTTTTATTAATAAATAAAAGATTCCCCTGTGTATAAAGCGGCAACGCCTAATAGGCAAAAGATTACCAACTATTCGTAGATACGACGATAAAAATAAGTCGAGGCTGAATTTAATGAAAAATAAAACGGATTTTTGAAACGTTTTCAGTGCGCAATCTTAAAGACGCTTTTTAATCTTTTATGAAAAAATGTATGAAGCATGAAAGAATCCACGGAATTCTTAGGTTCTTTTTAAGAGTAATAAAAGTTTCCTAAGAGCTTGTTACCAAGGAAATGGATTATTACTTTCTTTTTTTTTATACACATATTTATCAATTTGAATTTAAAAGCTGAAAATTCTTGAAAAATCTCTTTTTTTTTAAAACAGACACTATTCTATACTACACAGTATTATATGTGTATCGATTTCCAGTTACATCTTGAAGCATTTTTCCTGACAGACTGTGTGTTACAAAAGTTTTCTAATTTTTTTTATCTTTTAGAATGGGCTTTGACGGCAGAACCTGTGTTCTACGTGCACTTTGCGAAGCATCCCAACGATTGATGCCAAAGGGTAACACCTTAATAGAAGAAATGATGAGGATATCATTTTCGTAAGTTTCTTAAACAAGATGAATAGGTCTGGCAACTGCACGCCTCGAAGAATCGTAAATTAGTATTCTATTTTTCGAATTTTTTCCTCTACATTTCACTTTAAGAATTCATGAATATTAAGTGCCGCGTAACTTTAAAATAATGTGATTCAAGAGAGGAGGGAAAGAAAAGGGAAAAGAACAAATGCGGCGGAAGAGATGTAGTTAACTGATACTTTCTCTCTAAGAAGCAAAATTTGTAATAACGCTAAATAAATAACGTTGGATAAATAGTTTTTGTTAAAGTAAATTTAATCCACCATGTAGTCTATATTTTATGAACTTTTCTTTTTTTTTTTTTTTTGCATTTAAACATCTTTGTTATTAGTTCAAGAATATAAATTTTTCTTTCCTCGCCAGAATATTTTATTAATTATCTCACGATTAATTTTTCTAAGTAATTTACTCATTATTTGAAGGAGCGAATGCGCGACTTGGGAAAATTAGAAAGTCTTTCTAATTTTTTTTTTTTTACTCGAGACTGTTACTCCATCATTTCAGACGAATATTTTGGATACAGGATCCCGGCGAATAACGTAGAAGATCAAACCCTTCCGGATCCGACTTTCCTTCTAGCCGGATTTTCTATGACCCTTCGATATATAATAATTCGATCGTTGCCGTATAGGCGAGCGAACGCACGACTTGCAATCTAACAGGTAACTCACTTTGCCCCTCTCGTTGCAGATTACCTCTGAAGAGAGTGTTCTCCTTTGAGCCGCAGGAGCATCGCACGTACACCGAGGCTCATAAAGCCGGCCACGAGGGCAAGGACTGCATGGCCATGTTTCCCGGGTGCAGCTTCTCCCTCATCGACTTGGCCCTTGGGAAATATAACGCGCCCCCGTCCGACCGCCCCGAGGATGCTGCAGATCGCGGTGAAACTTTCGGCGCGGAGAACGGGCCTGTCGTGGATTGGCCGAGATACAACATGAAGTAACGCGATGCATGCAAACGACAGCCTGATTTCAACTCTGCTCGAACACACAGAACGTCGCTTACGATCCCGATCTCGACTCGAGGTAAACGATCACCTTCGGATATTACAGCGATATGAGTTTGATAGATTTTGTAATTTAAAATAGATAAGTAATGTTCCTGCGTTGTCAGCTGGCTTTATCATTGCGAGCTTTTAATATTGTACGAGGCACGTTAAACGCCTAAATTATTAGAAGAAACATGCTTAAAAAATGTATTTCCTCCCCGTTTTAATATTAACACCTAGACAATTAATACCGCTGTTCGTTCTTTATCATTATTATTATCGTACGCGAAAGCGCAAACGCGAATTACGTTCAAACAACTAATACACGATTTACGAGTACATCATTAAACAGAATGACGCGAATAACAGAGTTGGGAGTGGAAAGTGGGATGCTGAAAACCAGAGAAACATTTCACATAGCACCGACCAGGTGGATGTATGGCTCATGCATCTCGTAACAAGCTACAACAATGTTTGTTACATTGTTATCGTGCATGATTATGTGATTTAACTAATTGGATAGGATTGTATTGAATTGCACGATGCGATACAAGAAATAGAAAAATATATCGAGAACCGATAAGAGGAGATTGAAATAAGAATGGCTTAACGACTGTCACAATTCAAAGGAACGCTTCTCCGGTTCTGCAAGTACGTCGTCAATATTTTAAAGATATAATACATGTATAATACTTTTCGAATAGAAAAACTTCTTGGGAAATTATTCCGCAAATCGGAAATTATTTCTGAAATTATGGTAACTGCTTATTAAAAAAATGTTATACGATGGTTCGAGAACATATCAAGCGTAATTAAAATAAAATTGCAAATTTACTTAATCTATTTTAATAACGTTTACCTAAACTTTCTTAAAACATTTAGATTTGTGGAATAATTTTGTCTTGTGGACTTTAATAAATAAATTTATGCCAGATGAGGACGAAAAATAATCTATTTCGAAAGCTATTATACATCGTTCAGCATTTACTTTATCTATATTTGTTTGCTCTACTCATATAACTTCCATTTAGAGGATAACCATTTTTCAAGTATGTTGTTATAACCCCTATCGCATACAAGAAGATGCGATAGGGGTTTAATCGCGCACAGCCGATGTGGATTGGGTGAGATATGACACGAAATGGGACGGTGCATCAAGAAGCGGTAAAAGTAGCAGAGGGTGAGCGATGGAAACTAGAGAGGAGGAGAGCACTCTCTCCTCGAGATAGCACTTATGTTCTATTTGCACGCGTCATAAATACTTTATACCTCTAAAAAAAAAAGAATGTTTTTTTCTCTCTCTTTTTTTAAACTTGTAATACACTTGTACGCAAATATAAAAATTATTTTGCTATATTTTATATTTCTTTCTTCCAATCAGTCTGATTTCCATAATGTTCCGTTTCCGTTCACCGTTTCTTTTTCACGTTTGCTTTCTATTTGATATCGTAGCGTCGCGGGATAAAGAATGAAAAATTATGTCGGTCCCTTCGAGAAACCCTCGGGCAACACCGGTAACGATATAAGAATGACGAGACTGTTTCGTCCTGTGGGCCACTAGAGAGACATTGCGCGATAGGCCCATCGTGCCCTCGCCGAGAGAAATTGATTTTGGATTTATTCGATGACGTCAAAGTCCGGTGGGCGTTTCCGCGGGAATAATGACACTCTCGCGGCGCCGATGTCGTTGATATTACTGGCGATGAAAGAAATCCGATATATTGATTGCGAAGCGAAAGCAGAGCTCGTTAATAATACTAGATCCGGTAATTCTCGCCAACTGTAAAGTAATATCTGTTTCTTCGTTCCGCAACGAATAATCGATACACGCGAAAGATTCTAGAGGAGACCGTCCATGGTAATTCTATAATTATGTTCATCTTTTTCTTTTTTTTTTTTTTTTATTTAATTTTTTACTTGTTCCGCGTTAATGCCACATAACGGATCTGCGTAGGACTATCAGGATGACGTTAACGTCATTAATAGCCTCGGCGATTTAGCGGTGGGTAGGGACCATTGGATTTTGCTATTTAATCGAACCGGGCGAAACGCCTTTTCTCATAAACTCTGAGTGATCTTTGAAATAATAAGATTGCCTAATAACGTTGAAATAAAATTATGAGATATTTACGAGTCGTCACTCTGTTGAACGACGGTGAAGCCATTAAATGCTCTTTCGCCCTATTTATACCGTAAAGGTTGCTTTGCGTTTTATTGCCAACATCGTGTTTGTTTTGCCGGTAAGGGTCGCCCTTTTTACTCCGTTACAAAGTGCGGCTTTCTATCGTTACACGGCGGGTGCGATGCACCTATCTTGGTGCGCAGCCTCGTCGCACGTGTAACCCTACCTGCTTCTGGATGCTGGCACGGATAAAGGGACTTCGACGTGCATCCATAATAGCTGGGTGGTATTCCGTAAAAGCGGCACATCGCAAAGTCGTAATTAACTATAACAGCGTGTTATAACCGAAGCATGCAAATTACCTATAATTCAAGACGCATTTCCAAATCGGATTGAACGAAGCGCGATGAATGTCGACGGCAGTATGCTTTTATCTCACTCGCTTCTCTTATTTAGAGATCTACGATGATATGATGTGTTCTTATAACGGGGAAATGTTAACGCAATCTTTATCTTAAACGCCGAGTTCGTATACTTAACGACGTGGTTCAAATTTGTGCGGATACAACTGGAGTCGAGATATAATTTTAAACACCGCGCATTCTTTTTCTTTTTTTTTTTTTTTTTTTCAACTTTGGCAAAGCCTTAGGAACTTTAATGTGCACGCATCTACGCGACGATAAAAATTGGATTCAAGAAAATTACGTCGGCATAATTGCACTGACGGAACATTAATGTTGCCATTTAATGGCAATTAAAATGGAAAATTTAATTTTTTTTACATTTTCGGCGGACTGCTTTATCTTTTATAGCGAACTTATTAAAATTAATACGCGACAGGTCTGTAAGATACATTAGCGGCTGAAATTGATTAACATTTATATTCCTTTTTTTTTTTTTTTCTTTGATCGTGAACGCTCCATAAATCTATCTATATTTAATCATGGAAAGAAGCCCGTCAATATCGAACTGCAGACGAGAAATTTAATACACGCGTATACCACTTTTATTTGTACGTTTCTCATTTATCGCATCTTTGAAAAAATACGCTTCTCTGTAAATTCGAATTTACGAATAATTGGAAGCGTAGCAAGCCGCTGAAACGAAGCGTATCATTTACAAACAATTCGGTATTTCTATCTAACGGCAAGACCAATTTTACTTGCTACCCTTCCACGCATTTTATTTTTGGCGTCTTCCTCTTTTCTTCTCTCTCTCTCTCTCTTTCTCTCTCTCCCTTTTTTTTTCTAGCAAATAAAATCCAGTAAGAGCGAACGGATATCGATTCTACGACGGTGGCACCGCCCTAGTTCGCGGGCGTGGTGTGTAGGCCGCTTACAACAGTGCTCCTTCTTCGATGGCACTGCTGATTCTACGTGCGGTTAGCTGCAATTCCCGAGCCGGTATCGTAAGAGGCACCCCCGTGGTCGACGGTCGTTCTCGCGTGGCGTCAAACGGGAGGGTAGAAGCCGAAGCCCGCCGTTTTCGCGGTCGATGTCGGATTCGCATCGCGTCACGATATAACCCCGTGGGACTCGGGATGCGCACCGTGAGCGCATTCGTCGTAGCTCTTACGCAAGACGCCCTCCGAATATGTACCGCATTGTTTTTGAAACAATACGAGAGTGCCGTGAGGAATGCACGCATTTCACGCAAACAGCCGATCGTAACCAACCCTACGTTTAATTTTTATTTCTTTTTTTTTGTTTTCTTTTTCCTTTTATAAAAATTGATCTCAATTGGAATATCTTATCGTTAATTAAGAAACCATACAGCGTGCGGTATTTAAAAATAATAAGCTCTGAAACTCGGAGATATAGCGTGTGCAATGAAATCTTTGATCGTCAACGTTTAATAGCGATATAACATATTATGCTCTTTAGTTGTTAAAGCACGAGAACGGTACTCAGTTTGCTACAAAGGAAAGGTCGCTTTTATCGACCACGATCGTTCATCACCGCGTTATGGGTGCGGTCTCAATGAAGAACCCCAATGGCTTGTTCCCGTCCATCCGCGTAGCTTAACTCGACGCTACGACTTTTATGTGGTCGAACTTTTCAGCCCGAGGTACCCGTCGAAAGAGCTAATTATGGCGAAAACTT
Source organism: Cardiocondyla obscurior (assembly GCF_019399895.1). Lineage (NCBI taxonomy): Eukaryota > Metazoa > Arthropoda > Insecta > Hymenoptera > Formicidae > Cardiocondyla > Cardiocondyla obscurior. The sequence continues at coordinate 2,301,057 of NC_091877.1, forward strand.
TTTTAACGGCTTCCGTCAGACGCAACATTCGATGGAAGTCCGACGACGTGGGGGGGGAGATGGGGGGGGAGGGAGTTCGACGCGAAAAATATCACCCGCTCGCGACGTTAATACACAAAAAGCGAATTCAGAGACGAACGGCGCCAAGTTCTCTCCCGCTATCAGTCCCGCGATAATTAAGCCGGATTTTTACGATCAATTAGCGCGCAATGGGTTTCTTATTTTTTGCTAATAAACTCGTCTCGCCCCGAAACCCGCTAGCGAAAACTCACCGGCGTACGGCGGAAACCCGTGAATAATAAGCGCCCGGCGGAGCCGCAATTAATTAGAAATTAGGTGATGTCGCGAGCGGATTGAACGAAGATCGGGAAGGCGGCAGCCCCGTTAAGTTTGCACAATGTACATGCGGGCGGCGCGCGCTCGAATGTCGCGAATGCGAAACGTACCGAGCCGGTATCAGGGCGACGCTAAGCTGCTCCGCAGCGTTGCACCGAGGGCTCGCCGCGACGAGTAAAGTATTGATTCGGAAGGCATCGCCCGTAGCACTGCCGCAGTACTTCCCGAAGAAATTGGTTCTTTCCGATTAACTTAATTTCGCAGAACGCGCACCGCCTCCCGGAGCTGGCGTCCCGGATTGCTTTTCGCAGTTTCGACTGCCGCCGGAAGTGACACCGCGTCCTGAAACACGAGGAGTTTTCCCTTTCCACGCCCGGCGTAAAATATATTACTTGAAAAAGGGCGATATCACCTGGAATCTCGTTACCGAGCTCATATTAATCGACGCGGGGGTGAATAAGTTTCGTAAACTGTTTCGATAAGGGATTCAGAATATTTTGTGTTCTAATGCGACAAGAATTTACGGGATAAACTTAACTGACGCGAAAATATATACAGGGAAGAATACGCAAATATACGCCGAGTAATAAACATTTCATTATTCATCAATGCAAGGCTCATAATGAGATGCGCTATTAACTTTTGATAGATCCGTTCGCGTCTGTGCTGCGCGATTACTCGATTGGCCAAAACCGATTTTATAAACCTTCCGCATAATAATTTCGAAGTTTGGAACTCAATAATTATGCAAGCGCAATTATCAGTCATATATATTTCTATCCATACGTGAAAAGCCACGGCGGGATCATTTCACGTTCGTACCATTCTGCCCGTTAAGCAAGCGGCCTGCGCCATTTAATTAGCATCATCACGGCGGAGTGAATACGAACGCGTTTGTTACGTTTAAAAAAAAAAAAAATAAAAGTCCTTCAATTTAATTGACCGTTGGATCTAGACGAAGCTCGGGGGTAGGATGAAGAAAGAAGCCGAACTCTGATAAAAGCGCCTCGGGATATGTCATAATATCAGCTGTTACGCGAGCAACGAGTTAATAATGAAATTACATCTCGTCCACCATCGGTTTCCACTTTGTCGAGTACACAGCGGGGAAACGCGAGCTCGGTCCATTAACAACAACGGACGTCTCGGTGGCATGTTAAGCCGCGCCCTTCCCTAAGATCAGAGGGACACGGAGCGCATTCTGGATCCCCTAGGGCAGGCCGTGGCATCAGACGCAGAGGGACGAAACCACCGTGTCGTTGGGCTTGCATTATTACATCCTCGGCTGCAAACGTATCCGGCGGAAAGCGTCTGGAGTCCTCAAAGCGGCGGCAACAGGCGCGGCAAGGGGAAAGGGGAGATAGGATTACCCGCGGAAACCGAAACCCGCCCTCTGCGCGCGGTGGTATTTTCGCCGTAATTACGCCGCTCGGGCTGCGCTCTCTGTAATAAAAGTGCGATCGCGCCGGCGGAATGAAGGCGGAGATTAATTTCTTTCAGGACGGTATCGCAAGGAGAATTGCAGATGAATATCTCGGACTCACCGTAGCCAACGCACGCTCCTTGCCTTCGCCGCGATAACAATAATGGAGCCGGAGGAAAACTCTTCATTTCTCCCCGCGCCGGCTATCCGCGGCTCTGAGATTTTTCCCTTTTATTGTAAAATATTCCCGCCGCGAATTATTTATCGATATGCACGAGGTGGTGAAACTGGGAATATTTTTATTCCCAGGAATTATCGTTTCTAATTTCAAGTCGACGCGGGTATCAAAATATACTTAATTAAGAAAATATATTTCTTTCGGTTGTATCTTTTGTGGTAATCTGCGAAATGCGCGTTGAAGTTAATACATTTTCAACAAGAAAGACTTTAATATTTGAGAGTCCATGCAGCACTGACAAAATCACATTGGAGGAAACTTGCGAAAAGACCTTAGATCTGTCTTGTATAATACCAGAAGTGCATACAATACGGTTTGCGCCGCCACAGCAGAGCGAGCGTGTCGAGGTCATTTTCTGATAAACTTGGCGGAGAAAGGAGAACAGGGTGAACATTTATATCGTCGACTTTCTGCCTCGCGAATTTAAGGCAGATATACACTCCGCGCGGTTTTCCTTTGTCAACTGGAATTCCATAAGAAACTCATTTTCCTCGTAGGCCGGGCAAGTTTTATGATCGCTTCTTTAAACTCTCATGGATAAAATCATTTTACAAATAAAGCTCATTTCTCGACCTCTTTAACGCCGTGCCAGCGAGGCACAAGAAGGTAAAACTCGAACGCTTTGTCTTTAATAAAGAATATTTTAATGAGGGAACTTAAAGAAAAGAATGAATTACAACGATGTGGCATATTAAAAGATCTTTAACACCGTTAAAAAAAAATTTGTGCAAAAATTATTATATATAAAAAAAAATAGCGAGAGAGATAACGAGTTTTTCCACCTTTTCTTTTATTATTCGGTTCGGACTTTAAGAAACTATTCGAGAAAACGTTTAAATTTAAGAACGCGTTTACAAGCAGCAATCCGTTACTCAACGTAAAACAATAGCGGCCACTCAGTATACAATACTGCAATTTTGTTTCCCTCTCTTTCCCTCTCGTTTCAAATGCCCGGAGCAAATTACGAATGGCAGTCTTTTCATTTATTTGCTCAGAGCGTTTCAATACCAGGCGCATAACGCCACAGCGAATTTGAAAAACAGCGCTGACTCCGCAACGAGACGTTAAAACTTCTCTCTATCCAAAGTTTCCCCATTTCGCAGTCCGGCATTTTTTCGCTTACTACATACATCTTCTAAGAACGAGAATGCACGAGTTTCACGAGTTGGTCGGCGATGCATTTTACGACGGTATTCCGTGACTCTTTTACATAAGATCGACGCGTTTTACATGGCTGTGAAAACCCACAATCCACCGACGTTTAAACGTTTAAACGAAGTAAATTGATCGTCTAGAAAAAAGATCACGTAACATAGAAATTAGCGTCGCGGTATCGGACGAGTTCTCATCGTTTAATATCGACATCGAATCTTTCAGATGTTCAAACATCCGTATCACGTATACACGATGTTTTCACCGAAGCTCGCCCCGGCACTCTGAAATACTTTCTCGTCCCGTTTAGAATGAAATAGAAGGAACGGGGAGGGTTTGGATTCCTGTAAGAGAGAAGTCTCGAGCGACTCGACATGGAAAATTCGAATACGTGCTGGGAGCCAATCTATCCAAAAGGAGAAAGAAGGAACGAGCTGGCGGAGAAGAATGCTACGTAGAAAAGATATTGCGTCCTCGTCAACTCTCACGACAGAGGGATAGACACCACCGACGGGGTGGAAAACCAACGACTTCAATTCTTCTTTTGTCTTGGTAGATTGGAATTATCCCTAACGCGAAATCGTAGAGCAATAAATGTCGGTGCGCGTGTACAATGCCAAAAAAAAATAAAAAAATAAATAAATGAAAAATGGAATGGGAAATACGAATACATTATTGTACAAGCTGTCTCTTGTTCGTTTAATATGACAGCATCCAGAGCGGTTGAATTCAACATCAAGAGACATGTCTCGCGTCAAGAAAAAAAAAAAAGGAAAAAATAAATTAATAAATGTGATGTATTGCTTAAAAGAATGGTAAGTTATCATGTGGGAACATCTAGTACGATTCTGGCAAAGACACCTCGTCTTTTCGATGATTCTAAATCGCACTATCTTTTGAGATGAGAATGGAAAATCCGCTACACAATGCGGCGGATAGCCGAAGTCCTTGAGATGCACGACAAAGGTCCTCGAGCGGAGCTACGTTAGGATGGCACTTGAGAAAAGGAGAAAGAGTAGACCGAAACGTTTTTGCGCTACCTCGACTGTCGAGTGCCCTCCATCTCGATCGAGGCGACGTGCGTGTGTACGGTTACTGAGAGAATGGGCCGATTTGAGTTCGCCTTGTTCAAAAGTGATTCCGTAATCGTCGTAAACTTGTTAACGTGTCGTAAAATTAATTGTCATTTTTATCTTTTCAATATTCCCGAAGAAAGTCAAACGCTATCAATTTTCCCCCCAAAAATTGTTAGTTTTTATTAATACTCGTGCACGGAAAACAAAAATTTTGCTCTGCCGTAGCTAATCATGATTTACTGAAATTATTTTGCTGCCGTAACGTAAAATAAATTTCTCAACTGCAACAAAACTACTACGAGAGAAAGAGAGAGAGAGAGAAAGAAAGAGAGAAAATAGCTATCAGAACTAAGTTATTAAGTGTTTATATTTCACGATTGAATTTTAGTTACCACACGTAGTTTTTAGCTACAGCGGCTACTTCTTTTTTTTTTTTTCCTCCCAATACATTAAAGTTAATGTTCGAGATATAAATTCTTTAACAGCGCGTTGAACTATGTAGGGATGAGATTCACAAATAAAGGATCAACGACCGGGCGTACGTGGTCCGCGAGACGTTGATGTTATCACTGCCGCATTATTCAGGATTTTTCGGTGCCTGATGTCTAGTTGCAACATTAGAATAGCAATATATTCGATTTCAACGAAAGTTGAAACCCGCGTGTTAAGCAGGCGGAATAAATCTTGGGACAGAGGTCATTTTACACAGCAAGAATGTCCGTAACATTTGTAGCTAGTCCCTTTCGTCGTCACCGTATATACACGTCTCTGTGGGGAGAGCACGCACGTGAGAGGATATTAATGTCTACATGACGAAACTCGTGCTGAATGCTGGTCGAGTTTCCGCTTTCTAAAGCTTACCGTCATTGCGCAGTACAGAATCGCGTGTTTAACTTTCATAGAAAAAAGAAAAAAAATTAAATTCTAATACCACAATCTGATTATTAATAAATACTCTAGCAAAGAGAAAAGAATTGTAATCACAAGTATGACATATGATAACGTGTCGCTTCGATTGCGCGTTAAAAAAAAAATGCGTCATTAATTACCACATTTAACGTTAATATTTTAATATAACATTTTGTTATCTAATGTTCACTGTCTTTGACATGGATAAACTTTAAATTTTAATTGTCTTTAAGACGCATTGTTACAAAGTTTTCCTTCAGTAATTGCTCTCTTATTTCGGTACGTTGATCAATATAAAGTTGCGCTTCCTTGCCATGATCTTAAATAGTATAGTATACCATGAATGCGGCTCCATCCCAATGAGGGAACTTCCGACGACTTGATTCTAATTAACTAGAATTTATAATCCGCGAAACTAATCTCTATTTTTCGAGAGAAAGAGAGCGCTTTAATGGTTCTTTATATGCTTACGTCGCAATTCATTTCCAAGCTACTGATGTGAATTTATACTTCCCTCTGCCTCGGCGTGTCCGCGAGTATCCATCTTCTTCTTTTTTCCCCCTCGTCTTCATATTTCAGCTTGAAGTAGGAAGCCGGTAGAGCTTGCTTTTCTCGGCGGAGCGACGAGAATGTAGCTATTTTCATAATTTGATGAGAAGGAGCACGTCTATGCTATTAAAAAAAAAAAAAAAAAGACACGTGGAAGTATCTGTATCGTTTACTTGCGAGGGAAAAAACATAGATATAAGTGTTTCGTGCATATATATACTTCGAAAAGAAACTTAAAGAGAAACAAAAAAAAAACCATGCAGAAAAAAAAATAAGAAACAATTTCCGTAGAGAGTAAAGCCGACAAGCGATGATATTACGTGGCGTGCAATTAAGAAGTTAAGGACAGGACGGTCTTTCTTATCTGAAAGTTTTCAGCTCGGTGACAAAAGCGTGGAAGAGCACGTCGTTCTTGGAGCCGGTTGACGCACCGGACGAAATTAACGAGTGCTACGCAGTTTCGCGTCAAGAAAAGGAGCTTATGGAGAGAAGTTTGTCTACCACGTAATTCCTTTCGTTCGGAACTCGCCCGCGGATAATTCACTTGTTCGCCCGAGGTCTTTTCCGAGATGCTCCAAATTCATCCATCATTTATCGGGCTCCTGTATTTACGCCGCGCGATAACGGGGGTTTCCCTATCATAAAGTGCCTTAGCAATAAAAGTTGTCACAAAAGGTCATCGCTGCCGCTCGAGGGAAGAGAGACGCCGATGACTAGGCAGGTGCAAAGTCCCGGGTTCCACTTGATGGATGTGTAGTATACAGATTTTTGATGCGCGTGGCGAAAGGGGAGAAGTAGGACGGACTACCTGTAAAGTGACTATCACTGTCGGCTTTTTTTTTTTTTTTTTTTTTTTTTTAATACGTTTATTATTTTTTAAACAATAATTTTAACCGTTCGTTATTTCAATCGTTTTACATACGTGGATAATTGTGTAGAGTGTAGACGTTAGCTTACAAATAGATTAGTTTAGTTTATCCATACATAATGCGTGTGAGTGTTTTTCTTCTCCTCTTATTTCTGTTAGAGTAATGGCTCCTTGTAATAATTAGGTAATTAATATTTTACACATATAGCGTCTCTGCTTCCGCTTTCTCTCTCTCTCTCTCTCTCTCTCTTTTTTTCTCTCTCTTTCGCTTTATTCTTTCCTTTCACACATTTCATCAACTCTCACTCGCTCACGTTCTTCCAGCCCCTTTCTTCTATCCCGCTCACCTTATCAAACACCCCCCCTATTCGACTTTCAGTCGGGAGCGGAATTACGTGAGGAATTATAGACGGATTTAAGTGCCATTTGCCCGTCGGAGCGAAATCGAGCGAGCTCGACCGTATTAATGCGTTATGCGAGACGGCGTGTGCGTTTCGTGACGAAGCGACGAAAGAAACGCGACAGTAACACAACGCAGGAACGAACGTACTTACAAGTGCGTGCTCACGTAGCTGCACTACATGCGTGTATGTGCCTGTGCACAATGTATATACGGGTACGATTTGTCGCGGTTTAAGCCCCGGCGAGCCCTGTCGTTTTGCCGGACGTGAGTTATGCGAACGGCGCACGTGGAATCGCAGATATCGCGGGATAAATCGCGACACGATAACGTCACCCGACGATGTGCCCACCGCCGATTTCCTCGGGCAGCAGCGATCGCCGGAAGCGAGTGTCGTCGCCGACGAGAATTACAATATCGCGCATGTTCTCCGACGCGCTTAAATTCCCGCAGCAAACCTACGGGACTCGGTTCATTATTCTCGATAAAAGCGGCGGGTTGAAAGTTCTTATTCGTTTTGTCGCACTTGAGCATTTCGCGTTGCCGAACTTACTGCCCGAACTGCATTTACTGTTGGGCTGATCGAAAATATGAGCGTTGTTGAAATTATGTTAGGAATTAAAATCCTTGGACACTGAATTTTAACGTTTACACGTATAAATAATTTGATATCACATTATTTTTTATTAATATAAATTTTATAATTACCACGGGGTTATTAGAAAATTAATAGAAATATGAATCATATAATTATTGAATTATTAATAAAGAATTTGTATTAATTTTTGCACGAAAATTAATTAAAGTACAATTAACGGGAGCAACTTTTTGTTTTTCTTTGATGTCTTCTGTATCTCTTTCTTTTTAAATATAATAATTTTTTTTTAAAACTGTATTCTTTAGAATTCGTGAAGTATTTTGCAAATCTATAAATCTTACCGCAACATCTTATTGCTTACTTGCGCATTTCTTGCTGCGATGCGAACGTCAGCCGCATTCTGTGCCTCCGTTGTTCTCGCAAATGCAGTTCGGCGTCTTGCGATCGTGTGATCTCGTTGGCACTGGTACATTATGTCACATCCGGCACGTCGACTAGGCTTCGCTACCGTTAAATCGGGTGTATAAAAGAAGTCATAAAAGTTACTATACAGTCTATCGTACGGTTTGTCGACAGCGCTTTAGGCTCGCCGAGGTTTAAATTACAACCTGACTGCTCGAAATAACTGGAATTATTTTAAGATATCCGCGCAATTAATTTAGATATTTCGACGTGCAAATACAGCGTGTCGATAACGTGCGGCAAATTCGAAAGAAAACCAAAAAAGTCGGTGGCGCGTTGAAAATTTAGAATCTAAAAGATTATCATCGATCGCTGAAAAGTCATTAAGTCAGGAAACAATTTTTCTTAAACGAGATTAAAGTGATCGAAATATCTAGACTAAGACTATACGTAATTATTACGACACAATCGATATTCTGACTCGCCAAACCGAAATTGACGCGACATTCGCGAGGCCGTGATCGAATATTCGAATATCGAAAGAACAAGACTTTCTGATTTTATCCAACGGTGCGCTGGCACAAACGTGTATATAAATCGCGAGTGCTCGTTCGCGATTCGACGAGTGCATTTGTAGCCAACGCCGATATTCGAATATCGATTCATCTGTGACGATCGCAATGACGATTACCTCACGGTTTTGACGGAAGTGACGGAGAGAGGATTTAATTGTAAAATTCGTCGATGCGACGCGAACATCGCCGGCGTATTTTCGACGTGACTCATCCGTAAAGAAAACTTTCGCGTACATCCGTATCTAACAATAAGCGTCAAATGTATCAATCTAATAACGAGAATTATAATGGACGCACGTTGGGCAGGTGGCACTCGTTTCTAAGACATAGCAGACGCACAAGGAACAGACGGACAGACAGACAGATAGACAGACAGACAGACAGACGGACAGACAGACAGACAGACAGACAGACAGACGAACAGACTGATAGACAAACAGATAGACAGAGAGATCGGCATGTCAAAAATGTAGAAATCTCGGTGTGATTCGTTGTTTATTTAAAACAAAATTTTTTTTTTTCCGCCTCCTTCTAAAAATTTTTTTGTCCGCGCCACTTCTCGCGTGCGCATTGCCTCTTCTCACAATCTCGATTGCTGTTCGTCCCGCGTACATTCCACTTATCGTTCACACTCACGCACCCCTTTTCTTTTACGCCACCACCGATTGATTTCCACCACTTGCATCGTTCACTCGGGACTCGCCAGAACGATAATAATCCCCGCTAATAATATTCAATGACAATAATAATGATAGTTACAATAATAGGATAATAGCGATTACAATAATAATAATCGTCGTAATCGTATAATAACGATTCGCAATGACCAGTAATGGCGGCGAGAAATATTTTCTATCTCCCTCCTTATCATGCTCGTCGTAGCCACTTCAACTCTTCTCTCCACTTCGCATTGTATATACATATGTATAGCAATATTTATCTCACTTTTTTTTCGTTACGCGTCGATTAATTAAGCGCTCCATTTTCTTATTTTTATTCTCTCATTCTCTCTCTTTTTCTGTCTATACAACGATAATATAAACACTATACCGACAATGAAACAGCGGTGATGTAACGACACGCGACTTGGCGTAGAACACGATATACTTACTTATGAAATCGAAAATAGCAGAGAAATAAATAAACTCTTTAAAAAAGTAATTAATCAAAAATTGAAGAGCTGTGTCTATAAGTTATTTTAATTTTGAATCAATTAAACATTTACAAAAAAAAAATAAAAAATAAAAAATGATTGGCACTGAATAAAAAGATAGCATTGACGACTCCTTTCGCTGCTTATGCCACTGTCGCGTGTTTTCCACGGCGCGCATTTCTTACCCTACGAAATTATCTTTACACGTTTCTTCATTTCGGCGTCTCGTACCTCCTACACCCGCTTTAGTCTTACGCAAACGTAACCACGCACACGCACTCCGTGCAAAACCCCACGAATCCCGACACGCACCGCATGCACGCGTATACGGATCATTCTCGCGGATCCTCTCACGCATCCACGTACGCATATAGTATGCAGCATTCACTCGACAAATACATGTAATGAAATATATTTCAAGCTGACTTAATATATAGGATAACAGCTTCATCTCCATTTGTATATCTCGTTTTAGGTCGTAAATCTAGAGGATTGGCACGAGTCCGCCGTACGATTCGATTAGTTAGAAAAAATCTAGAATTTCTTAATTACCCGTAATTTTATCGTAAACATGTAACTGTAGATTCGATACGTTTACTCTCTTATTAACACACGTTCGCCTACATATTACGGATATAACAAAACGCTCGTATGTTACTTCTTCTTTTTTTTTTTTTTTTTTTTTAATCTTTTCTTTTTTTTTCTCTTATCCTTCCGTGTATTACACGTTACTCGTGTGTACGGCCGCGTAGTTGCGTGTAGTTTTGTATGTATGTGTACGCAGTATAGCAGGGCATACTTGTGTGCGAGCATACGCGTTTCGCACGCTCGCACGTGTGTACAAACTATGTACCGTATATACGTATATAATATGCGTTCTTTATCTGCGTTTTATTATTAATTTTTTTTTTTTATTTTTCCCTTAAACGCTCGTTACCTCGGTACCTAATTAATGTAATGTCGTAGTCGTGCCTCTCGAGCGCCGCGTCAAAAGCGCGCGGATTCCGCTCATCGAGATCGCCAAAAGAAAAAGAAAGAATCGGGAAATAGACGAAGGAACCCAAAACGCAGAGAGAATAGGAGAACAGGGAGCGCGTCGGAGTTTCGATCGGAACAGACCGAAAGGAAGTTTTATAACTGGCCTTTTTTCCTAGCGACGGCGCACAAACACTTTTGCACGCGAGATACACCAACGAGACAGTCGGCTATCGAGTCCTGCTCGTTCATAAAAAAAAAATTTGCATATCGTTTTAACTTCCACGTTTCTAAAATATATATTAATTAAAAACAAAAAAAAATTTGAAACGCTGCTTCACTTACGCTCGATTATGGTGACGTGTCTGCGTCGCAGCGCGTAAACGAAAATGCGATCGTGGTAACAATGTTACAGCTAGTGTGAGGCAAGATATGTGCATTGCAATAGAAAGTCGCGGCACCCTTAACACCTGATAAACGCGAGAAAGGAAATGGATTGGAAAGACCTTTGTCATGGGAATGAAAATATTTCTCAATGTCTCGGACGTGACTCCGCGACCCTTAAACTGATGTATCTCTTCGTGACGATCACGACTGATGCACAACAACGACTCGCGTCCGAAGCAGGCGTTGAGTTCGGAATCGTCGCTAGCTGAGAAGACAGCTTTCGCTCCCGCTGGCGAAGGTTCGCGGACAAAACTCGAAACCTCTTTGTCGGTCCGTTGACCGAAACCGGCCTATGCGAAAGAAAAAAAAAAAAAGCACGTTATCCTTCCCTCTCCGCTTGTTTTTAATTTCAGAAGCCCTCTATCTAAGCGAAAAGCACTGCGCGACGAGGGAGGATTTCTTTTCCTTTCTCGTGAAATATATACATACGTTGTATGAATATGCGTACGTACGTACGTACGGAATAAATCAGGATATATGTGTGCGTTTGTGCTGTAAAAATGTCGATCGGCGAGTCGAAAAAGTCTTTTCGATCCGTCACGCGAATCGTGAAAAGAAACGACGTAACGTGACCGAGAACGACTCGATAATTCGCGAATGAACGTCGTTTCCGGTAAAATTGCCTACTTCTGTTCCATCGCGTACGGATACATGTATAGATGGCGATATATAATATATTTCGAGGGTGACGATGATCTATTAGAAAACCGATGTTCGCTACCTATCTTTCGCTGAAAGCGTTAGTAATTTTCGCCAGCAATTCCAGTTGAAAAATATCGACTTTATCATCTCTAACTGGTGTCGTCGAATGCTCTGGTGTGCGTATGATTTTCTGCAAGGCTCGTATTGATCCACGCGTGTATGCATGTACGTATGTACACGCGGCGTATCGGAAATCGTACGTTTTCCCTCAGTTGCAGACATACGAACTCGGTCTTTCACTAGCTAAAATTCCATTTCGTTTAACGTCAATAGCACTTCGATTTGCTTCGTTAGCTGTTTTGTTATCTTTCAGATCAACTCTTTATTCAATAATAACAATATCAATTTTTATCGCAACACAAAGATAAATATATGTGCAAAATGACAGAATTGAAAATTAAACTTCTCATGTAAAATTTTCTCTCTCTTTTTTTCTTTAAAAAAAAAAAAACTTGAAATTAATAAAATAAGTTTTATTTTTACTCATTTCTTTAAGTTTTATCTTTTAAAGGCACTAATAAATCGAATTTTATAACGCGACGTGTGCCATTAGCGAGTCGAAGGGAAAACGTTCGATGGAGACGACATTTGTACACACACGTGTGGACGTGTCTATGTATTCATGCGATTTGTATGGTGCAAAATATGTAGAAATATATTCTCACGTTCTTTCGGCCCGGTTGCAAGCGCCCGGGAACAGAACGCGTGACAGAGACGGAAGCCACGAAAAACTATTCTTAGATTTAGTAGCGTGTCACCAATCACCCCCAGAAAATTCTGCGGACGTGAGAAAAGAAAAAAAAAAAAAACAATAACCGGCGTCGTAAGACCCGCCACGAAAAATCACGGCGATAATCACCCTCGCCGCGCTTCTTTAAAATTTCCCTTTTCTTTCTTTATCACCTTTTTCTTCGTTTTCGCGTTTCGTTTAATCGTAGAAAATGTGAGGCGTACAAAAATGGTGTCCCATGGCACACTCGATGCACTCGCGTACTTTTCGTCTCGCGTGCCGCGTTTCCCCGTCCTCCTGGGCACTACTTTTAGTCTTTCCTTCTTCCTTCGCACAATCTTTCCTGCGTTTACTCTTCCGTCGCGAACGAGAAGCGAATGGCGTGGATAAGTACAGGGGAGAAGGCTGCGTCGAAGGACCAACTAGTCCCGACTTCTTTCACTTGCTCTCATTTCCATCGTTAGTCCGAGTCGCCCGTTATCGTTCCTGCTTCCATCGAGAACGTGTAGAAAAAAGGGGGAGGAAGGAGGGGGGGAGGGGTAGGGGAAGGCGCGATATATTTTGCCGCGTTTTTTTTATCATTCGCCGTTGGCGAACTCGGCAACAAATATTTATGGATGGCCCTGCTTGGTGGCCGGAGCAATAAATGTCTGATTGTCTTAACATTACTATCAGTTTTATATGAGTTCGTCCTTTACTATTAGTCATTTATGATAGTTATTAACAGTGTGTCATAATATTCTTATCTTAAAGATTAATTAGCACTCTAGAGATAAGAATTGTTATTAATATTGTTATTTAACGTTATCGTTATTATAATTATCTCGTTATTCTCATTATTGTTATTATTATTATTCGCTAAATATCACTATTATTACTATGCATTTATTTTTCTTATTATTACGGTAATTTCGTGTTTTACTCTTACGTAGTTAATTTATTACAATTATTAATGCGTCGAGATACGGCTATTTTTACGTTTAGTCTAATAATCCTATTAATCTCTCGGACTTGATGGCCTCGTCGCGTCCGATGTGGTACGTACACTGCGTCGCGTATAATTTACAAACGGGTAGACGTACCGTCGACCCAATAAAATGATAACATTGTCCCTCTCGGTACGCATACTCCGGGGTCGGTTGCGATTAAACGTTCATCCCCCGTAGACGTCGACGGCCGCGTTCTACGGTGTAATTTTATCTTTCGTAGAGTATAATTTTGTTCTAGCATTAAGTAACACATACACAACGTTGAGCAAAGATTTCGATTAAATCCGTTCGATCGCTCGAGAGGACTTCGAGGGTCTCCCATCGAGTTTCCGGAAACGTTCACTCGGCGACTACAAAGTGGGCGCGCCTCGCCCTTCACCGTTTTCTTCGATTACGTTAATCCCTGCTTTTAATCGCGCTCCGCAACGTACACGCGCAGAACTCAATCAACGTCGTCGATTCGCCATTGACCGACGAGATTTCAATTGCAACGAGAGAGAGAAAAAAAAAGAGAAAAAAAAGAAAAAAAAAAAGAAAAGAGCGTTGCACGTGCGATCCTTTCGTTGCTTAAATAATTATATTTAAAGACATATCCGTACACATAGAATTGCACTTATCCGATTCTCCGACAGATATATTCAAGTTATCGAAATTGGTCATTTAAATGTTAAACTCTCACTGTGAAAAACGAGGCGCGAAATATCGGCTGTCCGCTCACGGCTCTGGTAGCCTCATTAAATTGTTCCGATATATTTATTGCGTTAAACGGAACGTCAACAATTAACGCGGAAGCGCGCGGGACGCGCGTGCATGCAGCTGAACGCGCGTACGCTTTCGCGGTTTGCAATAGTAACGAGCGAAATTCGTCGGACGCGTACATACGCCCCGCGAACCGCGGATTGACCATGGTTAAACCACGCCGCATTCTAAAAAGCATCCACGCGCTCGGCCTAGCTCTAGCTAGTTAGTGGCCACGGTTGAATTACGTAAATCTCAAGTGACGTTTGCGTGCGACCGAAATCACCGAGTCGCGAAATTTCTGGCAAGGAGAGAACCGAGAGCGCGTTAACGTCCGCCCCCTTTGGACGGAGCCTGGAGCTCCGTCGTCGGAACACCGGATAACACCGTGTAACAACGACGCTCGTATAAAGAACAGCGGTTATCGTTACACCGGCATACAATAGCGACGTCACCGACTAGTCTTCGTGTTCGCGGCGGCAAAACCGCAAGTGAGGAAAAAAGGAAGTACGTCGTCCTTCTTCGTTCTTCGCGGCCGCGACAGTTTCGCTGAATTATAATTTAATCGCGCGCAATCCGCTCGACTGCGAGTCGCATCTGTTTTCACGTCGGGAATACATTTATTTATATATATATACGCGCGATGCACATTGACGGGCATTCCGTACATTCCGGAAGTTCAAGAAAGCTATATCCTCGCGACAACGATTTTTCACCGCGTAATCTATCGTAAAACTTTGGCACTTTGACTTGGCTGTTTATGCTGAGAATCTTTCTGATCCCGCGACAACGTGACTGATCGATCCGCGAGAACATTTGTGACGAAGCGTCCACCTGCGACAGCCGGCGAAACGCCTCGCCGAGGAAATTCGATAGGAAAATATCCGCGTATCGACGAGAATAAACAGTATACCGGGGATAAAAGCATATCGTTTCATATTTTCGTGTCCGCTTGAACGTCTTCTCAATTGTCTCCCGCTTCTGCGGAGGCAAGCAGAGAGGCTCGTAGGAGAAGATCGAGACGGCGCGAGCGATATCTTCCACCGCCGTTTTGATCTCGGATGAAGCTCTGTCGCGAGGCGATAGTATCGACTCGAAGTATAGGCAGTTGGTGTCTTGGTCGAAATACTCTCAGTAATTGTTGGCGTCGGATTACAGTTCTCGGCTCTTCTCGCGGGGTACAAAAAGAGAAAAGGATCGCTTATTCCTTATTTCGGCAGTCTGTGCATTTGGTCGAGGTTTGCTTCGACGATCTCCAGAGCGGTACCATCTTGATCTGAGGTGAGGTGAGGTACGTCGCGGTGACGACGCGGAAGAAGAGACGACACTTCCCTTCGTTGTTTCTTTCCCGCGCGTCTCGCTTCCCGAACGAACGTTTCGACGAATGGTAAAAGGGACGAGCCCGAGTAGACGAAGAATCCATTTCCTGGTGAGAACCGCGTTTGTTCTTCTCCTCTTCAAGCTAATTATACCCGGGCTGCTTAAATTTAATCCCGGATAGAAGTTCTACTTGAATTAAAGCAAATCCAGTTTCCGTTGTGCTCTTTGGCCTCGTTATTTTCTCTGAGAAAGAGTTAATTGCCTCCAATTGTTGCGACTGCTTTAAGTAGCCTTTACTTCGGAATATTATGTTTCGTCTTCTCTATGCGAGGCAAGATGGGTAATTTATTTACTCGCTGTGCAGAGTACAGCTCCATTCGAAGTTCCGCGGAAGCATAAGTAAATCAACCGTTAAGTAAATATGTCTTTCAAGCTGAACCAACATCAAAACTTCTACGCTATGCATTTAATGTAGACTCATCGTCCGATGAGAAGTGGTCAAGTTGAGCAGTCGTGCAGCTGGCGGTTTATTTTAATCCCCGAACTTCACCAAGGCAACAAGAACACGAGCTAATCAAATCGGATGAATGCGTTCTTCTTTTTCGCTTCTTGCAAACTCATTTTCGGGAACAATTCATCTTCGGGATCGACGAGTCCGAGATAACTAATACGCTCCATTCTTTTTTTTTATTTTTTTTCAATACGTCCTTACGACTCGTAGCCCGCAACGTTTCATCGACCAGGTCTGAATCACGGCGGCGCGTTCGACGAATTGTCGGCACCGTTGGTCATTATTCTTGCCGACGAGAATATCCGACGGTACACTTGATTCGACGTCGCGATCGAACAGAATGGCGAAAGTCATTCGACGAAAGGCGACGAAAGTACAAACGGGAGTTTATGCAAAAGAGCTATTCTTCGCCGGCGAAACGATAGACGAAGAATCACTTTGTCGACCTCTCGCCATTGACACTTCCCCCGATGTTTTTCCTCCCCCGCGATTCACCGGTTACATCTTCGTCGCCGCGAGGGATACGATTCTTCTAAAGTTCCCCCGGGTAATTGGCGCGGACGCGCACAAAGAGTCTCGTAAAGTCGAAGGGTACTTATAGGAAGACATGCGATAGTAATTCTCTGCTAAGTGTCCGCCTTGATCGACGCCTCGCCTCGTTAACGATCTACGTTCGCGAACGCTCAAGAGAGCTACGTTTGCGGTCTCAAAGATGCTTGTCGCGAAAGATTGCGCGAGGGAACGACGCTCAAAGACACTTGATCTTAATTCGAAGGCGCCCTTTCGAGGAACGACTCGTTGCGATCAATCGCTTTTCTCGCTACGATTATCGCAAATAAACTTCTCCGCTTTCCGCATACAAGTGCTAATGTTTTCAATAAATTGAATTATTTACGGCATCTCTAAAGATAACGCAGCGATCGTTACTACTTTACGTATTAGATATAAAAGATTTACTTCTACGCGAGTAACTAAGAAAAATATAAAGGGAACCTTT
Source organism: Cardiocondyla obscurior (assembly GCF_019399895.1). Lineage (NCBI taxonomy): Eukaryota > Metazoa > Arthropoda > Insecta > Hymenoptera > Formicidae > Cardiocondyla > Cardiocondyla obscurior. The sequence continues at coordinate 2,318,145 of NC_091877.1, forward strand.
GATTACGAAACGTGCGCGTGAATCCTTAAAACAAAGACATTTTATATAACGGTGCTTATATGTACAATTATTAATCTTAATATTCGCTAATTGTAAATTCTTTTTTTTTATATATCTTAGAATAAAACTCTTTTTTTCTTTTCTTTTTTCTTTTTTTAACGTCGCATTTCTCCCTCGTGCAAAAATACCGCACAAGTTACAGCTTTACAAAACATTTATGTAACAAAAGCACGATGTAATTACTGATTAGTAATTACACAACGCATTGGTAACATTTTGTTATTACAGTTAGCCATTTAGTCGCGATAGGATCTCGTGCCGGAAGAGGAGTTAGCTTGTATTAACAATGCGGATTCGTTCGCGTAACATAAAACAAATTTACGAATCCGGAAATAAGTTCGGTAATTAGAAGTCGTCAAAGTAGTCAAAGAAAATTACTTTCTTTTTTTTTTCACTAATTTAATAGCTTGGCATTAATTAATTATATCAACAACAAAATAAATTCCTAATCCCCAATACGCTATAAAGTATTAATCAAGAGTAATGCTCGCCGAGCAAAAGCCAATCTACATTACGACAACTCCTTTTTCCATTCCACATTTTTCTCAGATCATCCCGAGATCGGCCAGACAAGAATGCTCCGCGGAACTCTTTGAGCTTCTGATAATAAGTGCTTGTTTCATTGAGCGTTTTGTGACTGTGGCCCACATTCTTTTTTTTTTCTATTCTTTTTTATGACGATTTTTTAATAATATACCTTTCTCTTTGAGTAAACGTCTTTGACCTGTAAAATAATACGACCCGTTTATCCATTTATAATACGAGAACACAATTACTACGTTTTAACTTTAGAAAGAAAATTTAATTTCTCTCTTTTTTTTTTTTATGTTTCTTTTTCTTCAACGTGAAAGAAAGAAAGAGTAATATCACCGAATAATTTTTCGAAAACATTATTCCGCTCAAAATCGATTAACGTTCGAAACCAGATTCGACGTGTCACACACAATACATTAAGCTTGTAATGTCGCAAAATATCTAGAATTAATTGCAACATTTCGCGCAGCACGCGTAAATTGTTATTGCAGCAAATATTGGTGTACCAAATTTCCGGTTATTACTGACTGAAAGATTATTGTGACGCTGTTAACGCCGAATGTCCATTCTGGCTAATTATTCCCTTTTTCATAAATCATTACCGATAGTGATTTTATTGCAATTATTAGAACCATGCCGGGCTGTTTAAACCTGCAAATTATTTAATTCGCTAACAATTATTCTGTCGGTTTGTAACACATGTAACAAAAGTGAGTCTTTATTTCGTCGACTATCGCTTCCAAACGAAATTTTCGATACTTTCAGAAATCGAATAATAATTAAAAATAATCGCGCGGGGCTGTTTCACATGCTTCGGCAGCAAGTGTCTAACGAACGGTGTGGGCCACAATCCAAAAGAGGTCTATCTAAAATTATCTACTTATATATACATATATATATAATATATATATAATAATAATAATAGTAACATGTATATATGTATATTCCTTAAAATTGATTATTCTACTTAACAACCTATTCTCATGCTCCTTGTGCGTACATATATACACGAGTTTATACAATTTCTATTAATTTCACGTGATGCAATATGTTATAATAACGGCAATCCGGCCGTTCGCGGATGCGCGAGAGCTGCGAGAAAAAGAATAAACGTGTTTTCAAACGTAGGAAGACGGGTTTCTTGCGCGATGCGCGATTACCTATTATATATCCGTATCCTCACGTCGTCTCGCCCGCCGTTCGCTTCGAATGCGAGCAGATGAATAAGATATATCGCGTTTGTAAGTTCGTTAAGCGCGCCGATGTTAAAGCTCAATGATGGATGCATTCAGCGGCGAGAACGATCGTACGGCAATTGAATGTTATTGACATGTACCCCTAGATTCGACGAATCAGATTCGATAGCAATTCAATTGCTATTCAACTGTTGTCTCCTCTGAATGCATGCGTTGATGATCACAGTGCAATTTAACGCTGCACATGATCCATCTGTTAAATAATATCGAGCTACCGCATCGCGTTAGCGCATATTCAGAATGGTACAAAATTACTATCCGTTAAATTTAATTATTATTATTATTTTCTTTTTCTCTTTTTTTTCTTCTTCTTTTTTTTTTATTTTTTTTATTTTATTTTATTAACGACTTTACTTTTGCCGTTTCCGTTCTTAAGAAAAGATTGCCTCCGATCGTTTTAGCGTACACTCTTACGTTACCACGATCAATTGCGCGTGTTCCAAAGTTAAACGGACAACAAATCTAAATCGATCAATATACTTGGACACTTCGAGCGCTGGGTCTCGTTGCCTCGACTGCTAGATTCTTCAACGTACACGTTCACGAAGGGAAGAAAATAGTTAATTGGACGCCATTTTCAATCCTTTAATTATCAATAATTAAATACCCCGGCTTATAATTGAGTTGAAGTTAAAGTTTCACTTCGTAACTGGTGAAGAATAAGATCTTGTTATTCACTCGGGAAACTTGACGCCTCGTGAAAGCTTTCGAGCTTGTGCCGCTTATAATTCGACTATTAATTACCGCGATTTATAATTTGACTGTCGACTGACCCTATCGACGGGCCAGAGTGAAACCGTGTTATACATCAGCTCGTACTCCGATGCAATCAATTTGAAGCGATCGATATCGGTAAAGTATAACGAGAATCGGAGAAATCAGGGGCAAATAAAATTCTGTCCCGATATTGTGACCTATCTTCTTTATCCGCTTATATGTCGCGTACGCAGATAGCATGCGCAGCGAACTCCGTACACGTACGTAATACTCCCGAGAATTGCGAAAATGAAATTTGCGATACAGTTTCCTAAACGATCAAAGGCAACTACGTGCTCATACGTGCTCTCGCGATTCTTCATTGATCCTGCAGACGAGACAACGTGACTCCACGCCCGATGTGTAAATCTAGAGATGCAAGAACGGCGACTTTGGAGCATGTCCAAACTGCATCACATTTATTGAGATCCGGACCAATGCACTTGTGGCGATTTCGCAAGAGATAGAACAAAAAAAAAAGAAAGAAAAAAAAAGAAGTGCACAATCAAAGACAAAGTTAAAACTAGAAACAATAGTGATCTTAACCGAACGATTATTAATTAACTGATAAAATAAAATGCCGCTTAAGTATACTTTAGTATCATAAAATCGTGTGTGAAATAATTACATTTTAATACCGACACTTTCAAACGCTGGCCGCTATAAATTAAACGTAGCATCGTTGAAAATAATACGAATACGAAAAATGATAGTAATTAGATTACCTTTGACGAATATTATCATTACATTTTCTATGCAGCTTCTTTCACGCGAATAAAGTTTGATTATTAAAATAATTTCTCTAATCGAAATCTACTCGTGAGCTCTCACGGCCGTTACGCGAGATATAATAAACAAAGCGAGGGGAAACAACGTGAGAGAAAATTCACGCAAAACGTGATCTCTAAAATTTCGCGTCGGTCGCGGAAACACGAAATCAGAACTTACTTACCTAATCCACGTGCTCACGTCCTTCGTCCGTCTGTCCGTACCGTTCGTTCGTTCGTCCGTTCGTTTACCTTGCACGCCCGTCCTAATTTTCCACCGCCGTTTGCACTACTAATGAATCACGTTTCTGCCAAAGGCTGAGGTGACTGAAAAATTCAATTATACCGGCGAGCTACACTCCCGACAGGACGCGAGTGTAATGAAACTATTCCGGACACGCGGAACGTGTAAAATAACAGAGGTAGCGGCGGACGACAAATAAAAACGGAAATCACTGATTTCGGGGAGCAATTGCAATTATCTCGCGACCTGAATAGCCCTACCGCCTGATAGACAAAAACGGCCTTGCTCGGCAATTATCTTACCGTAAAATTGCGACGCGTGCAGAAATATCTGTTAATTGTGACACATTCGTGCTTACAATACAGAGCGAGGCACATTTGATTCTTCTAAAATTTAAACGCCGCAGCAAGCTCGAGCGCCGTTTATTTCTGCGAAAACTCTCCGAAGCTGTGTTATTACGAGAGAATATTTTCAAATTGAGACTTTACGTTAAATATTTGTGCAATAGAAACGTAGAAATATGGTAATAAAATTAAAACGCGAAAAAAAGAATCAGGTCGCTCGTCAAAATACGATCTGACTTTTAGCTAAAGTTTCAGTTACAAACAGGGGCTCTTCTATTAAATATCTACTGCTCATCAGAATTATCGAGGATTTACGGAAACGCTTGTTTCATTTCTGCGCGCGAGTCTTTCGTTTACCTATTTTTCTTAACACGGGAGTAGAGAGAATAGTGATTCGATTGCAGGAAGACGCGTGATTGGGGTTTTCTGGCAGCGTTTTACGGAATGACGAGATTTTGTGGAAAGGACGAAAGGGCGCTCCGACTCTTCCGACACGTCTACGTGCTTCGTTGACGGTGATGGCAATCACGCGAGCGTTAACGTTTAACATTTATACGATTCCATCGATCGAATTACATTGTTTTATGTACACGATCCCCATGGGATCAAAAATTCGACGAAATAACGTAACGAAGAGTAACGATCTCATTGGATGCGATAATGAGTGCGAGATTATGTTTTCAAATAACTGCCTATCATTGCCGTTTGAATTCGCTTCTCTGATAATCGTCGCCCGTAACATCGTCGCGAATTGTACAACGGCGCACAACAATCGAGTAATTTAATACAACATTAACAATTCAACCGGTCGAATATCAACTCAGTTCCGAGTCCCGTTCGACTTCGATAGACTTCGGTTACGCAACTTTTATATAACTTTACAACAACCCGTTCGAGCCCTCCGATCAATTTAGGAGAGCTCAATTCGAAAATACTTGGCGTTCGTTATACCTTTCGATAATACTTACAGTTATCGTAAATACCTATGTGCGCTTACGCAACTGCGCCAAGTCTCGAACTTGTATTTTTTTTCTCTCTCTCTCTCTCTTCTTTTTTACAACAAGAACGTACGTCGGTAATAATCGAGGTTACCAATCGCCGGATACTTTAAACTTCCAGCCGCGATCGCGTTGAATCGAGGCGACGCGATCGATCTGCGGACTTGGCGGGATTAAATTCAGCGCGCGACTCGCAATCGCGGATTTCGGGGTCCAGCGACACCACGCTCCTCCTCTCGCTTTTAATATGTACACGTTGTTACACCGTCTTTACTCATTGTGGTCGATTATCATCGATTACGAGGAGTATATCTAACCACGCTTTACAATTATGCGACTAACAACGTATATCGCGACGTCGCTATCACTGTCGCCATAATCCTTCGTTCCTTCCTTCGGGTTTTATTATCTTTTCTCTCTTTGAAAAAGTCATAACGAGCGCGTCAATTATATTAATTAGTTATCGCTTGAGAAAACGGCGACGGAACGCGAGCCGTGAAAAGTGAGAAACAAAGTATTTTATGCCGCTTTTCTGTATACATATTGCGCGATAATCGATATTTATTTATTATCGCAACGGTCGTTGGCGTGCACTTTATCGGCTCGTGCTCCAGCCACGCAGTATCGATTAACTACGCCCGCAGAAGGGGAGTCTGATCGTTTTGCCCTGTCCTCCGTCCTTCTCTTCTTCCCGCGTCGCCATTTTTACGCCCTTTCTCGCTTCGACCAATTTTCGATAACACAGACCGTCGCGAAGATGAGCTTTGGGTCGCTCGTGTGCTAAACGCCGTTTTGACGTGTAACGCCTTTCTCTTCCCTACAATTCATTCCGATTGTGTGAACGCGTTTATAACAAATCAGTGTGTCACTAACACACTTCTAAAATATCGGGCTGCCAACACAAATACGTCGATTTTTATATCGCGGCAAATCGCCGGTCGAATCCCGGCGAAATGACACGAAGAAAGAGAATGAGAAAGGTTTGTCTGCCTTTGATGGTGAAAACGTTTGTTATATCTACCAAGCACACATGTAGATAGTGACCTGCATCGTGACATAATTTTTTACTACTCGCGAAAAGGAAAAAATGACATTGCGGTAAAAATAATTCGGGGAATAAAAAGAAATGTATAAAATAATTTAAATTGTAATCATTATGAGCAAAAATTATTTATATTCTACAGTTTTAACGATTGTCGATCGGATAAGTTAAGAAAAAAAAAAAAAAAAAAAGTCATCGAAAATCGGTCGTTAGGCGGTTCGCTCTGATCTCTTCGCCGACGACACGTTCTCGGTGACATGCAACTTGTCTCCCTCGCGATTAACCGATCGCGAGAACGCCGGACATCGGCGATTTTACGGCCGCTTTGTCGACTCACCCGCTATTGTTCATCGTACGCCCCTCTTCTCTCCTCACCTCACCGATCACTCCTCCCGTTCTTTTCTTCTCCCGGTACACAACGCGCGCACGTGGCACTCGATCAACTCGATGCCGCGTGTTTCGTTCACCCCATCGACGGCTGCCCTCATTCCTCCGTTGTTGCTCCGTTAATTAATTGCCGAGGTAGCCTGGCTGGCCGCTTGGACGTTAGGGAAAGTCAATCCCCTCGGCGATCGGTAAGAACTGACGCGATGATTATCGGAGTTTCCCGCACCTTTGCGCAGTTTTTCGTCTTCTTATCGTGCCACTTTGCTCTTCTCGTCCTTCGCTCTCCCACCCCACGCTGCCCTTTTCGTCACAACGTCCGGTCCTTATAAGCTCTCGCTGTCACAGGAGAGTTCTAGCGCGCTAATCCAGTTCAATCGATTCTCCAAACTCCCTCCCGTCCCCTCCCCCCTCGAGTTTGCACACCAGATACGTGTATTTCGATCTTCTACTTGGCGATCCACATACGCAACAGCAGCACCAAATCCACCTGTCACAAACATCGCCAACAGCACCGTCCGCCGTTCTTCGCGGTCCGGCGAGCGGTAAATGTCTCCCCCTCCCTTCTCCCCCCCCCCGTTATTCTTTCCGCTCCCTTTTTTCTTTCTCGTAAATTGTACAATTAATCAATTAGTGTAATTAATCTCTTTATACACCTACTATGCACATATATGAAATATATTATACTGTTATCTTTTACGTGAGCAAATAAATTGATTATTACATCGCCGACGAGGGCCACGCGAGTGTTCCACAACCCTCTCGGCCCTCGCCTTACTCTCGTTTCTCGTCGGCGTATAAACAATGTAATATACGTACGCACTGGTGTACGCACGTATTTATGTACAGATGCATGTACGTGTGTATGTATATTCGCGTGTAAACGTGTGTGTATAGGTGGAACGCGCTTTTTTTTTTTTTTCTGTACCTATAAAGTTTGTGTGAACCACGTGCGTAGACTTGTGTGCACGCGCGTGTCTACGTATGCGTGCACTGTATGTACGTGTGTAGGCGATCGCTCGTGTGTGTTTAATCTCCAGCGGCTCTAATTACGTCCTGTGTCTCTTCTACCGCGTCTCTCAACCCGCTTCTTTCATCTCCGCTTTAACTTCCCTCCCGAGTCTCTTCGCTTCTTCTCCCTTTCGTCACCGGGCGGGAAAACTATCCGAAACCGTGTCACCTTTAACTTCTGCTCGCGTTCTTATCCGCTCCCCGTGGCGGATAGAGGTGTACCCTTCTCGTATTTCGCGTTTCCTGCCGCGTCATTTCGGCTCTTGCTAACATCTCGCTTCCTGCCCCTCCCTCGCCCTCCCGCTCTTTTCCACGAGAGACGTCAGAACGCTCTCGACGAGATTACGTCCACCGATCGACGATGTGAGCGCGTACACGTACACAGACAAAACACAGGCACGCACACGCATACATAGATACATACATGAACACGTCGAAAAGCTTTCGTACGTTCCTCATCTCGACTGGATGTTTCTCTTTCTCTCTTCTTTTCTCTCGTCTTTTTATAAATACGCAGTCTGTATTGATCGGCGGGTATATGTAACAAAAAAAAAAAATTGAAAAAGGAAAAAAGAAATACACGCGGCCCTTCGCGATCGATGATGCAGCCGCGATCGAGGAGAGGAAGCTGAAGAAGAGATTAATGGTGAATTACGATCCCATGACTGACGCTCGTAGTTCCGGACGAGCCAGCTTCGAGCCCCCGTTGCTTTATAATATACGAATACAATGGAACTCTCTTTCTCTCCCTCCGTTTTTCTTTTTTTTTTTTTCTAAAATTAAATGCAACGGGGATAATTAATATATAGCGTTACATGCGCGAGTGCATCTACGATTCGCACCTTCCTTTTAAAAATCCACTGCTTTCTCAACGTTGCGATTAATAATTAATAATCTTCGCTGCGCTTCGCCGATTCATTTCAATGGTTCAAATTAATAATCGTAGATTACCCGGCTGGATCGATAACTATTGCCGGATGAAATCTTCACGCAATTTTGATAAGATTATTTAAAATTATGAAACTTGCAAAATAAATATACGCGGGATTTGGTTTTAAGATAAAAGTGCAAAAATAAATTGGGAAAAAATCCATCGAAAAATCTTGCGATCGAGCCTTTTAGCACGTGAGCGAGCTGGCTCGTGTCTAAAATCACTATTTGGCACGTTCAGCTTACCTCTATCGTCATTACCCGCCCTATTCATCTCCACGATCTACTGTCTGCCTTTTTATCCCACCGACGCTACTTACCCCATCGCCGTTTCCCTTACAAGACGACTAAATAGATTAGATATCGACCGCACCTAAAATTGGCAGTTGTTCGCGAGGTTGTTGCACGATATTTGCGCTTGTCCCTTGCGCGATTTTTTTTTTTTTCTCCTCTTTTATCGTATCTTCCATTTTCTTACGTACAATTTTCGGATGACGCGCTACACGGCGAAGGTGGAAAAGATCGTCATTAATCAATGACATTAATTATGGGACAAGCCGGCGCGAGTGGACGCTACGCGCAAATTATTTTGCCAATCAATTATTCCCGGTAGTCACGCCGCTCTCGTCAGGCGCTTGAATGCTGTCCAAGCCACTCGATACGTCGGAATAATCGATCAACTGGATAATTTGCTTCGATAATTGGCCGCTCGTGTAAATTACTTGACTTGATGTCGGATCATTCCCGCGTCGGTATTCGTACCGAGTGAGGATCGTTATCGATCTTCCAACCTTTTGAGAGAGAAACGCTGATGATTCGCCGGGAATTGATCCATAGATCGGCAGATACTGATAACTTTCTTTTTTGTTTTTTTTTTTTCTTTTTCGTTGAACAAAAATTTAACAGTTGCAGTTTTGAGAAAACAGGAAATAGTTTCGATGTAGATAAAAAAAAAATTTGATAACAGTGATCTGATAGAAAGGGATGCGGCAACTAGTTTAAGTTTCATTAAAGAGAATTTCCCCTTTGCCATGTCAACGCGAATACGCGCGTGAAAAAATGTCTTTCGTGCTATGCCCGGCGGTATTTCGAAAAAATGGACGCGCGTATCTTTTCACAAATACGTGTAAATATATAAATACGGGGATTGACGCTGGTGCTGATTACATGTATGTAAGTAATATGTATTATGTCAAACGTGTGCAATGTATACGTATGTAATGGTATGAATACGTGTGTATTACCTCGGTGTGTAACGCATCCTCCTCGCGTTGTAAACGTCTTCTTATATAAAATCGGCAGTTCGGGCAGTTCGACGTCTCGCCGCACGACTCTAGCCTTACGTATGAAACCAGATTTACAAAAATACGGTGCGCATGTTTTTCGCGTATTTGGCACTTTTTCACCTCTCTCTCGCTCAATCTCTCGTTTCGCCTCGCTCGCTGGTCCTGTCACGCTTTCTCTCTCTCTCTTTCTTTCGTTCTCTCGTTCTCTCTCCACGGTCTCTCTTTCGTTCCCTTTCACGCTCCGCTTCTGTCCCTCACACATACAGGCACACGCGTACAGATGCGCGATTTCGCTATCTCATTCTGCCACGAAAGCTCGCTCAACTACTCTCGTGTACCATGCAGTCGCACGCCCTTATCTTCATTCCAAAGGGTAGTCGGGCTAAAGTTCAACCGATCCACCCTCTTCGAAAAGGGGAAATGGTAATCCCGCTTCCGCGGGTTTACCCCGGAAAGGGTCACTCGTTCGTGACCCGCTTGTCCGATCGTATTCCCCCTCACTTGCATATCCAATCTTGGAGTCGTTCGTGACCGCGTGTCTTTGGTACCAGCAACCGAGAGAGGGTTTTTCTTCCACGTCGACGCGAAAATCGGCAGTTTCGATGATGGGTGGCCGCGAGGAACGGCAACGACAGCGACGACGACGATAACAGCAACGATGACGACGACGACGACGACGACGGCGACGGCGACGATGACGACGACGGCGACGACCACGACGACGACGACGACGACGACCGCGACCGCGACGGCGACGGCGACGCCGACAACGACGGCGATGGCAACGGTAACGACGGCGCAGCCGATGACGCCAACGATACTTTGGCCGTCGTTGTGGACGCAACACCGGGCCGCGCGAAATCGTCGACTAGTCGATGGACTCCTCAGGGAGCATCCCCAGCAGCATCATCTTCTTCTTAGCGATCTTGCTGTACTTGATGTCGATCGGCTTCGTGGTGTCGTATAAACTTGGCGCCCGTAGAATAATAAACGCCGTTCCGAGCACGCACGTCAGCGTAAAGATCCAAAGGAAGATGCGGTCGAGCACCATCGCGACGTATTTCCAATCCTCCTCCACCTGGGGACAGCAACAGAAGAAACACGCGCCTCGCGTTAAGCATAATCAGTTAAGCATCTCCCGACGTTAGCGATTAATATGTAAAGAACTTTAAAAATATCTAAGTACAGCACTTTGGTAGATCGTAACTTTATCGGTTCTGATCTTACCGCGAAATGTCATAAGACATTTCGAGATAACTGTTGGGCGCTATCAGAAAATTATTTTTTTCTTTTTTTTTTCCAAATTCGAAAAGTGAGGGGCCAACTTTAACAGACGTCGGATTTAAGAACACCGAAAGAAGCGACGATCCATTCAACGTGCTAAAAGGATGTATTGACTTCCTTAGGTTCTCGCTGCGACAAGAAGGGTGCCAGAGACGATAAAACAGTCACCCAATACTTTTATGATACTTCCATGAGGACAATGCACCGTGCCGTTATATATGTAGAACTCGCTACCCACTTCTATCACCATTTCTTTCCCTCGTATTTCCTTCTCTTTCTGCCCGTCGCGAAACCTAACGGGGATGGAAAACGTTACTCGCCTCGAGAGTACTCTTAACGCGTGATCTCATAGGGTCGGTATCCGCTTAACCGCCGACGCTGAATAAACGACTAACGTGCCGCGAGAAAAGGACCTGCGCTTCTAGGAAACTGCGGAATATAATTGAGACAAACCTTCAATTGCGCGATAAAATTATAAATATATGTACGCGACAGTTAAAAGAGCTAACGTAAAATTGATTGATACAAATGGAAATAAAACTTTTAGCATCAACCTTCGTACGTTAATTATGCACGTATAATATTTTTAATAATTATTTTAACGATATTTAGTATCTAGTTTTTTTTGTTACTTCTTTCGCTACGGCAAGTAAATATTCTTATAAATTATCGGAGCGAATTTTGGCAAGTTAAGTGCATTTAAATTGCTTTCCGCATCGGATTATAATATTGCAAAAATAACATTATCTAGTTTCGTGTTATATATCCTCGTAAAACGTGTACATTGCCGCAAAATGGGGCGCATTTGGCAATGAACGGTATTCTGCCGCAATGCGTTCTCCAGCATATACTTTACTTGTGTAAGTTAACGCGCGATATCGAAAATGATTTTAAGTAAAGCTTCATTGAGCTTGGCTCACTACTGTACTAGGATATCCGAAGATCTATCTTGGCAGACTGTGTATCCGGATATCAAGCCATATCCGGAATAACAAAGTTCCAATTTAGCTAAACGACATGATCAAGGTGGCCCGAAAACTTACGTAAACTGAACATAGAATCATGAACCGTAAAATTTGGAGTTGATTTTTATTAGACAAAACATTGACATTCTTTTGAAAAGTAAAAGACTTCTTTGAAATTTAAAAGAATAATTGGAAAGATTGAACGTTTTTGTTAAAAGTTTTAAATCAATTTTCATATTAAAGCTTTCATAAAGACACTGCACACGTATATCTGAAAGGATAATAACGATGTTTGACATTTCCATCGAGCGGAAAAAAAATAAAAAAATAAAAAAATTGCTAACAAATTTCACGAGAAAAATGTTACCAGCGTGCCTTTTAAGCGTTTGAAAACGCTCTGTAAATAGCGAGTCATATATTTTTCCAAACATGTCAAATGCGTTTTGTTCCACAAAACGAGCTGCGCGATGGTCAACATAAATGTAAGAATATCTCATTTTTATTGTATGCTTGGAAGAGCCGCGCGGTGAATGCCAGCAAAATAGAGTGTGAAAAGGCAGATCTGCCGAAAAGGGGGATATCTCCATTTTGTTTAACTTCAGCCTTCTTCAATATCTCGAGCAACGTTATTTTATGGCTGCTGTTACGGATTATGTCTATCGTCAAAACCCGGCGGAGTTGACGCTTCTTCGATTTTATGAAAGAGATTTAAAAATCTCTGGAGTATACGCGTTTGAGTCGGGTCGCGATACGCTATAAAATTCGAAATATTACAAGAAATCGATTTGCGACCTACCTAAAATAAGGGAATCCAGGTCATATAGTATAAATCATGTAATATTTACAATATAAACTAATTGAATGTTATATATAGTTAACAAATATCTTAAAAAAAAAAATTGATTAGCTGAGATCGATAAACCGTATGTGTACATTTATATTATATTATATATTGCATTAAATATTAACGAAAACTCGACCACGTTAAACATTATACAATTCGTTCGTAAAAAAAAATATCGGCGTAGTCATTCAAGTTCACTTGAAACTTCCAGTTGATCTCAACTTGGCTCGGGAATGAATTCATCAGACTCTCGAGAGTTTATCGCGAAATTTCGCCTAGTTTTACGCTCTAATGATGAGGCTGCTCAAATCAACCGCTAAATACAGTTTAACCTGTGCGTTACTTCCGACACGCGATAAATAAAAAAAAATGCAAACTGCTCTTCGTGTTTAATTTAAATATTGAAAGTATATTATTTTCTTACAGCGAAGATTACTGATGGTAAGAAATGTTTCATTGCGTGCAGAGTATTACAAAGGATGTTGCATGTGATACATGCAACGTTATTGTCATTTGTACATCGCGGTGCTGACCGACGTTCGCGTTACGATCGGAAAATGCCTCCGCCGCTGCCATCATACCGAAATGCTACGCAATAAAACGTCCGGTAATCCTCTTCCGCAATAGCATTAAGCTCGTGACACACAAATCACGCTCGTTCCGCGCGACACAAAATCGCATATATCACAAAGTATCTAACGTTTTCCAAATTGCTGGTTCGGATGATTTTACGAATTGGCTGCGATTGAAGATTTACTCCGAAAATTCCGTCGAATAAGGTGAGCTGAACTCGCTCGCGATACAGAGAAGCTCCACGCAATAACGTTAATTAATAAATAAACGTAATTAAAAATTTGTATTAACTTTATTATATTTCAAGCGATATAACTGACGTAACTATAGCAAGTTTGTTGGTCGTCATAAATTTTCACCAACAGTATCTCTTTGTTTTATGCAGCTTAAAAAGTTATGTGGGAAAGCGAGCGTTTGGTTTTAAGGTCAGGCGTCACGCCTTTAAAGAGCGATAGGGCACGAATGAAGTGTATCGTCACTTATGTCCCTTAAGACTGCACATCTATGAAGTTTTATAAATTAATAGCTACTTTTTGGCGAGATGGGCTTTTACAAACGGCTGACTGACTTTTAAAGAAATAAAAATCATCCGAAAGAGATACAACGCGATAAAAAAAATTTAAAGATTAAATATATATTTCTTTTTAATTATAAATTACGGATTATTCTTAGCTTTAAATATTGGCCTGGTATTACTCGAGTGATTTTAGCAAATTTCAGTTAAATTGTACGATAATATGACGGAGTGAGAATAATTGGTTTCATTACGTAAGATCTGTTCTATTGTACAGAATCGAAATGTTATTCCTACGCGAATATCATTATCTGTATTGTTCGTTGCCGAAAGAGCTGATCGCTCTAAATGCCGAGTATACGTTTGCACGAATTGCGATAAAAGCAGCCACACGCGCTTATGTCAATCCGACTGTGTTAAACGCACCCGGTGTTCCAATATCTCTCCAAAATTCCGGATGTTAATCCGTAGATCGCGGTTTCCCAAAACACATTTTGAGACAAAAGTGATTCATCGCGCATACGTAATATTCCCGCTGATCTTTTAATCTCGTAACCGGTTCGAGTCTCGCGATAGACTAACAAAATTTAATTACGTTTATTCGCAGAGATAAATCAGAAGACGGAAGCGCACAGGCGTAAAAACTTATTGCGCGCCCCGTTGATTTTACGCGCATTTCTTTCATACGTTAGAGATGTATGTAAAGTATGTTGTACTCACGCTTTCGAACTTGTCCTTGTTCTTGGCATGTTGGGCGATGAAACGGGCGTCGTCGATAGTTTTCTCGATCTCGCGCACCAACGGCTTCTCAAAAGTGGGGCTGACGTCCTCGTGAGCGTATCCAGGGCTAGCTGGGCCAAAGAGGTCGTCGTCCGCCCCCGGCAGTGGCAGCGAGGGTAAGGGCTCCTCGAAGCAGGGCGCGACGGTGCCCACGGCGCCGAGGTCGTACCTCGTCGCCGGCGGTGGCAGACCGTGTGGCGGTACCTCGTACTCTCCGCTGAACCTCTTGCCGTAGTACGTATCGTACTTATCAGTCTCTGGAACATGGAACACATCGGTGAGGATGCCCTCGGGCGGCTTGCCGTTCGCCGCCTCGATATCGTCCTCGTCCTCGTCGTCGTCGATGCCGTCGTCATCGATGTCGCCCGTGCCGCACCCGTCGCCGCTCCTCCCCTGATCATCGTCGTCGTAGTCGTCCTTCTTCGGCCGCTTGATCAGGAGGTAACGCGGCAGCACCTGGATGAACACTATCCGCACCCATTTGGCCATACGATGGGTGACGGGCGAGCGGAAGTTGACGTTCAGCACGGCTATCGTGACGACTACCGACGCGGTCACCATCACCATCGTGAACAGCAGGTACTTCCCCAAGAGCGGCACTGTCAGCGACGTGGGCGGTATTATCTCGGCCAGCAGCAAGAAGAACACCGTCAACGAGAGAAGAATCGAAATCGACAGGGAGACCTTCTCGCCGCTGTCGCTCGGCAAGTAGAATACCAGCACCGACAGAAAGGATATGCCCACGCACGGTATTATCAGATTTACCGTGTAGAAGAGGGTCTTGCGGCGCAGGGTGATGTTGAACACGATGTCGGGATAGGGCTCCTCGCAACATATGTAGAACGCCTCGTTTCTCACGGCAGGCACTTTTATGATGTCCCACTCGACGGAGATATAGTAGTCGGTCAAGTCGATTCCGACGTCGATTCTATTCGAGTCCTCGGTCTGCAGGAGATGCTGCAGATCGACCTGCGAAAACGAAATAGAACAAAATCGATCGAGTTGTGTATTATTATTGCGTACGCACGCGCCGCGCCGTTAAAAACTGCACGTACAGAAGGATTATTTGCGATCCCGACTGAATGAAAGCGCGATCGGAAATTCCGCTCTCTGTAGCAAAATCCTAACAAATTATACTTCAGTAAATAATTTTCAAACGCGTGTAAAACGTTCTGCCATGTGTAATCACAGCGTAGAATGTTTTGCTGTTTACATTTTCAAAATGTTTCCCATGCGATGTTTCAACAACGAGATTTCGTCGTGTCGCTTTCAAATTTCATTTATGGGGGAATAATAAAATTTATACGCTGCCTGCAAATACATGCTGCGAATATTTTATCTTAAAACTCCTTGCTGCAAAAATTCCTGCACATTATTACTAGAATCAAATTATACTTTGCATTAGCGAATATTCATTGCAACTTAAATATTTGGCAGGATGTAAAACCCATTTTAATATGGGATCAAAAAATTATTAAATTAATTATCCCGCTCTATGTTTATGCAGCGAGCAATATATCTACATTTACATTTACGTTCTTTTAATTACATCGTAATCCAATGCATCTTCCTCGCGATGGCATTGCGATCCGCTTCGAGATTTCTAATCTAATCCAAATAATCTACGAAATCCCCGGCTTTCAAATTACGATCGTTGAAACGCTCTCGGAGGCCTAATCCAAAACTGCAAGGTAAATTCGAATTGTTATTCCGTTCCATCGCCTTTGGCATTCTAATCCCACTCAGATAGTTCGATGCGGTATATACAATCGAAACACACTAACGGAGAAATACATCAGCGAGCGCGAACACTCGGAGTATCTAAAGATTATTATCTTAGCGCGCTGTCTAATCTGGTGCTCGAAATAATTGGCGTCCCGGAAGGAATTGGACGGACAAAGCGATGGCAGCATGTCCGTGACACGCTTCTGTATATGTAAGCACGTTAACCTCCCGCTCACGTATCCCCCGATAATTAACAATCACCTTAATTAACATGTCAAAAGGAATCACGAAATTGACTTACCATGTCAAATTGCAAATATCGTTTTGAATTATTAATATATTATTTTTCTGGCAGGGAAACAGCTAAGATATGCATATTCTACGAGATATAATATTGCAAATAATTTGCACCTGCATTATTTCAACAACACTTTATGCATTGCATACGAGGGACGTTTAAATGAGAAAAAGAAAAGTACATAAACGCGAGAATATGATTTCGCGCCGTTTGAATTAGAAGAACAGTACTTCGAAAGAGTCATTGCGGCTTAAACTACGGCGCCTTGAGATTTATGGAGTCCAAGACTTTTACACAAAAACTTTTCTGATACAGGCCTTCGCGATAAATAACGTCTCGCGGTTAACCTTTGAAAGTGTGGCGTACGCGTACTTATATTCACTCACGCTTTAAAGCACGCTTTAAAGCAAGAATTTAATTTTAATTTTTAGAAAATTTTTAAGTAGTCGACATATTCTTGCGCACTTCTGTGTTACATAAGATTTTTTTTATTCTTTATGCAGTGTCGTCATTCAAATCCATTTCCCTCGACATAGTTGATGTTCGAGATACGCGATTATATGAGAAAGGAAAGAAAGAGGAGAGAGAAAGTAGTGACGTCGAAGAGAAGAAAGAGAGAGAAGAAAGCGAAGAGAAGAAATTGGATACTTCTAATGGTTGCGCAAGATAGAGGTCTTGGTTATCTCAAAGTCTGCGGGATCTCCGAATAAGATTTAGAGAGCCAAATCGCGACCGCCATTGAAGTTTCGCCGGATGATCTTCCTTGGACCACTTTCAAGATCTGTCGATAGTTCGATGAGCAATCGTTATTCCTTCACTGCGTCTTTCGCGCACATTTTCTCGTCACACGCTGCTTTAATCGGATTCGTTTCCTGATTTTTCAATTCCAATCCTTCTTTAGAAAGAAATCAAGGCTTTCCCCTTTTTGATTTGAATTACAGAAGAAATCAGTGTAACAGCTTAACGACCTATTTCAACTTTTACCGACGTCTTTAAACATTTTTAGTTCCGTAGAGTGGAATAAAGTTATGAGCCGATTACATAAGTCACTATTACCATTGTTAAAAAAAATGTAAATAATTATATTAATAATTTTTTTTTAACCTCCGTTTAACAGTTTTTATTTTAATTAAAATATTAATTACAAAAAAAATAAAAATAAACTTTTATATTAAATTTTAATGTTTATTTTAACATAATGTTGATTTATATTTTTTAATAATAAGAAATATACCGACGATTAATTATTACACTGATTTATCGACGTCGTGAATTAATAACGATCATTGAAAAAAATCGATACGGAAAATTCATAGGAATACCAGTAAAAAAATATTAACTACTTCGCTAACTAAAATCACGGCCAGACAATCCGTACAGTTCTATCTTTGATCACCGTAACATCTTATTTGCAGTAGAAAATGTACATCCGATGCGCAAAAGCAAGTCATGCTGATAAGGGAAAATCGAAACCAAAACGCGGAAACGAGCGCTATCTGCCGCGCAGGTAGATGTAGGGGTTGATCACTGGCGGCATTGGTATGTTTTCGAAGTGGCCAGCGGACGAGCTTCTCTCTGTCGAAATGGCTTATCCCTGCACAGACGTGGGATTTATATCCGCGTACTGCCTCTGTACAGCGGTAAAACTCTCGCAGACAGGCGGATTTGTCAGTGACGGATATATCCGTCAGTCTGTGAGTGGAATCTCGGCTGTCGGGCCGAGTGCAAAGGAAAACACGATGGACCAAACAAACAGGCACTGCGAATTGTAATCACCGAATTGTGATGTTTTTATCGACGCTTCGACTGCTCTCTTTCCTATCTCTTTCTTTCTCTTTCTTTCTTTTTTATACGTCACGCATATACTTAGCTTCTGTTAAAATCAAAACTCGCGGAAAGGAATGCGGTTCGTACGAGCTTAAATATAAATTATATATATTCGACGAGCGTATGATTTCTACTTAAGATAAAAATTCACAATTGGATTCACTTAATTAATTTTTTTTTTTACTTACCGTGTAACCGTCGTAAGTCCACGAACCAAATTTCATAAAACAAGTCTGCTCGTCGAAGGGGAAGTATTCCACGTTGATCTCGCAAAATGATTTATAAATCGCCGGTGGCTTCCAAACGACTTTCCCGGTGTGATGCAAAATCGCTTTAGTCATGATAGTCACTTCGTAATTACCATCGGCACTGAAAAACAAAATTCATAAATTACTTTAAATATTTTTGCCCATTAAGCGGTACATTAAAAGATATAAATTGTCCCGATATTAGAACCGTGAATAATATTCGCAAGTATAATATAAAAAAAAAATATAATAAATTCTTCCATTAATATTATACATACAAATCGTGCGAATATTTTTCAATTTATAACATTATGCAAGTAACACATTTGGCGCAATATAACGCGTTTCATATATTTTACGCGGCTATAAGCAGAGTAAATTGTATTAATTTTATATGTATTACAATTTTTTTGTACGCAATTATCCGCGAAATAAATCTGCTCGATAAAAATACTTGGCATTAATATTTTTCCGTTGCGAAAGTCCCTCCCGTATTTCGCGAGACTCGTGTTTCGTGACGAAGAAGAAGTGCTGCTGATGTGCGACGAATCTATAACGTCATAGCAGAAAGTTAAAAGCTTCCTGCCATATGTAAAGCCAATAGAAACGGTACCAATCGATATTTCGAATAAAGCGAGGCGACGCTTCAAATGTTACTGTATAAAAATTTGACAAAGCGATGTACGCTTCAATGCGTACATTGAACGCGAAACAGCTGTACTATCTATCGCCGCAAGTATCTCCCTTTTCTAAAAATTAACACGCTTTTTTTTCTGTATCAAAATAATTCGCGAAACACCAAATCTCTGTGTTACTCATTTGACTAAATATTAACAATAAAAACTACAGCATTTTAAATTCTTAAGAAGAAAAGAGCAGTTTTCAAATTACGTGTTATTTTTATTCAACGCTGCTTTTAAATTCCACGGAAAGTGTCAAAACAATTTTCGCATTGAGACAATCGAAGCCAAAGTTTGATCATCCGGCACTTTTGACCGTGCTCGGAGCCAGCTGGAAAATTTCGAGTGGAATTAACACGAGACGTTACAGAACGATGAACTTTACGGTAGACGGGATAAGAAAATCCGTCGAATATACGTGACTGGTAAACGCCGGGGTGCTAATGTTATCGTGCGAGACTAAAGAAACGCCGGCCGCGAGAAATAAACTTGCGGATATAATGCGCTCGCGGAAATATTTAATACGTTATTCACGATGCCACGGCCACATCGTCGCAGCTGTCGCTACCGCGACCGCACTTGTTGCACTATTTTCAGTCGAGGCCGGTCGTGGCATTCTTATTAGTTCGGCACGCCGGCTATTGCTGAATTCAACTGTGTGCCATGTGTGTCGATCCATTTCGCGTCGATTTCGCGGCAATTCGTGAATTTTTCATCTAACGTCTCGCCTCGTAAACGTGACGACATTATATCCGTGACTGACCTCCACCCGGCCGAGGGAGGACTCTTTGACATATAGATTGTCGATCAGTGAAATATACATCATAATTTTAGGTGTTACGATGTATATCGTGGTATATATAAACACGCGCAATGTATTAATATCGAAGATAAGGATTAGATCACATTTATTTACAAAAGCTTAGCGTATAAAAACCTAAATCAACGAATTAAAATTGCTCGATTCGATCTACCGCGACTCGTTCGTGATAGGATTTGTTTCTTAATAAAAAATTGAAAATATAATTTGTGTAAATTTGAAAACAAACTGCAGATTAGAAAATAATAATTTATACGTACAAGCATACGTAATGTAAGACTTTTATAATAATCGTGACACGAATACGTGCAACAAAAAGTTATGTATTGGATAAAGTTTGCACATCTGCAAATCCTATTATGCAAGCTTCTGAACTTTAATATAGGCTCCCTGCACTTTGTGGTCATCCGATAATTACATTTCTGTTATTAAACTTTGTATAGAGAAGTTAAAAATAAGGGACCATCGTAACTGTTACAGCTTATAATGCGCGTTCAGTATATAGGTTGCAGTAAAAATCGTCTTCGTAATCACGATTACGATCTCGTAGTCAAATCTGAAGAAATTATCTCACAGTGATAAAATAAATAATTCATAATACAGCAATTTAAATAATTTTCCTGTCGCTGTATTTTTTTTTTTTTTTTAAGAATACGAAAGCGAATTATACTAAGAAATT
Organism: Cardiocondyla obscurior; assembly: GCF_019399895.1. Lineage (NCBI taxonomy): Eukaryota > Metazoa > Arthropoda > Insecta > Hymenoptera > Formicidae > Cardiocondyla > Cardiocondyla obscurior. The sequence goes on from NC_091877.1 coordinate 2,338,994, forward strand.
TTTATATATTTTTATGTTGTAAAATTTTTGCAATTATGATTTATACAAAATTAAAATAACGTCAAAAAAGGAAAGAGGAGAAGATGGAGAAAGAGAATCTATGGTGTTTCACTGCCCATGCCATAATTTTTGCGCTTTGCCGGTTAAAGACAAAGTGGACGTTGCGAGCACCATAAGAAACGACGGGCGCGTTCCGCGAGCTACGTCAAGAAAGTTCGAAGACTCGATTAATCACAGTTTTTTCGTGCTATAGACGTGCTTTATGGCGCGCTTCTTGCACGGGTACGTCATGTAAATCTCAGAACTCCGTGCAAGTAGTAAAACCAGCGCTAACTTCGACTTGACGGCTTCGAGGGCTGCGGTATCGCTTTGTCGCAATCTTAATGATAACGCCAGTCTTTCCTTTGCCTGTCTCTTGAAGAGACCAAAGTTCTTAAAAAAAAGAAGAAGGAAAAAAAAAACTTTCTGCGCGAAGACATAATGACAGATGGTGTAATAAAACTCGCTTTATCGCCGGTGAAAAATTCGTCATAGCTAACGAAAATTGCAATTAACTTATGCATATTCATATATATATTTATTTAATTTCTTGCTTTACGCGCCGTTGCATAAATCGGATTTTTATAACGATAAAGTACGACGTATCATTTACGCGGTGTACTTAATCGATTGAGAGAACTGGATTTTTCCAAAGCTAAGATCGAAAATCCTGACGCGGTGCCGCGACAACGACATTGCAAATCGCCGGTCAGTAGATCGTGGAAAGTGTACGATAATCTTTCTAGCGTTTTACTTAAAGAACGAGCGGGGACTATCGAGCTATCCGGAGCATCGGTATCCTCTTACCCGGCAGTTTGTTCCACCTCAACGGGGAAGTGAGACTCGATATATACTTCCGAGCTGGACAGCGGAATCGTTGCAACCGCATTCCGCGCAGTGGCACCCTTTATAGAGGATATTACTTATACTCCCCCCTCCGCCTATCGGCGATCGTGCCGGGCGGAAAAGCTTCCTATTGTCGTAGATCTCGATGCTTACGATGTAGCGTCCATGACCGGGACGGACTGATCCCGCAATTGATAACACGTTACGGCACACACGAGAGCGCTCTCGAGAAAGTATCGGCCGCGCTGAACGCGAGCAAAGACTCGGTGGTTGACACTTACGAAAGGCGAGTTGAATGGGCTCGGCGTAAGCGAGATAAAGAGAAAAAGGGGCCAAGTTAAGCCATAAATATAACAGAAGTGAGTTTTGGACGGGATGTGGATAGAGCTTACAAAGAGGTTTTTCTTTAGTCGTTGCGATTCCTCATCGTGCTTGAGATCCTCTTTTATATCAAGCCCACGTCGTATTCGAAGAAACGGTCGCGCATCGGCGCAATTGCAACATAACACGTACGCGTGATTACTTTGAGCGAGCGAGACTTTGTTACGCGTTGCCAGGCCAGCCTCGCAGTCTCTCATTCTCTTTCTCGCAAGAGCAACTAGAATGGATTACCGCGGTGCGGTCTGGGATGAGCTGCAGGTGCAGTAATCCGGTGATAATGGAGTAACGAGATTCGCTCTCACGTACGTTTCCTGCATATTTTAACTCTGCATTTTGCCGCGCGGTTGTATAGGTACGTGCGCTGCGTCGTCGGGTCGTTGCGCCTAAGCAACCCTTTGCCCACCGCCTTCTACCGGCCCTTTGCGTATGTACATGTAAACGCGTGCTCACATCACTGATTATACATATACGGACGTTTGAGTAATTTATTGGTTGATATCGCGACGTCTGTGACAGCGCAGTAGTTCGTTCCCATTAATAATGATCTAACGTGATGTTTATTAAGATAAACATTGTTCAACTTCTTACGCATGTCTAATATTATTAAAAAAATTATTTTAATGTTGCCTATTTAATTAAAAAAAAAAACAGCGCTCGATATAACACGTAACTGAGCTACATAAAAACGCAAAAAGAGAATACAACGTGTTGCAGAAAAAAAGAAACAAAAAAAAAAATTGAAAATTAAATCTGGTAATTACATAAAACGTTGGCAACTATATTTTGTCGATTTAACGAATTAGCCTAACAAAATAATTATGTACAATCAATAATACGCGTCAGTCGGTGTAACATAATAATTTTGCAAATTCAACAAAATACAATCAACGAAGCTAGTTCCACTAAATTAACAAAATGTCTTTCCCAAGCGTGACAATTACGTCTATTAGTAATGGAAACAACCACGCACAATGGAATTTCACGAGAACTTGTTTATTCAATTTGATATCTCTCCCCCTCAGTTCTATTGAACCGCGATGGTGTGCTCGAAAAATGCGCTTTACTCGACAAAAAAATAAAGGAAGATATATCGAATCGGTAGAGTGCGAAAAGAGAAAGAGGAGGGAAAGCTGCGGAGCCCCGGCACTTTAGGCCGAGTTTTACATAATGTATCAGCGCCGCGCGTATTTCCTAGGGAAACGAAAGTAGGGATCTGTCAGGGCATGCAAGGGGAGCACGACTCACGGGGACGTAGAGAAGGCTTCAAAGCTCCGATGGAAATGAGAATGGTGGATTGAACGTTGCGCGCTTGAGTGGAGCTTAATAGGGCGGGTTAAGTTCGGTTTATTTGATACACCACCTCGACGCCTTAGACGAGATTGCCTGTCTCCGGCTTGCGAGACCCGATTGTCCGTAGAGCAGACGCCAGAAGCTCGCGCTGCTTACCCTCCTTTTCCTCTCCCTCGGGAATCAGGCGACTGTCATAAACCCTTTCGAGATCGGGAGAGGCGTTTTATCTCCGAGAGCATTTGGTAGATTTCAATAAAATTCACTATCCGCGCGTTCTTGCAGCCGCAAATTGAAATTGATTCTTAACGAGATAAATATGCCGAGTGCGAAACATTAAATCGAGACGAAAGATTTGTCATATTTTCATTTAGCGTCGCGCAATCTCATTTCAACATCGTTTACGTTTATCGAGAATAAACATATTAATGATTTAAAGACGTCCTATATTTTTTTTTATTTCTTTTTTCTGCGTAAAAGCGATGCAGCACTGCGTACGATATAGTTGCTACGCGGGGCGAGGGGTCGCGTCAGCAGGCGTAGGTAATTAATTTCGACCTGTTCTGGATTAATGGTTTCGTAATTTACGCGGACTTACGCACACAATTTGCGGTTTAGCTAACCGCACATTATGCATCACGTTATCGTGTCTGAATATTACGCGCACGGCGAAGGCTCGCGGAGCAAATGAAATCGTCAAATGTTGGCCACGGTATTCTGTAACTCGAAGCGTATCGTGTAATCTCGCTCTGTGCCACGTCCGCCGCGGATAATCGGGTAACGTTGGCGCACCGTTTATCTGATTGCTTCTTAATCGCTTTCATCCACTTTCGTCTACCATTATCCTTCGAAATGGACAAACGTTACTATCGACTTCTTCGAAGTTGTATATACGTTCGAGACGTAACTCTTTTCCGCGCGATTGCTCCGGCGTTACGTGCAAAAATTATTCGACCGTGAAATGCGGCGCGGATGCGATGTCCGTCGCCGTCGAACAAACGAGTCTACTTTCCCCGGAGGAGGTAGAACGGTATTCTGAAACCTCCTCGTAAAAGTGTCCTTTGCCGCGCTATAGAGCACGTCCTACATCTCGATGTTGGAGACCAGCTGGGCTAGTCACTGCAGCCGCACCCGCTCGATTTCGCGGCGTGGATTTTCAAAGTGCCCGACGGGAGAACGTGCCAGAGAAATATCCCGAACGTGGCTTTACAGGGGTGCGCGCTAAAGTCCTATCAAGTACAGCCGTTTCGCGGTGACGAGCAGACATGATCCGAAATCGGTGAATTAACACGTCGCGAGACGTCGGCGAGTAATATTAATTGCGAATAACAGGCGAGGAAAGAAGCAAAGAATCTAACGACGTATTAACTTACTTGTTGTAAAGAACAATGTCGGGTAACCAGATGTGTTCCGACGGCACATGAAGAGTGTCAACACCGCCATAGTCGTCCGGATTCCACTTCAACTTGTAATCGTTCCATTCCTGAAAACAGAAAGAAGACTAATTAACCGATTTAATAGGAATGAAAATCTTAATTGACTGTCGAGTAATCTTTTTACAGAAGAAGAAAAACACGACAAAAATACATAAGAGAAACACAAAAGTCGATTGTTTCCCTTTCAGTATATTTTTATTCCCTACATTTCTTCGTCTAATTGCTTTCGTTATTTTTTTATTTCAATAAAATAGATAATTAAATCCAATAATATTAATTAAATTAAGATAGAGGGATAAAAAAAAAGTTTTTTTTGGAGAGAAAAAAAAAATAATAATAATACATACGTATGTAAAAGAAAAAACCTTGTCGTTTGTTGTTATTTGAAGTATTAAAAAAAAATAGGTGTGCAAATGCAATATTTGTAATTAAATTTTTACCACCTCGCAAGAAATAGCCCATAATCGCCTTAACTGCTCTCAATATACATCACCATTCAACTGCGGACCCTTTTGCGATCATTAGGCGTCTTCGTGACCCTCATAATTACCTCACGAAAGTTTCGTCCATCGCTACCGATATCCGGGCGGGAAGACGCGATATCCTATTTCTAAGATCCACTTTCCGGTTTACGCGTTTAAGTGAAATAAAGCGATTAAGGGGCAAAGTAATTACAGGATTCCCCGTTTTTCTTTCCACCCTGTTCTCTTATCTTGAAACAGATTATCTACGAGATTTCACTCTTCTCGTAACAGGTAGCGACGATTTCAAATACATAACAATGAGAAAGAAGTCGCTATTTCTCCCTCGATAAAGGAAAAAGCAGAAAATAGAGATTCGTTAAAGATCGATCTGGCTTTTTTCGCGCGTCGGCGCGTTTGTGTTGGAAACATAATTATTGATCGGCGATAACGAGCCGATCAGGGAACGCGGCATAAGACAAATATTTACGTGTAAGTTCACCACGCCTGTCTATAAGATATTTTTTTTTTTTCTGTGCGAGATGGATGCTCGAGTTGATAGCGACACATAGGTAGCTTACGGGACGCCGACGTTTTCTTACCTCGGATCAATATTCGAGAGATGTCTGGTGGCAGAAGCCCCGTTTAATCGAGTTACAGCTTATGAATTTTGCTAATTCATCCGTCGAACACCGACTAAATATATCGCGGATTAGCATTACCAATAACAGAATAAGCGCATTCAAACGCATTCTCCGGAAACGAAATATTCGCATGACTGCAGTTTTGTTTTACAAATAGCTGGAACGATCCTAAGTAATAGTAGAGCCGTTTTGAATATTCAATTATTCAAATATAGATATCCGATTTTGAAATTTTTTTTTTTCCACAAAATAACGGAGAATTGTTATTGCTAAATAAAAAGAAGAAGAAAAAAAAAAATATACGCAGCAGTTTTTTTGGTCTTTCCTTCAAAAACTATTTCTCTTTCATTCATATTTGATAAAATTTTTCTTTCCTTTTGTAATACAAAACAATGCAATACTAATGCACGAGAAGAGAAAATCGTATCCCGAATGCCCGACGCGTAATAATTTTCATTCTTTACGATCCGTTAACTTATTTGTTAGCGAGACTTTATTCTCATTATTAAATAGCGCGCGCGGAGATTTCGTCGGTGCAGAAAAAAAAAAAAAAAAACAGGAAAGAAAAGCGCTTATTGCGAACAATGCCGAGTGAAATCCGACGGCGCTAAATTAACATTCGTCAAGAATTAGCAGTTAAAGACTACTCGACTGCTGCAGTGGGCGTAACTGAATCTCATCATCCTACGCAAAATTATATCACGCAGCAATGCGTGACAGAAAACAGCCGCTGCAGGCACACCTGCGATGTACGTTTGTGCTGGTGTGACGCGCCGAGTTTCGTTGCTCTTGCAGGCATTAATTATTCCGCTCGCAATTAGCCGAGTTCGGTAGGTAGGTACGTATCTGGCATCACCGTCGCGGAGCGCCTAAAATTCCCCGCACGATTCAGCGGACTCGGATCGAAATCAGTTACCGTGGCGTGCAACGAGCAGAGCACTCCAAGGATTTTAATTACCTGCTCTTTTACAGTTTTCCGTCTCTTTTTCGCCCTCCCTTTTATGTTGCTTTGCCCGAACGAACGGCTCTTACGAACAAACTCTTTCAAACAAAACTGCAGGAAAACTCTTTTGTTCCTTTTTTTTTTGTTTCTTTTTTTTTCTTCTTTTTTTTAATGCGAGGAATAAATTCACTTGTCAACGTTTATTATTTTTACGCGTCGGTCGAAGCGATAGAATGGAATTAGACACTCCGCTAGGATATAATTATTGACGTGAAAAAGCTGTGTGTAATATGAACAGATGCATGGAATTATATAGCGTGCACTTTAGCAATTTCCCTACGTTTCCCTTCTCCCTCCGCCCGTAGGGAACGAGATGATAAACCGTCATACATCTACCGCGGAAAATTATCTTCCTGCTAAAACGATTATATAGCGGCTCGGATGATTCCGACGTTAATTTAGTACGCAGTTCTAAAATGGGAGCCTGCAAAAGGGAAACGCCCCAAGACAACTTTGCGGAGCGTATTAGTACGCGCTCTATATTTTGGCTGGATTGCAATCAAAGTGGGGAAAACCAAGGAAAAACTAAAACTTCGGCACTAAATCCTACTAGTGAACTTTCGCGAGAGCCCTACGCTTTGCTAAGGTTGAAACTAAAATTAACCGAGCAGGTAATTTCGCTAATTAATCCGGTGCTATTGGAGGAGCACGCAGTAGAAGTGCCTCGTAAGACAGAATATTGAAATATAACATCGGGTTTATAACGAAAGAAACTTTCATAATAAATGAGCGTGCGCGCTTTTTTTTCCTTTTTTTTTTACTTCCTTAAGCGAGTAATTAAATTGCATGATTATTACAAATTTAATTCTCGCACTGAATATCTACGGAATAAAAACTACCGTGTATTACTACACGCAGATATTTCTATTAGTATGTATCTCGGTTATATTATTCGCGAAAATTTTTCTTTAACGTCGAAGTATAAAATAAAGCCCCCGAGAAACAGAAAAGAGAAATTAATTGATAATAGCGCGGGACTCTCTTTTCAGAAGTGATCTCGATAACCAACCACATGTGGCTGAGTGGCTCGAAGCGCGATCATAAAGGTCCAATATTTTTCAATACGGCCGTAAATTACACCACGCGTCATTTGCATTTGAATTTTTCTACTCGCACAGCGGAGATACACGAGATGCACGATTTACCATGGATGGAAGATCGATTCCACGACGTCGTAAAATCGCATGCTACGCGATCGCGGCCTAGCGGGAGAAAAAACGCTGGCAATTTCGTGCCGATATTTTCTTTCTCACGGCGTAAAGTGTTTTCGTGATACTAGTCGTCTGGGAGAAGTGTGCCGCTTCAATCTTTTCATGTAGCATAAATATCGTAAAGTTGTTTGTTCTCAGCTCTTAACTCTCTCAATGTGTTCACGTAGCTATAATTTTATATTGAAAGTTGCTTTTGTAAAAATCGCGTCTTAAAAAGTCTTTTAGAAAAAAAAAAAAAACCGTTAAAACTAAATAAAATACTTGTGTCGTAAAATTCAAGTGGCGACAAACATATTACTTCATTCCGAAGGCGAATTGTAAATTAAATCTCGTTTCGCATCATTACCCCTTCTTTTTTCTAAGTTACTTTCTGTTTTCTTCCCTAAGTATATTTCTTTGTTAAAGAAGCGTATTCGAGGTCGAGAAGACGAGACCGAAGTGCATCGTAAATCGGTTTGCACAGTATCAGAAAACGTATCGTCGCGGAGAGATGGGAGGAATCTGCGGTGGGAGACAGGCGAGGGAGCGGTAAAATCGACGACTATCTAACCTTTTAAACTCGAGAACGACTGAGAATCTCCGTATTTCTCCCGGGGTGCGTCGCGCCATGTGCCTCCTGTCGCGGAGCCCAAAGGATTTGTATCTCGTGCCAAGCGAGCAAGAGAGAAAGAGAGAGAGAGTAAAAGAGAAAGAAAAGTTTTAGAGTAAAGGGAAAATTCGCAGCCGCAAAAGGCAGAGAGGATTCGGGCCGCTCGACTTTATTCATCGCCGTCGAAGTCACGCGCGTAATCGCGATCGACAATCGCGAGTTCGCAAGGGAGATAAGAGACCGCGTCACTCTTCTTTCGCGAATGATGAAGTGCCCGGAATAAAATGGGCCGCTGTGCAACCGGCGGTGCTCACCGTCGATTATCGCGCGCTGTCCCGTTTACCTTGAAGCGGAGCTGTTCTGTCGATTCTGTCACACGTTTAGATTTAGCTACCCAGGTAAACGTAGCGTCGCGCTCGTTCTCGCGAAAAAATCTCACGGCGGAAAACACACAGAAAACCCACGAGAGAAAAAGAGAGAGAGAGAGAGAGAGAGGAATGGGAGAGCGAGCGTATACACGCGCGTGAATTTTACCTTGCAGTTTTAACAGCTATATTTTTCGAGGTACCAGCAGAATGTTGCTATTGATAACAGAATTGCGAAGCTAGCCACTAGTAGCTTTGAAATACAAGACTCGTTTGCTTTCGCTATGAAAAACGTATATCTTTCTGCTGGCAAGCTTTGAAAACCCGTTCACGTACAATCTGCGCAATATATCCCGTTATATATTTTTCTTATGCATTTATAAGGCAATACGGATAAGATATTTCACGTGCGTAAATATAAATACCGAATGCGTGCTTAAACGATTTGCTTTTATAACATTAAAGCCGAGAGAATCGCGAAGAGATAAAACTGAAAAGAAATTTGACAAATAGATATTTGTCTACCGTCCGTAATATGCGGAGAGAATCCGCAACGAAATCATAATAAATTCTTGAAATATAAATGCGTCGAATATAAAAGCGTACCGCTTTTTCGAATATTTGTTATTTTAGTCGTTTCTTTTTTTTTTTTTTTTTTTTCCTCTCCGCGACAGGTCAGATACGAATCTTTTAGCAGCTCGTGTCAGAACATTCCGCGATAGATGGAAAACAAGCGGTGGATAGAAAGAAATCCGTTGTTACCGAAGTAGGTGAGAAAACTTGGCAAGACCGAAGCTGTCGGCTTCTTTTCTAGTAAAAGCTGACAATCGTTCGTGTCCAACATACGGAAGCTTCGTAAAACTCGGCAGCTCCGAGCAACAATGGCAGAATAGTGAAATAAATACGAGCGATGCAAACATCTTGCCCTATTTAAACAAGCTCCGGGGTCGTGCCGTACCCGTAATCCCCGGATCAGCCATTTCGTGGAAAATACCGAGGGAGAGCAACAATAATACGCGATTTCAACATATTGACTCGATCGGAACAAACATCGCTCGTGATATTCGCATTTTTGCGGATTCTAAAATAAATTTGTTACGACGGTAAAGAGAGGCTTTCGTCATAAAACTAGATCACGTTTTTTCAAACAGTTTATCATCGGATATAGTAAAATAAAAAAAAAATAAAAAAAAAAGAGAGAGGAAGAGAGATAGATGTGTTTCTGAACTTTTTTTAAAATATTTTTTATGTCACTTCCGAATAAATTTCCCTAATAAAGATTTTTTTTTTTTACGATTTGGAAACGCTTGGTTTCGCACTTTACGTCAGTTTCGTTACAATTAATATTCATTTCATAATCGATTATTAGTGAACAAGAGACGTGACAAGAGTATTATTGGATATTAATGTCGCGATGAACTCGCGAACAAACGAGATAAACCTGCATAAACGACTTATCTATGATACAATAACGTTACATGATAACAAAGCGAGAAAGCTCACTTCTTGCTATGTAAATTTACTCCCGATGTTGAATCTGTATTCAGTTCAGCCTTTGTAATGGATGGCGCCTTCTTTATGCTATCGAGGAGTTAAGTAATGCGGCAGGAGCGTTGGCTCGGCGCATCAGTTAACGAACAAAAGGGACGAGAAGAGGAATCCGACTCTTACTTGTATCACGTTGCAGCTAACAAAGGCTAAGTGTGGAAACTTTCCTCTCGTCCTCGCCATATTTACAATATAAATATCATCGAAAAAAATCGAGTTGTCCGACTAACAAACTGATTTTTAACGATACGTATAATAGAAGCAGAGCGGCTGTATAAAAAAAGTTAATTTATTGATAATGAAAGCACGCAAGCGTGGAGCTCGATGTTCCTACCCCTTTATCTCTCTCTCTCTCTCTCTCATTCGTTATTTTTTTTTTTTTTTTTCTCTCTTCTTTTTGCTTCTCGTAGCTGAGCGCGCACGAACGCGATGCGATAGTAACAATACGAGCGATAACCTAATTAAATAATTTTTCGATAGAGCCGCCGATAATTTGCGCGTACATCGTAATTAAGCTCTGTGTAATTTCGCGCAGTACACGGTTGATTAGGATTTCCCGTCGACGATGAAATCCAACCGATACGTCGATAGCTGTGATACGCAGCCGCGCGTGCATTAAATCGCCCCGTCCGCATTTCGGCTCGTAATTATTCTAACAATATCAATAATAATGGCAACTACACGCATCGTGCGCGTTCGCGACAAAGTAAATTCGATCGTGAAATCGATTGCGCCGACTGTGTAAATATATATCTTGCGCGATCGCCGCCGATAAATTCGCCGAGGCGTCTCTTTTTTTTTTCCTTCCTCCCCCTTCGTTAAAAAAAATCGCGAGCTTACAATATTTCTCGTTACGCCGTTTACCCGAGTGGAAATTGATTCCTACCGTTACCTAATAATTAGCAAGCCTATTCGTGGCTCATCTCGTGGCTGTCTAGCAAAACTGTCCAGCACTGAGTCAGAAATATAACACTCAAAACGTACTACGTGATAGATAATTATTACTAACTAATAACGAGCTAGAAAAGCTAAATATCTAAACGTTTTTCGCCGCGTGCTAAGTCTACTGCGCGTCCTGACCTATCTAACGCGCGCTCGACTGCCGAAATCGCTGGTCGCCGGGATCGACGACCGCCGCGGTAGTGTGAGTACGTGCGCGTGTTGACATCTGGCCGGCACCTTGCGCTCGGAATTCGCAAGGCGAAGAACGCGCGGGCGGCGGGCGGCAGGAACCGGTTTGCCCGGCGAATTCGGCAGTCGAGCGAGCGTTGCGTAAAGTCAACACACAACAGTAAACAAGTGCTCGGCGAAACACGTTTAGATATCTATTTTGGTACATGATCAGCTGGACAGTAACTAGACGATCGATACTAGACAGATTTTATTTTTCTTTTTTTTTTTTTTAATGGCAATTTTATTTTTTGAAGATTGTCACTAAATAATAAATACTTTCTTATAATTTATGGCTATTGCCAAGCTAGTCCTTGTTAAGAAATATATTTAATTTGCGCGATCTAACCATTAGCTGGAAAATCGGATTAGCTAGATAAATTTCCACTCGGGTTACGTAAGACTTTGTCGCCTATTGTTTCCATTGGGTGCAATTTGTCTTTCGGGCGAAGATAATATCTGTCCTATTTTAACAAACGACACAATCGCCGACGCACGCACGATTCGATTAAACTTTCCCCGGGCCGTTCTCCTGTCTCGTTCTTCCGGCAGCTTCGACTATCTTTTCTGTCAAGAAAAACGTATGACTGTTTACTTCGGCCGAGTATCGCGGAACTTCCGAACCCATCACGACCGTCGTTGAAACTGCCAGTCGGTCTCTTTTCTCTCGGCTCGCTTCTCTTTGACGAACAGTAATCGCAAGCAATTCCGAAACTCCGATAAAGGGGTGCCACTTCGACAAGACTGACGTGACGCCGAAGGGGAGTTTACCTCTGACCCTCCTTCACGTCTCGTTCGCCGGCTCACTCATTCGCTATCGTCCTGCGGGTCGATGTCAGAAAAAAAAAAAAAGAAAAGACGCCGATCTCACTTTATCGACACTGACAAACGGCCGTAACGAACCGGATAAAAGAAAGACGGAGAAGAAAAGTTCCGCACAAGCGGGGAGACACGCTACATCAAAAGTTAGGACTTCTTTGCTCAAGGTTAATTTTTCGGATAAACTTCTAGCTAACACTTTTTCTTTTTTTTTTTTTTTTTTTTCTATTTCCAATTTTGTTATCAAAGAATTATTTCTCAAGAATATCGCAGTGGTGTTAAACGGAAATTTTTCCGCGAACGAATTATTTATTCACGGTAATTAACCAGAAATAAGTCTTTCTGTGACTGTTTCAAAGATCGAATGTGCTAATTTTAATATGATATACAGATAAAGAAAAAAACTTAATAAAAGCAAGTTATATTATTTATAAAAAAAAAATAATAATAATAAAATATGTCCACGATGTGGACAGCATGTATATGTCGATATTCATAGATTTTCTTTTGCCTAGCACGTACAGAAATTTGGAACACCTTCAAAAAGTTACGCCAAAGTCAACCAACAGATATCTATACATTCCGCGGAAATCCATTCTACCGCGATACTAAAGTTTTTTGGATCGTCGCCAGCGACGGCCGACGACTCTTCGAGAATTCCAAATTTTCCGCGATGCAAGACGAGGGCTGCATCTACGAGCGGGGCAAATACGTGCGCGCGGGCTGTTTTGCAATTAAAATGCATCCCGCCGTCGCCGCCCCCATCGTTTGCACATTCTGTAAGGCGATGCACAAGCTTTTTGACGTCCTGAACGTGTCGCGAATCAAGTTGAAGAGAAATTCTTCCAACAAACCTTATTCCAACACATCATCTGTCATCGTAAACTCATTAATTTCATTTTTCTAACAATTGGTATAAAATTGTGACCATTACATTTTTCTTTTCCTTCTCTTTTTTTTTTTTTCTTTTAACTGAAGTAACTCACAACAAATGACATTCAATTACGCGTATAAAAGGATCAATTCTATTGAAATCTGTCAAAATTAGTTATCGAAGTAGCGGCTTACTATAAGCACGCTTTTGTGACCATTAGTAACGGAGAATGATGGCGCAAAGAAGAATGGAATCTTTAAAGGGGCGAAAGAGCAAAAATGGTTACGACCAATAAATTCGCAAGACAAACGAGGAACGGTCGTGTCACGGAGCTGTTCTCTCCGCGCGAAGACACAAGAGAGTATTACACCAATAAAAGCCAACTGCTATCCGCCGATTCGAATTTCGTCGTAGATATGCGGGAATGAAATTCACCTGCTTTGAAATTCTAAACCGCCGTCTTACGTCGAAAGGGTAGATCCTGACAATCAAAGCAATACCGTCGCGTATAGCACTCATGAAAATGGAAACCGAATTTCGGGCGTCAGTATTTGTAATCTTTAAGTATCGTTGTTCGATAACGCTTAATTCGTCATACTTGAACCATAACGCTCGAATTCAATCTTTAAAAAATGCAATCACATTTTTGTGTTTCACCAAAAGGACAAAGGAAATGTTCTAACTCTCCATTATACAATTTCTTTGATATATAAAATATAATATTCTCCCAAATTAGAAAAGAAGTTAAAACTTTTACGAATATATTATTTTCGAAAACACTACACCGTTTTATTAAGAATCAAATCTCTATGTTTGTAAGAAAGCGCGTCGATAATGAGTGTCAATAAAATTACATATTATCAAATCGAAACTGTCAATAATTGACGATAGGATACATCTTTTACATAATTTGTTAGGTATTATTAATTAATTAATAAAATACGATAAGCTCCAATCGATCAATCATCGTAGAGAGATGCTAATATAAATATCGCATTAATAGCGATAATAATTCTACTAACATGTTACTAATTAACAATAAAATAATCACGCGAATAATCTAGCATTTATAATATTCACAATTCTACAGCTCGCGTCTAACACATGCAAAAGTTAATATAAAAAGATATTTCTTACTCACTTGTTCCACCCAAACGTTTGTCGTCATGATCTGGTTCTTCAGGTTCTGAAAAAGAAAACAGAAATATATAAACATCGAGTCTAAAAGACGATATTTTACTTTGCCTCTTACACTGATATAGAATTATTGGTTTCTTTCTTTTTTTTTTTTTTTTCAAGATACTAGAATGATATCGGGAAATAATAGGAAAGAAAGCTCCTACTATTTAAAATCTTTAAATATTATCTTCCTACCAAGAGCATCATCTACTTTCTATACAAAAAAAAATTATTCAAATATATATTAGTCAGATATATATTATTAATAATAAATCCTCGTAATACGCGATCTTTACCGCGCTGTCGAAGCTAGAAATATCAATAGAACGTATCCATACAATGAGAATTGCGTTTGGCGTCTCCCCTTTAAGCTGCGCGAGATAATTGTTATCTGGCGGCCCGTAACGCGCCGCGGGTCAATAGATTTCCCTGATTCCGCCAATAGAAACGTCAACGAACATTACAAGCAGTTACAGTTCTGCAATGAGACCCGTGTCTCGGTATCAGTAGTACTGGCAAGCCATAGTCCGCGGCCGGCGCCCCAGTAGTAATGGAACGCGATAATGCTGACAGCAGGTAAGGCATCATGGAGATCCACGTGTAGTAGTATCAAGCTATAGGCGAACATGCCCCTGCCACGAGAAACCGTAGCGGCTGTAGCTGTGTGTTAACGTACGTTAATGTGCAACGCGATAACGGTTGTAGCGGCACAATCAGTCGCGTCATCGTCAATAGTCATCGCGGAGTTTCACGTCGGATATATGCCGTTCTCGGTGGTACGCGGTAGAGAGAAAGAGAAAGAGAGAGAGAGAGAGAGAGAGAACGTCCAGCCACTTATCGCGGATTCAGCTTATCGCTAAACGACGAAGCCTCTGCTTTTTTAGCATTAAAAAAAAAGTAAGAGCCAAACGGCTATTTCGGCTATAAGCGGATATTTCAATGCGCACACGTTGTGCACGTTGAAAAAAAAATAAAGTATAGAGCACAATGTGACGTGATTAGTCTTGCGAAGTTAATGAAATCGTGATTAAGCGTACGTAATAAGGTGTATACCGTAGTCTGAAATGAACGCGAATTGTATTCCGCAGAAGTTGCGAGCGCCGCGAAAGTAATGAGCCCGAAATAATCCGTGTGTATTAAATTAAGTAAAATGGCGATAGGATTTTCAGCGCGGCGGCGAGGATTCAAGATTAATCGCGCCGGCAGTTATCGCCGTTCTCTCTACACCGTATAGCGTTTTACGCGACGGTGTTTAAAGTTTACTCGGTACAAGCGTATCATTAGCAATTATCGCGCCGCATGCAAACCCGCAGTACGCGAACGGGGCACGCTAAACATAACTGTAGTTATAGTTGTGTAATCAAATATATCGGCGTCAACGATCGGCCGCTCCGCTTCTACGAACGCGTGATAGCTAAGTGATAATAACAGGGGCACGTGAACGTGAGCGCGGTTACGATTTCGTACTCAACCATATTAATGTCCGCATGCCAGATACGGGGAGCTGCATCCCCGAAAGCGCGACAAGTGAATACCGTAACCGCAGCGGTAATTACGGTTACCAAATCGGATGTTACGTATCGTTGCTACTGCCGGTACCTTGTGTACACGATTGTCATTATAATGCGGCAGCTTAACGTATGCAATTATCTTAGATGACGCACTGCGATCTGACTGCGTGCGCCGAGAGTAACAATAATGACGAAATCATTAATCAAACGTCGCGAGCAAAAGCAGGATCTATCAGGCGCGTTATTCCCTGAGAAATCAATTCCGGGGGTTCGCTACTTTTGTCTACGATACCTCGGCAATGGTCACACTTTGGTCGTTATCATTGAGATAAATTACTTCCGTGATTAGACAGTAATTAATTAAATTAAATCTTGTTGCGTTTATATCGCTGATTATTTTATTTTCCATAACTGCTTGCGCTTTGAAATCTATTAATATACTAATAATACTTTTATTTGAAAATAAATAAGCTAATTCTGGAAAAGTATTCCGTATGGGATTTTATTACTGTAATAAATGGAAAAAGGAAACGTTATTCTCTAGTGAACATGAAAGTTTAATAGCGCGACGCTGATGTGTATGGAATACAATATATATATATATTTTTTTTTCTTTTTCTTTAAATCTTCATAAACCTCTCCTTTTGTACACGCTTCAATGCGAGGAGTAATACCCCATTTATCGCCGCGAAAAATCACGATGCCGCATTTTACTCTCTCAAAACAGCGACGTTAACGTCGCGTTTTACAGCATTGTAGAAGTTACTTTACGAGATTCGGAAGTAATCGAGATGCCAGCTTGTGTCGCGACGGGGAGGGAAAAAAAAAGTGTTACTTATCCGGAAGTTATTGCAAGTGACATAAAAATCGATAATTCCAGGAGCGACAGATTAGCATCTCGTCTCAGGAAAGTTAAAAAGTCTGCGTAATATCATTTAATCGATGCAACAAACGATTAAATATTTCAAGCCCATTGAGTGATTCAATGTCGCAATTCCCCGGCGTTACGACAATGCGAGAGAACGTTATTAAATATACAAACGTATCAAAAGCTTTGCAATCAAATGCTATCGCGATTCAACTCGTCAACTACCGCGTTTCATTCGTGCAGTAAATTTTATACAATAAAATTAATATTGCTAGGTAATTGCAGATTTGATTTAAAACTGCGATAGAAATAAGTCGGAATAAAAAAAATTAAAACCTAAAACAAGTAGAAATAATACTAATAATCAATTGAGCCAGTCTTCCTTCGTTTCTAAGCGCGTAATTCCAACAAAGTCAAGCGTTATAAGTGCACATAGTTTATCGTCGATAACACGAATAAATTATGTAATTCTATCACAGACTCGGCCACAGACAATAAAAACTTTATATCATTCAATCATCTATTATTATAACGATCAAATAAACGCATATATTCCTCTTTTAACGACGGTAGTAAAATATTTTCATTTAATATTAATTTTTTCGTGTAAGCTTTATTATATGCTGCATTATTTTTCACGTAAATGCACCGATGCATACGATCGAATAAAGAATAAAACCGTATTCGTGATCAGCATTTTATTACACGATCCGCGTTTGATTAATATCAATGCGCGATTTCATTGTTTGTTGTACCTACTGTAACACATAATTATTAACACTTTGCAATATAATTATTTATGTACCCTATAATCTTTACTAGCGTTTAACGATTAAATACGTTAGTGTTTATTCAATAAATCAAATATTATGTTTGTTAATAAGTAAATAATATTTAAAGTAAGAAGGGGAAATGACGGTAGAAACGTTTTTGGGATTTATGCAGATTTTCGAGTTTTACATGGCGATTAAACTTTCGGGCTTTGCAACTTAATTTGAACGTGCAATAATGTAGGTGGAAAATCAACGTCTGTTTTACGTGAATTAAATTGTAAGCGCTTTCTTGAAACTTGAAATTCATCGCGTTAACTCTATAGCCAACATAAAGTGCGCGTTACTGCGAATTCTGTGCCCGAGCTGCCCTAAACTTTCCCAACCTTTAACCTTCGATCGCAGCTCTCTCGCCTACACGAGTAAATCCGAGCGTATGCGTCAGCAGGAACTTTTCGAAATGAAACTCGAAAGTTGGGCGCGAATAGCTGGAAACGGACGTCGCAGAACTGCCGCGCGAAATCCAAGTGTGTAAGAAATCAGTGAGAAAGTTATAAGAGTAAGAACGTAACCATGCAGCGTGTTCCCGCCGATTTAATCACAAAAAAAAAAAAAAAAAATCTATAGAAGAAAGAAAAGTGAAGAGGGGTCTCGGAACTTGCTCGCTTTGATGAAGCAAGAAATGGAATCATATAAAGGCACCGAGCAGAGATAATAAAAATACAGAATTCTTTCCATTACGAAGTTTTGAAAAGTACTTTTCAACAATGTCGCCTTCCCGCTTCCTTCATAGAATTCGTTCTTCGATGGGGGATAATATGGATTTTACCAACGCGCCCGACGTATTACAAAGCAAAAATTCGAAACGTGGTAATCAACTTTTCGCGTAAAAAATATCAGCTTCGTCTATTTTATTCTCTTACAAAAATGTTGGTAAAAAGGTAACAACACTCTATTTTTTTTTATTATTTTTATATACGCCGCTATTAATCTGTAATAAATAACTAAGTTTTATCGGGTCCTCTTTCATCTTTCTTTCTCACCGATCATCTTCAGATGATCTA
Organism: Cardiocondyla obscurior; assembly: GCF_019399895.1. Lineage (NCBI taxonomy): Eukaryota > Metazoa > Arthropoda > Insecta > Hymenoptera > Formicidae > Cardiocondyla > Cardiocondyla obscurior. The sequence continues at coordinate 2,357,059 of NC_091877.1, forward strand.
AAGAAGTCGAGAACGGGATAAGAAAAAAGTAAGGATACTTTTTTGTTGAGCTTACATAAGTCACATATTTTCTCCGCACCTTTTCTACCCACTTTAGCGCCTTTTCGTGTAATCGAGTAAACCGCGGAAGAGCGCAACTTTCGCAATTGATAGCGCGAAGCTTTGGCAGCACTTAACATCGTTATCCCTCAAGATCGTATCTACGTGACGAGAATTTACGAGGTCATCGACGAGATGTTCTTCTTTACAGTTCCGCGTTAACTATTAGAAAGACAATGTTAAGTACTCATTTATATCTCGTTTCCGGTCTGCTAGAGTTACTATCGCGAAGAAGAAAGATGGAAATCAAACGAGAGAAAAATGAGACGGCCGAAGAACGGATAGATACGAAGGAAACGTGTGAGCGCTATCGCGGAATGACGCATGAGAGAACTTTACAGGGTACCAATCTGGAATTTAATATTTTCCTGACTTTAATATTACATAATGATTTCACTATGCGGAGCGTGAATGTTCTTTAGTATTCCACTTCGCCCGCTGTACGGCAACGGAATATATAGTTTAAACATTCCTTTGAAAGATTCGCACCCGTAAGAGTTCCCTGCGACTCGCGACATATCGCGAGAAAAAGTCACTCGCGTCTTAACAAACAAAACTGTATTTTATTATGAATTAAGTAGGGAAGGAAAGAAAATTGCAACGCAACAAATTCAGTCTTTTCCTTTGAGTTCCTCTGTTCGAGATAAAAATGCGATTTAGTTAAATTAATCCGCGTGCGCGAATAAATTGTTGTTAATCCACTGATTAAAGATGCGGATGCGCGATAAACGCTCGTACTGCCACATGGAAATAACTGGTCGGAATTTAGCGCCGGCGTTTTCCGAAGTAGCGCGATAGCATCTAGACCCTTCAGTCCCGCAAAAGTTCTACCGAAAAGACCGCGTTCGTTGGCCCGTGAACACAGCAGCCGGAAAGAAGGCCAAGTCGAGATAAGCAGCGCGGAATTCACGAGCCTTTCCAGCTAATTTAGAAGACGGGTAAGGGATAAATTACGGTTCGGAAAAAAGGACTATCTACGTGGGATTTATCGAATAACCGAGAATAACAGAAATGCTCCCTGCTTATTGAAAAAAAAAAAAAAAAAAAAAAAATTCTTGTTGCTCGCGAGGTAAACGGTGATCGTTACCGTTCCAGCGGCAATAATTTTCTGAAGTAATATTGATTTTCGTTACACAGGCAAAATAGCCAGGCAGAGATTCGTTTCAAACGTAGCAAGCACCAAATACCTGACTCAAATGCAGTAATAGCACGTGCGCGCTGTTTGCTTTGACGTGTACGGCACGGAATCGCATCGGTTGTTTCTCGGACATCAGCCATCGTAACGAAAAAGGAACCAGCGGCTGTGCCGATATAACTCGTTTCTTTATTGGCAATCGCCACACGATGACTGGCAGTAACCGTTACACGCGAACACGCCAATTCATATTTCACGCTTCGCATGCCACAAAGGGAATTTCGCTTCGTCGCGGTAATCCGGTTTTACGTTACGCCGTTTCCCTCCCCGATTATTAACATCGTTTATCAACCCTACCGGCGTCATTGTATTCGCATTTATCGCGCTGCGCACCTCTTTAATAACTAATATTACGGCGAAAACAGTTTTACACCCGCCATTTGCCCGTAAGACTCGCGCTTTTTCCTTCTCCGGCAAATTTTATTACAAACTAAACTAATTATTTATTTAGCAATTAATCTCCACGCGATTTTCTCAGGCCACAAAATAAATTTGACCGTATCAAAGCCGTAGAATATTAGCGATTACTTCATGTTCGGGCTCGTCGTTCACGCGCGCTTGTAAAAACGCAGTCACGCTGGAAACGGTCGACATCGTTATTCGAGGGATATCATTCGTCAACTTTGATGTCTGTCGTATCTCCGCGATCGTTCCACCGTGGGTGGCGATCTTAAACACGACGGCGGTCTAGAACGTATCTCCGCCGCGCGCCCAAGATATCTTCCACGTGTGGGCGGACCACCCTTAATGGTATGGAAATTGGATGTCGGGGAGAAACAGAGTGGTTGAATCGACCTCTCTCGAGAGACAGAAGAATGGGAGGGATATATTACAGGCGCCGGAGCATCCCCCCCCCTTTTTTTTTTTATCTGTAACTCTTTATTTGGCGCGCTACTGCCTGGGCCCTCGTCCCTTTCGAATCGCATTCTCGTCTCCCCTATTTCTATTTCCGATCTCGTCGGATTCGCGCGTCACTTCGACTCAAGCTTCGCTCTTTTTCGAGATACTCATTGTTTACTGGTTTCGGAATTGAAGGGCTGCATATAAATAAAACTATCAGCTTTGTAATCTCTTTGAAAATTGCATTCCTATTGAAACAGATTCTATCTAGGATTGCCAATAACCAAATGTAAACAAGCTGCAGGCGAATTCATATCCATTTTCTTTCCCTTCGCTTTGTACATTTTTTTTTAACGTCTTTATTTTTATATTGATTACTATATTTCAATGTTTCCAATACTAATTTCGTTTTAGTGCATTATTCGCTCTTTTCCCCCTCTTTTTTTTTTATTCCTATATACAGTAACTCTTTTATTTCGCATAGAATACAGAATGCCTATATCTGTAGGTCCTACATACGTGTTCCTGACCGTGTATTTTTCACTTGACGACGGTTTCGGAGTGTAGCTTTAACGATACCTCGGAGAAATTCAACAAAAGAACAAAGGAATTGTTCTGGGACGCAGGAGGTTGGCGGAATTGGAAAACGAAGTTAGGGAGAATACCATTATTCGCGTCTTTTAGTCTTATTTGGTTTCAGCCTTTAAAACTCTGAGAAATTTCTATCTTTGCCATCACAATTTTCAATGATAGAAATATGTTAAACGTGTGAACTACTGTAAATGAGAGAAAAAGAAAAGGGAAGATATTAGGCTATATTTATTTTTATATCACACGCGATAACCTGCATGAAGTGTTTTAAAGAAATGGATTTTAAGCAATTAAAAAGGCAGATTGAAATAAAGACTAACAAGTCCAAAAATTTTCTGTTACAAAATTATTAAGAAAATCAGGACTTGTTTCTTTTTCATCAGCATCAAAGTTTTATGTTTATTAAATTTTAAGTACCATCGAAGCTCTTTTAGAATTGTAGTAAATTGAATCGTAAAAAATGAACTAAGGGTTCGCAGACTTTGAGATTTCGGCGGAAACGTTAGATATTTCTAATTAAATAACAATATCATATTCGTTTCCGCTTGTCAAATCATCATATAGGTATATCAAGGGATTACAAATGATTTATCCTATAAAACAATTTAAAAAAACTATAACGAGTGGTAGATTTTTTTTTGAGATTCTTAATAACAAAAATTCGTGCGTAGTCACGCTCGACGACATGGTGCCTTGTTTATGAAAGTTACGAGACATCGTTAACTTCAAGTCGTTTCCTACGCGTATATTATTAAAAAGTAGATTAAGAAGCTAATAAACTTTTTTAAACAGACGTGTTCTTAACCAGGGGAAAGAAAAAAAAATATTCAGAAATGTAGAAACACAGAGAAATGTAATAACAAATAAGAAAGCGAAGATACAACACTGAAAATAATTCACCGTAATATAATGCGCCTCTAACAAAAATAATCATTTTAAAGTCTCGACAAAGAAATATCCGACTAAATAGACTACTAATAAAGGAAAAAAAAAAAGAAAAAAAATAAGACAATGCTATTTTAATAATACGGATCACTTGAATAAATTCTTTTACAGATACAGATAGAAAACTATAATTCCTGTAACGATTGATAGTAAATAAATATTAACATTTCGTATGATATTACAAAACGCGATACCTCGTACCAATATCATTAATTATTTTTTAAATCTACGTGTCTTTAGCCGAGATTCAATTATGTAATCGATACTGTATGGAGATAGAAAGTACGATGTGCTACAAAGTTTCGAGATGCTTGAATTACTGAAGAGTATACGGTAACTAACTCATACATACTAAATGATTTTCAACGTTGAACATTAAAACAGCGAGTAGGAGTTCCTCTCACTTCATCATTTAATACAAATTAAATTTGTTAGTTTCAGCGCGCGGAATACGTTAGTCGCGAGTATATATGTATATGCAAAACTTTAACTTATACGTTTTTTTTTCTGTGCATTTAAAATAAATATGATCTCAAATTGAACGTTATAAAAATTTTAATATTAATATTTAATAATTTTATCGGAACTAATTTCTTTCTTTTTTCTTTTCTTTCTTTCTTTCAATCTTTTTTTTTTTTTTGATCCTCTATAATACGTAAAATCTCCCCTTGTGCCAAAACACGTAAAGAAATCGTCGGAATAATTAAGCGGCGTTAAATCCTCTGTAAGAGCACGGAGGCTTTCTTTTCAACTTTTGGCCGCGATCTCTCTTGAATAAAGATTGGGCACGACTACCTGCAAATGAGATCTAGAAGAACGACCGGGCTGTACCTAACGTGAATACTCTCAACTCGTTTAAACCGTCTGGTTAATGAGTTCTGCGAACACGATAAGATTGTAAAAGCGTGGAAGCAGCGCGGATTTATTTATGTCGAGAACGACGGGGCTATCCTTTGACAAATCGAGCACGGCTTTTCGAAACGTAAGAAGAAAAGTCTGCTGGGCGCGAGCGCGTTCTTTTTCCGCGTTCAGCGAAGAGGAACCATAAGAATTCCTTTTAACGTATAGGGAGGACGACGTCGACGTCTGGAAACGAAATCGTGATACGAATCGTAAAGGAGGAGCGTAGCGGGACGAAGAAGAAAGAATGTTGTTGCTGTTATACTGAGAAACACAGGAAAATGTGCGCGCCTCCATTTCCGGCATTAGCTGTTATACGTTTTTAGAATTCTTCCTATATATTAAAATAGGATATGGTATACTATTATTCTTTTATGCTTGGCGCGGAATGTTACGTCCTAAATTACATTCTTTCGAGATTCAAATAATTAGATTATCCGTAAATATAAAAAAAAAAAAAAGAAATTTGTTTTCATTCACAGTTTGTCTGCTAAATTTTTAATTACAAATCAGAGATTGTTGTCCACAAAAGATTATCTTACAAAAACGTTCCTTTTTCTTTTTTTTATGTTCTTTTATTTATAGTGTTCAATAGTCGAAGTAGTAAAAGTAGCTACTTTGAGCTTCTAACAGGCGTCGAAAAAGCGAATTGAATAAGCGGTGCTTCATAACAAAAGGAAGTGCCAAACCGTCACGCCAGTAACAAAGACAAATTAACCAGTGGAAGTAGAAAAGTTTTAATTGCGTTCGGCGACTCTCGATCGACTAAGTCCTTTGATGTTCCCCGCCACCCTTGCAGCTTGCACAGCTATTTTCTCATCTCCCTTTTATTCTTCATTTCCGAACTCCACTGTAGTCCGAGGCTCTATCTTTTCTCTATCACAGGCTGATTCTGACTACCGGGTTAAACTAAAGTTACCGACAAACATTCCGTCAGAGGGCTTATTTCACGAGTAGAAATTTCCGCGTCCCGCTATCGTTGGGGATTGCGAAAAATCGGATATAAATCGATACCCTCGCTCGGCGGAGCTGAAGCACGTCGCATTTTTCTACAACTTGTACATTACGCGGCAATCGCGAGCCGGGCGAGACTCGCCGCGATACTCTTCTTATCGAGGAGGGACCGTCATATTCGGGATCACGGCGACGTACCACCGTCAATTCCCATCTTTGAGAATTGTCTGGCGACGCTTGCGGCGAAGTTTCAATCGATCCTGACAGTTTGACTTGCGGACAAACTTGCGCGAGGCGCGGCAGGGCGAGGATGATATCCTCGATACCTTTGGGGAAGCGAAGAAGAAGCTTCTCGTTCTCTCGCCCCCGACCGCGGTTGAAAATTCAACGACGTCAAAGTGGTGTCGACCGAAGATGAAAAAAAGGAAATAAAAAAAAAAAAAAGAGGGGAAAAAAATGATCCGCGTGCGCGTATCGCTTGAGAAAAGCAATTTGCAAGTTGTCACTGACGCGTTATAAAATCCTGCAGGATCGAGATCCTGCACCGATCGCGCCGCAAACCGCTTTTGTCGGTCATCATCCGATCCACCTTCATTTGCCTATATTTTGCCTATGAATTTGCCTACATTTTGTTTTAATTTTTATGCCGCATATTGCGGTGAACTGCGTTCACGAATATAAACGAACGGTTAACTGTGAAACTTGAATATTTTGTACTTTGTTTTTATTTTTTAATATTATTTTTTTGTGTGTAAATCTTTTTTATTTATGCGATTTAATACTTTCATCATTGTTACCCCGATTTACTTTGCTCCCTACCGAAATATTCTGACAATTTATTATACTCTTCCGTATACGTATGATATATGTACCGTGCTCGTTCAATTACGCTAATAAATAATTCAAATACAATACATGGCTAGATGTACGTACATAATGTTAAAAGGGAAATAAGCGAAGGGAAGGAAAATCAAAGAATGTTTAAAACAAAAAAAAAGAAAAGAAAAAAAAAAATTAAGTTTCGAACCCATCGATCAATAATCAAATAAACCGTAAAATAATCCCTATAACAATCGCTTGTAAATCATCTTTAATCTAGTTGTGTTTATTTGCACGACTTAAATAAAAATATTCAAAGATATTTAGAGTGGAAATCTTAAAATACATTTTGATCGCGGTGAATAAGAATATCTCGACCTCGCTCGTCACCTGTCGGCCACAAATTAATCTGTTAAATCCGTTACTCTTATTATTTGTCCTGCCGTTTCAACTCATTGTAACGCAAATCTTTACGCAAACACCGAACGCTGTGTGCGAGCATACATAGATTATAAGCAAACGTTTTCAAGAGTTAAACGTTGGGGGAGAAGAGATTAGTTAGACAAAGCAGCGTTTGTCTTTTCGCTGCTTTATAGCGACGAGGATGTGTTTTTACTTACTCAAAAGGATTCCCTCCATGCTAAGCAGATAGTCAGCGATACCGAGCCTGATTCCGGTCCTCCCATCGGCTCCGTAAACGGCGTCAAGTCGTGAACCATCCGACACCACAACACAATCGAGTTTCCGCGAGCACTAAACTTCGTCATTACGCGATGAAAGTAATGGCTTCTCCTTCTTCTTCTTTGTTGCAACTAGATGGCACCCAGCTCGCAAAACCATGATGGCTGCTGCTGTCTTTGGTCCCCGACTGGCCCGACCGTGGCGCCACGCCGCGACTAATTTCTTGCAGATGGCACTACTGACCAGTGCTGACTGTGTGAAACAGGTGACCGTGAAACGTTTCAAAACGTAATCGGACGAAGGTTCAACCGAAACTTAGGACTGAAATGAGGAGGACGGTTGAACGCGACGAACGCGAGACGATATGTGGGCTCGGTGGTAAGTATCGCGGTTGGAATAAATGGAGAACTGGTGATCCGCGTCACGCCGTGAATGCCCGAGTCGCACTGTGCCACCGTTGTTATCCAACCTCACTTTCAGAGCTCGCTGGTGGAAGGCTGCCGTTTGCCGGTCAGAATGTATGGGGCCGGACGATCGATGTAAGCGTAGCGAGCACATACTGCTTATTTTCAAGAACACGTCGCTGCCGAGAGATGCGGATTTCTTTGACGAATGTTAATATGCACCACAGTTGCGTACGATTGCAATCGTTGTTCAGCTGGATTGAGTTTTAGGTGAACGCGCAAAACAGGTATCGCTTTGTTGCAAAGTATTTGTGATATTTATATTACTCGCACACAGATTGGTTTTTAATATAATTTTTTATTTATAGCGATCGACATAAAAAAAAAAAAGAAACATTGTTTTCTTGAGCTCTCAACGTCTGCACAGAGAAAACTGTAATACGTCGATGTGATTGAGACTTACGACTCTACCGTATTATTTGCTATGTCTGTAAAAATGTAAGAAACATTTCTCTTTTAATTTTGATACCCGTGAAAGTATGTTGCACATAGATGAAACTTCTGCACGGCACGTAAGAGGCGTGTACAACGTATTTCTTCGCGAATTATAATTATTTGAAAGTTGGAGACGTAACTTTACTTGCTGCGCTACGCACTTTCGAAAATTGCATCTCCGACAATGTACGTTATTGCTAAAACGGATAGTTTCCTTCGTGGACGTAGTTATCTTTATGCCCTCTATCCGGCACAAGTTGTAAGCCGTTTAGCATTAAGATGGAGTTTCTAAGTTTCCGAAACTAGCAAATACGTGGCTATAGTTGTCCCTCTGTAAATAAGAGCATGCAATATTCTCAGGAAGTCAAGGTACGCCCTCGAGCACCATGGACTATGTTTATTTTCGCCAACGGCAAATCAAAGGATATCACGGAAATACGAAGCCTACGTTATAAAACTTAATTTGATCGCCTTGGATTTTATTCAGAGGTAAGTCCGCAGCCATTAATGTAAGAGTATGATTTACTTGAGCGAAAAATCGATTAAAATATCAAGACAATGCACATGTCACTCCCAATCTTAGTAAAAGTGAATAATTATTTTCGATGGTAGTATAATATTTAATATGATTAGATTAAGGACAGCTATAAATTTATTCGTCCTATCCTATCGACACTAAGAAGATATATAACTTTGTCAGATTACAGATAAGCCTGCTTTATGTCCCTCTCCTTTTCCTTCCCCCTTTCCTCCCCCCTCTCTACCCTCAGACTACCTCTATCCCTTTCCGCGTTTGGATCCGTAATCCATTTAGCAAGACTAAGTTTCCTAAGTGTTCTACAAACTCATAAATCCTGAGTTGTCTGCCTCTTAAGCACGAAGATGAAGTTCCAATAGGTTTCGACGAGCATAGAATATCTTTTCTCGCGTCTTTTACCTGTGGCTTTACAACAAGCACTTTTTGTAGGAGACTTTGCCGGCCTGCTTTACAAAAGGACTGAGAACGATCTCGAAAAGATAATCGACCAGATGTTACATTATCAACCGAAGCATAACCATTTTGGCAGAATAGAGTGAGTGTTATTTACCTTTATTACATTCCATTATTAAATAATAAAATATTAATCGCATATTGTATTAATGTTTTTTTTATTAATATTTTATTTCTGTTTTAGTTTTCTAGAACTAATTTCCCTGGTCTCTACTCTTTCTTATTATTGTAGAAAGTAAAGGAAAAACTCTAAATTAATGGAAGTTATTGTGAGCCATTTCACAATGAGAAATAAACTTTTTAGTTTATATTGCTGATTAAATGGTAAGGTCTCGAGTTATTCTTAAAGATATAATAAGAAACGTGGCCTCAGTTTATAAAAAGTATGACGTATTGTTTCAGGAACTTATCGAATCTATATATGCAAAGGAAATGAACGAATAATGATATATTCGGCTGTGAGATCTACAGTACACTCGATGCACAAGCTGTACTTCTTTTTGTCAAGAACAATGGTGTGATCGCACAGGTGAGGCTCGCGCAGACCCTCTTCTCTCCAAATTCGTACAAATTCTAACCGACTGATATTTAAATATCGGAAAACCACTTCCGTCGGTCGCCGCTATTCAATCGGCAATCCGATCAGAACCTACTTTTATTCGAAATTTCCGATATCGTTTCCATCTGTCCGCGAGCACTTCAAATAAATCGTCGGGATCGGTTTCGCGGTATCGCGCATTTAATCAAAAACAACGAGAACGGACTACTCCACGAACAGACAGGTGATCGACTTCGACGATCGACTCCGGTATGGATTATTGCTTCGTTAACAACAATGTCTGTTATTCTAGTTGACATAACTGTCGTTCCGCAAAGATCTCTACCATTTCCCATATATCGATATCAAAACTGTTTGGTCAAAGAAACAGTACTCTGCTTTTGAAAGCTGATCAAATTAAAAAATATAGGCTGAGAAAACATTCCCATTTTAAATCGATAGAAATATTAGCTTTATTATTGAACTGAAAAGAGTAAAAATCGGCATGTAACTTGTAAAATTTACCCTTATTCTAAAATTTAATTTGTACAAATTTAATTTATACCCTAAATTTATATTTTTCACTTTCTGTTGAACTTCTATCTAATTAAAACTGTCTGAACGAATATAATGACGGCTGAATTTTATACAACTTATGAATTTAATTTGCAATTCAGGCTTATTAAAACTCTTCGTATATTTTACCAATCACTCGATAGAATAAAAATCTTTGTAGTTGTAGAGAATCTTTAAGGGTTTGTGAAATCGTTAAATACCAACAGAATAAGAATGTTAAAAATTATTTCCGACCAACGCGACAATACTTTCAATTGGAAACTTTTTTAAATCTTCTTACGTCTAATGTATTGGCCAGCTTAAAATCATTCGTTTATTTAGAGCACAAATCTCTAAATCTTTTTTAGCACATTGAAACTGTGTATCCCCCCCCCCTGTTACTTTCCGGATTACATCTCCTCTCTCTCGTCGGGTGTTAATCTCGTGAGGTAAAATTTTATTCGCCTAAAATTCAATCAAAGCCGATGTCATCACAAATACTGATACGAAAGTTCGCACGTATATTTTGACAAAAGAAATAAAAACATTTTTCGAGATTTTTTCTCCTATTAAAAAAAAAAAAATGGTATTACGCGTGAATGAAAATTTTTACGAAACAGAAAAATATTCGGATTATTAATGCATCGTTCTGTTTTTGGGGAAGACGCCTCGAGCTCTCCGGGCGCATAAAAATAACGTAAACTCGGCGTTGAGCTCGACGCTCCCGAGAATTGCGAGCGAGAAGGACAACGGTCAATTGCCGATCGACTATCGACTGTCTCTTTTTTTTTCGCGGTCCTCTCTTTCCCTCCAAGGGCCGAAGTCTCTAACGGCCATTTTAGTCTAGTTGCGGAGTCTTGTTCGTGCGGACGCGTCGTTAATCGCTCCGCAACTACGCGTATTCTTGACCGCGGATAGGAAGTTTTCTCACGCGGATAAGTGTCGACGCTGTAGACTGAAAACGAACGATCATTTTTTTGTACTCCTGTCATTCTAATAATCGTTTTGTGCTTCGTTTCATGCATCGAAAAAGTGCCGCGGAACGGTGAGGTTAAGTCATGGGCATAGCGCATGGAGCGTCCGACGTGAATTGTGCCGCGCGTCCGGCCTTACCGACCTGCTTCATTCGCCATCTCCTTCAGCGACGTTCAACGAGTTCCGGCAGCTGCCATTACCAGAGCATGAGATCTGTACCTCGCCCGTCTTCGTCGCGGCCAAGGTTCTTATCCCAGTTCGAGTAAGTGATTTTTAAGTAACTTAAAAAAGACAAAGTGCGCGAGGAACATATGATATCGCGGCCCGTCTCGCTTACTGCTTGGCGTAAAATTTTTGGCGTCGAAAATAACGTAACCTAACCGGAAAATAAAAATGTAAGTGAATCGGCAATACGCCGTTGGTCGTAAATCATTCAATTGTAATTATCTTCTAGTTGATATAAAATTTACATTGCACACATGTAGGTACATAAATTCATATATGCGCCGCAGTAGCAATAATATCAAAATTTTGGTTGTCATCGTACTTCTTTAATTGAATTTAATCCTCGTTGCAGTCTCGTCGCAGTAAATTAAAAAAAAAAAAAGGAAAAAACTACGTTTATATCCCCAAACAAATGCATACACATGTTGCAGCCAAAATCGGAAATCCGTCAGGATATTAGATAAAACTTTTTTTGTGAAAAATTTCCATCATAATACATACGCGTAAAAAAAATTTACAAGTATTTACGTCACGTACAAACTCGCTAAGTCAAATCTTTTTCTCTAATAATATTTTACTTTGTTTTATAATTATAATCAATCCTTTTTTGCGAGCGCGATTGTTTCCGCGTGAAAGAATAAATGTCGAGCAGAATAATGACGAACTTAATTTCCATTCATTATCGTTGAAAGAATGGTCGGCGCTAATGAAGACATGACGGAAATTAATACGCAAAGTGACAAAATGAAGCGCGGTGATTACGCCCGTGGTATGGCAAGCGTTACCACTAACTAGAAGTATCTCACCTATCGATTAGCAATTCGTCAAACGGCGCGACGAGAGCAATAATGAGCTTAATGACGAAGACCATAATGTCGCGGTTAGTGGTTCGAGTCGATGCTCTATATACCGGCCGAACGTGAAATAATCTGAGTTAAAATAAATAAAATACGACGGTATATTCACGAGCTATAGGTTCGCCGTACCTACAATAACATCAGATGTTTACATTCCTTAGGTGTGCGTGCGTAGGAGAGACTGGTGAGACCAGTGAGTCACAGGTCTGGCGCGCAAACAAAGCACATGGCCTCGCATGGTCGCACGGCCGCATCCAGCATCCAGTTGACCTTCTCGAAGTACCCAGATAGTGGAGCACTTGCCGTTCGCAGCCAATTTGTAAGTCAACTTAATTATTAAAGCTATCAATTCTAACGCGAACTCGTCACTCGATCACTTGTTTCTCCACCTTGTGAATTCTTTACGGATTGAACATTTATGATGCAAATATTTTCTATAGAACACGTACTCTGAAAGACAGACAAGGCATTTGCTACGGCGAGCGGCGAGCGGCGAGCGGCGTACGTGACTTCTCCCCTTGATCCCCTTTCACGGCCACCAAGTACGGAGATAGTAGCAGTAGTGAGTGTTCCCCCCCTCGTTCCTTCGCGACCCACTCTCCTCGGCACATCTACGCACGCGCTCCTCGTCACTTCCACGCACGCGCTTCTAGTCACTTCCACGCACGCGCTTCTCGGCACTTCCACGCACGTGCTCCTCTGCACTTCCGCACGCGCTTCTCGGCACTTCCACGCACGTGCTTCGTGTGAGATTCGTCGCACATTACTGCAAGGTCACGTACGCTAGCCGCCGTCCACGAAGCAATTGTCATATCCGTCTTTCAATGTACGTACACCGCGAAGCGCCGGCCACCAAGAATCACTGAGGACTGAGGGAGAGAACAGCTTTACTACTTCTCTCCTCCTCTCCTCCGGACTCGGCCCAGGGTGGTGATCGAGAGGACGATGAGGCTCTTAAGGACATTGTTTAATCGCAATTGTGTCTCTGTTAAGATTGATAATCCAGTGAACATCGGGGACCTCTCGACTCAGAACGCAGATACCGGAGATACTCTTCCCGCACGTAGCCAGAACATATTCGCCACGTATCTGATTGTTACTGGAGAGGTCAATGTACTCTCGTCGCTGGAATTAGTGAAAATACGAACTGCTATTCGGTTAGTCGGTCTTGCCTCGGGTGTGCCGGTTAAGTTAATGGGCACGAGAAATTTAATACGTAAATTTTGTGAACGGGAGAGTCTCACAATATCGCACGAAGGATTTCGAGTCGGTAATTGGCCCACGCGCGACTGTAGTATATTACCCGCGGCTTTCGCGAGTGTTGTGGCGGTCGTGTGCCCGGAGGAAAATTCCCTGGAGATGCTGAGAGGAGGAGGAGGCCCAGGAAGGGCATCCTGCTTCAGCAGAGCAACTCTAAGGTAAGTTTCACGTTCTACTTGAAAATTTAACGAGTCTGCTGCTATTCAATGGTCTCGCTTTGTCACGCCAATATCGAAAATTAATTAAAAATTGTATAGAAATAAATATATGACTTTATTAAATACTCGAATAAATTTTTTAATTCTACAAAAATTTAATCTGTTGGAAATCCTTTTTAAATAATTAAATAAAAATTGATTTTAATTAAAAAAAAATTATTAGAGGCGCGTAATTTTTTTTTTTATACGGTAGACAATTAATTTTATTTCTCATATAATTCCAATTTTATATTTGTTTGTTACAGGATTATAATAGCTGTTTAACTCTGCTGCTGCGCATCGATCAATGGTGAGTCCTGTTTCATTTAATAATACATTTTGGGAGGGAAGTATATTATTTGCCAAAAATCAAATAATTATTAAAAAATGTGTTAATAATAAACATACTAATAATTAAACTGATAACTCTCGCGGTCTGAAATTAAACAAACGAAACAAATAAACAGCATCGCGAAAAACTAGTAATAACGAATTATAATCTATTATTTTACACACGTTTATGTACAAGACATTGTAATTCTCGCTTTCACGCGTACATGCACAATATCATTACCTTACACTGGCAATTGATACGAGAAGTAAAGTAATACGTGATGACATGATCAACGAGCGTTGCGTAATCAAAAGTATTCAGTTATCATGGTTGTTGTTTTGCAAAACGAGTTAACCTGTTATAATACAGATGACAGTGTCACGTCCGTTACAATTACTCGTAAAAGCGACGCGAGTAAAAGCGGAAACTCGTTCGCGGCAAACGAATGCGGTTCGATGATGACACGCCGCGATAGTCACGACGGTGCTCGCGTACATCGGTACAGTTCTACACAGCGAAAATAACATTTTCTCCAACTAACTTTTCGCTCCCTCGTAATCTACAGAAGGCGCTTTGAAAACCATCAGATATTTTTTTTATACTTTGCTTCAGATTCTTTTTAAAAGCCGGGGGTTTTTTTCTAGCGAACTATAAAGTTACGAAAATAGGAAATTATTATTTTAAAAAATTAAATAACGTGCGTAGTTTAATATTAATTGCACATGTAGTTGAATATTTTTTTTTCAACTTTATTTAAACTTCTCAAACGTAAAAAAAATCAATCGACACTTGAATTATATATACAACATTTTTCCTTCTGAAAAAATAAAGTTGTTTTATTTAAAATCTCGATATTTGATGGATCGCGAAACTTAAAACAATCGGAGATGATAAAAGCTTTGGACGTATTAAAACGTGGAAAATATTAATGCTTCTAGCAACGCATACTTCAAATTTGTATTACATACGACGCAATCTCTTCGCATAAGCAAAATATGTATTTGATTTAAGCAGAGCATAAAGTTTCGTGTCGCTCCATCCTTGTAAATATCTGCGTAAATTCGCAGCGAAAACAAAATGTAACGCAACGCGACTTCTCGCTCGTCGAGCTGTCTATTATTAAGGATACGTTGGCGTTAGCGTTGGTGTTGGCGGTGACGTCCATGTCTAGAGAGACCAGTTACACGACATGAGAGACATATAAACTGACGCGACGAGCAAATTGTTATTTGTTTCTCCGAGTTACACAGAAAAATATGCAAATCCATCAGTTAACTATTGCAAAATATAAACTGTTCCATTAAGTTTCTAAGTCTTGCATTGTTATATTTTTATTAATTGCGACAAAATTATTGCACTTTATCGAAGCAACAAAAAAAAAAAAAAATACGGTAATCATTTATTAAACTTTAGATTAATTTAAGAAATAATCGCGGACCGTGTAATCATTATGAAGGCATGTTTGTGCATGTATCATGTGTAACGCGACAGCTGTACTGATAACGTCAAAAAAGTGAGTGATCGATAGGGCACGGTATTTTTTTTTTGCTCGGGCATGTTTTATTTTTTTTTTTTTTTTTTTTGCAGTAAAAATTGAGCACAAAATTCCGCCAGCAAAAAAAGGTCGATCTAAGCGACTCATATGACGTATATATTAGTCTTTTGGAAAATTTGCATTTTTGCAATCTCCGTTGAAAATAAACTAGCAGCTTTTAAAGCTTTTCACGAAGAGAATCCTGAAAATAGGTCGAAGTTGAGTAAAGAAATTAAATGCACAATTTAATATTTACTTAAGTCACGGGAATTAAAGATCAGACGTTCAAATTAGAATTAATCAATATACATAAAATAAAGAAATAAAAAAAAAAATTAATTAGCTGAATATATATTGTCGAATAACTTCAACAAGTTTACTTAATTTTTCCAATTCGACTTCAGCCATTTTACAAACTAACATTCGACATCGTTCCACGTTATTATAATAAATCGCGTAAATAATCGCATAAAAAAGAAGAGATGTATTCGCAAGTTCACGCTTGTGTCTGCGATCTTCCCTCGCGATAGGCAGGACAAATAATTCCACTTGATCGCCCCGAGTCAGTAACCCCGAGCGTGTAAAAGTGCACGAGCCATCGCCGCCGTGTTTCCCGAGGGTGTTTAGCTTTTTCCGTTACCCTTCCGCAGAACAGTTAATATCCGTGAGTAAACAAAACGATCTCTTCGTGCCGCCGAGCGCAACTAAATCGAATTATTACAACGAAGGCCTGAGCAAAGTATGTCACGGGCTCTTTTTAAAATTCATTAGCTAATTAATCTGTCCTCTGTCCCATGCCGTATAAAAATATCGCTACGTATCCGCGTATTTGCTTTTCCCACCCTTTCGTGATTGTTAGTGTTAACCGTCGAACAGCAAACCGTCCCCCGTTTGGCTGTATTTAACATCAAATTCCTTCGCAATAAAACCTTACGTCAGGTGAATATATTTTATTTTTAGGTTTTTGCGTGCCTTCGATTAGTTGATTAGCAGCAATCGCG
The DNA here is from genome assembly GCF_019399895.1 of Cardiocondyla obscurior. Lineage (NCBI taxonomy): Eukaryota > Metazoa > Arthropoda > Insecta > Hymenoptera > Formicidae > Cardiocondyla > Cardiocondyla obscurior. The sequence continues at coordinate 2,373,449 of NC_091877.1, forward strand.
TTCTACGTGTAACAACAGCGCGGTACACGCGTAAGAATCTTGATTCGCTGTATTTAATTATAATCGTAGCACGGAAATACATGTCCATATACCGCGACGTTGGCGCAGACAGCTCGACGATCTCATAGTTCGGACACGTGTGGCAATTCAGGAAACTCGGTTATGCAAATGTCAAGGACTGAAACGAAATTTTTGCGTCCGTGCAAATATGACGTTTACACTCGCGGTTCGCTGATTGCATCGTGACACGATTTTCGGCGGAATTATGCGCCATGCGTTTACCATTAGTAGAACGTATTAGTGACGTGCATTTACAAGAAATTCGGCGACTCTATTAAATCCCGCGTATAATGGTTTAGTTAAAAGCTCCGCACAAACCTCAAATATATTCGTCTATAACTTGACAATGACCTACGCTTTGCGATTCGAAAAATGTCTAAATTATTACTGCTTTTAAAAATAATTAAAATAATTAGTTAAGTGTTCGAGGTTCAAAAAATGGGCGAAATTTGCCATCGCTCTTTTACTTATTTATTTTTTTTTTTTACCTGTGCATTATTGCAGAATTTTGCAAGCTTTTTTTCTAAAAAAAAAAAAAAGAAGAAGAAGCTTTTAAGATGTTATTTTTCTCAAATACGTGCATAATGCGATAGTCTGTATACACGGTTTCATAATGGATGCGTGCTCTTACATCCCTCGAAGCGTCCGCGACAAGAACACGGGCATGTATAGATGATAGATATAATGGGCGAGAAAAAAAAAGGCTAGAATGATAGCTAGTGCGCCGGTTCCCCCGCATTACTCGCGGATAAGAATCTCACGAGGCCGTCAGGGAATTCGTCGCGGAGCACAATGTCTTTTTAATTTCCTCTCATGGCGTCTGCATTCGCCACTCGGCTAACGCGCGCGGACGGGATTTGCTTTGGACGGCGCGGCGTAGGCGAAGACGGAATAACGGTGGAAATTGCACGAAGAAAACGGAAGTTAGCCGATGCGAAAGAAAGTCGACAATGGGCAGACGGCGTTGTCTCGACGTTTGCAAGGAGCGAGGGAACGGACGTCCCCCTTTGTTCGGCCATACGAGAATGAGAATTATGAGATGGAAAAGGAATTAGAAAAAGAAAAAAAAAAAAAAAAGAAAAGTTGGGGAAAAATGGGCGAGCGAGCGAAGACGGCAACGGGAAGCGCGGTGCGAGATGAGAGCTGCGGTTTTAATACGTAGAAAGGAATACGGTTAAGCGCGGTGAAAAAGGTGCGAGGATTTTCGCGATGAGCTGCGCAGCGGTCGGCGAACAAACCAGGGATAGGCTATCAGAAAATACAATCTTATCTCTTTCAACCGCAGATTATTAATGATAACGCAAAAATAACCTCTAACAACGTTTTACGTTTACAAAATTACCTTTCACCGAGTTCCCTTTGTCGATAATATTCATCGTTAAATAAAAATCAATTAAATTAAAATAAATAATAAAAGAGCAATAAATTTCAACGATTACAACATACAATAGGCCTCGTTAATATTTTTTGATGCAGTAGAGGGTAATAATTTCTTTTCAAAAAAGTATTTAAATAATGATTGCCGTATGTGATACTTATTATAAACTCTATTCTTGTTATACGATGACAAATAATTATCTCGAGAGCATAATCTCATCATTAGATTATAACCCGATTCTTAACGTTTTGTTAACGTTTGATAACGTCGAAGTACGCGTCGTTTGTTCCCTCTGTCATTTTTTTTTTGCGCAAAAGTCAATATCAAATCTGAGTGCTCGGCACAGATATAGGGTGCTGATGCTTGATGGATCTCAAATGTCATTGCTGAAACCCCGTTGCGTTGGTCTTATCTTTAATGCGCTCCTCTGGTTTTTTTCTTTTTCGCGCAGCTGCACATTACATGCAGCAAAAGTACAAGGCGTCTATTACCAGCTGAATATATAGGTGTAGGTGAAATAAACCGGCTAAACCTCTTCAAGTATTAGAACGAATGAGAGAAAGAAAGAGAGAGAGAGAGAAATAAAAGAAGGAAGCATCGCGAGCTAAAATGTTATGATTTTAAAATGAACAAATCAGATTCTTTTTCTTAATGGGGGTTTTCCTTTCTCCTTCATACTTTGATCCATAATATCGTCTTGAGCAATGCAGCTCACGTGTTTATGCGAGATACCCTATGTAAACTATAACCGTATTTTCTCTCCATATTATATCGCTTATGGCGAGCAACAACAGAAAATTGATAAGTCCAAGGAGGGAGCGCTTCTCACAGATGCGAAAGTTATATCTGATAGAGCAGCTCGAAGGAAAATTGCGTATTAATCCGCTCGAAAGCTAATGCATCGCAACGCTATCTTATTACCTTTACCTTCAAGGAAGAAGGCTCTTCAAGCCCCAGTTTTTCCCTCTCGGTCGATCTTGTTGTAACGATGTAACCATCGTCTTTGTGGTAGCTGAGATGGAAAAGGCAGCTGTAATTTTTTTTTTTTTTTATGCCTATATTGATGCTCTCGTCGATGCTCGCGAAATACGGAAAATGAGATATTCAGAGAACCCCGACGATAGCAGACGCGATATATTTTACATTCCGTGTCGAACACAGCGGAAAATTGTTGCGCGTGCTATTTATAGTTGTAGAACAAAATCGCACGTATCGACGCGTTTGCAAAATCATTTTTAAATAAATTGCCTATCAATAATCAATGTGTTTTGCACCGCATCGACAAAATCGCGAACGTGCAAAAAAAAAAAAGGAAAAAAATCAAACGAAAAAGTACACCGCGCGGTTTCAATCGCGTGTAAAATCATAATCCAGCGGTGCGACGGAATTCCACGTACAAGCTGACGTGGTTTTCCGGAATGGACTCGTATAAATCCGGGGAGATTATCGTAGGGTGTTAAAGGGGCGAACTGCGGGAATCTTCGGGACTATACGAGCATTGAAAGATTCCTGCGCCGTAGGTTCACCAATCTTCATATCGCGCTTCATTTATATTTAACACATCCGCACATTTTTGCCGCTCCGTGCGTGAGACGAATAACAATTTCTTTAGCAATATTCTACGCACGTGCAACTTTCCTCGTTCCGGGATTATACCATAGGTCACCCAGTGCAAAATGACGACATAAACGTTACGGTATAATATTTTTTTGAATATAGAAAATTAAAGTGGCGAGAGAGAAATTATTTTTTTTTCTCGCGAATTAATAATCTAATTGATCATTTAAATTAAAATTACGCTTCAACTCGGAAATACTTCTAAATTGATACGAAAACAAATCGAAGCGTTTTGATTTTGCCTAAATACGACGCGTTCCCCAAGCCGGTTTAAACTGCGGGTAACATATAGTCGCAAAGCGCCGCGATGATTATCAATGACAGCTCTCCGATATATCAGTGTGACGGTGATTCGATGCGACTTGCAGCGGTATCAGTTTGTAACGTGTACCGGTGGTGTTGGCGGCGCGGACGGAACGCCGATGAGAGGTTCAACGGTAATCCTCTTTACTCGCTTGTTACGAAATACCTGAGGTAATTAGATTCTCTGTGGTTTTACCGGACGGTGAGGTTCGACGACCAAATTTGACACTCGAATGTCTGCCGCGAGGTATTCGGAGGTTGATTTTCAATGAATGCACACGCGGTGTGTTTAAATCTCGCCCGAGAGCAGCGAACCTGTGGCCGCGAGAATTACAGCGGTAGATAAGCTCGCGCGGACCCGACAAGACGGTTTTCAATTTCAGCAACCGTTCTCGCCCTCTCCGACACCGCGATCGTTAGCACGGGTGGGTCGTTTGCATTCGTGAGAGCGGCTCCGTCCGATTTTACGTGCCGCTTAACGCCGTCTCATCCTACGCAAATTGGCTTTCGTCTTTAAACGCGAATCGCGCACGTCCCCATCCACCGTCCGTGACGTTGCAATAAACGATTTCATCTCCGGCATATCGACCTCGCCGATAAACCGTCGCACCTCGACTCTGTTTATGGAAATTATACTTTCTCCCCCTCCTCCTCCCGCCCCTCGCGCATTATAATAAATCCAGATATATCATTGCACCTCAAATCAACGTTGCGTCGTTACTTTCGCATGCTTTGCGAGGGGAAAAATATACATAAAAATTTTTATCAAACGCGGAGGGATGTTAACAGTTATTATTTCTAGATCTTATAGCACCGCGGACTACCTTGCTGTTTTAAAGCTGGCGCTTTAGCAGAGCGCAGGTCTTAATTTTTTTTTTTTAATTACCCGCGAAGTAATAGAAACAATTAGCAGCCTAACGTGTTCACAGATTATTTCTTATTTGCTTTCGAAAAACATTTCTTATTCGTTTTCAATATTAGCCAAGTTTTCAGAGAAATTCTGTTAACGAGCGACGCAATTTACCTATTCTTGCGAGTAGCAGCTACTAGCCGTGGCGCAAATCTTAATGTAATATGACGTGACAAGAAGTAAAGTGGATTTCCTGTGACGTAAGACGTCACGGCAAAGCCTGAGAACGTTCCTAATTTCATTATTAGAAAATAGGACATTAGGCGCACATAAGAAGTTTATCTATCAAAAAATCGGTCTTAATATCTACTTTCAATATCGATACGGTGTCAGATTAGACCGTTGATTTAATTTTTCCAATATCCTAATTAGAACTATTTTTTTTTTAATTAAAAAAAATTTTTCTTATTTACTTTATATATTTTCGATACGAAATTATAGTTTCCGATCTCCTAGCGACAATATCTCAAGAACAGAATAGAATATTTTGCAGTCACTCGGCTTTAAGACTGCATTTCACTTAACGACCGCAATGACTCTTAAAGTCGTCGTATTCGTGTACCATGAAATCCGCGAATCAAATGCTATACGATCACCTAACATTCAATCATCGTCGTAGATCCTACCTCGGTATCGGGCTTCAGGTATGTCGATTAAACGCGCTCAACGAACAAACCGGATTCCCAGAAGTTTAAAGCCGAACTGTCGGTATTATTAGCGTAACGGATTGTATATGTCATTACGGAGGGAACTTAATTAACAGTAGTATTAAACCAGATGTTATTATGCGATCATCAATCATTCAACAATGCCATTAGTTTCGGAAACGAAGGTATGTCTCTTATTTTAGGATTTATTATTCATAACGTTCATTTGATTGCGTATTACAGAAAATAAAGCGCTACGATTACGCGCACGTATGGCCGTATACAAATTGTAATTAAAAAAAAAAAGAAAAAGAAAAAAAAAAAGTACAGTGCACTATGCGTTTCAAAATTTTATCTTATATATTAGATTATTGAAAACTGATGTCGTAGCGTGTGCGATGTCTTTTGTTGAACGTCCGAGAAATATACTGTATATTAACGAAACGTCGGTCTACAAGCTGTCACGAATAAATCCCTGCGGCGATAAAATAGATATGACGAAAATAGCAGGCGAATTCGGTGGCAGTGCTTGTCAGATTAGTCACGTCGACCATTGAAACGCATTATTGAACGTCCGCCCGACTGGAAATCGCAGGAACGGAGAGCTTAATTATTAGAATTACGAGGAGATCAGTGGTCTGTGAAAATTAAGGGAAATTTAATTGCCGCAGGCAGCCGGTAATGAAGGAGAAAACGATTACTTGCCGGGCTAAACGTTCGTACGTGATTGTATCGTTCGAAATACAATGTTATTTACAACGTGCATTTCCGCGTTTATGAATTATTATATAAATATCAACAGTTTAATTGACAAAGAAACGCTCTCGTGATGTTAAACATTTCGTAAATACGCTTTAATAAAATATAGTATATTTTTCAAAAAGCAAATGTGAAAAAGAAAAAAAAATATCGAACACTAGAAAGACAACTTTTTATTCCGCGCGCACTTTAATGATCTCGAACTGTGATTAGCCGGCAGCGTTATTCGCGGTGTAATTAAATAAATCGATAGAAAAGGCGCGCCGCAATGTCCTAGAAAATGAGCTAACCAATTTTCATTGTCTCGGGGTAACTGCGGGAAACGGAACTCGGGCTCTCGCTCGTGGTGAGAGACACGGACCATTTTTCGCCGAAAGCAGCGGCAAGTTCCTTCGGTGGTAGTCACAGCAATTGGAAATCGAATCGATGGCCTGCGAAAACCATAGGAGACTTAATTACTCCGGCAGCGGCCGGAAACATGGACGAAAACGATTATTCGCCGGGATCAATGATCCTATCCCACCAAAGTCATCAATTTCACAGATGCGGGGAGGGCGGGCGGGCACACCGCGCGACACGGTAATCGAAAATGTATCGACTTTGAACATTTGCTACTCCGAAAAGCGGATTTATCTGCACATGTAAATGGACCAGTTCAATTTCGCTCAAAGCATAACCACAATCTGCTTTCTCTAACACACACACGCGCGCGCGCACATACTCACGTACACACAACGAATTTTTTCTCTCTGAAAAATATACGTATATACTTCATATGGTATACTTACAAAATAAAATAACCGTTTGCACGCACACAAATAAAAATAAATCTCTATTTAACATAAAATAAGGGGGGAAAAAAATGGAAATTTAATATACTTAGGAATATTAAAAATACGGTCTTTTTAATCGATTTACCTACGAATGTTAAGAATTAAAAAAATTAAATTATCCTAGCTATAAATAATAATTAAAAAAAAAAATTTAGGTGATCACGGTTCATAGTTTTTTTTATTTTTTTAACATATATTCTTTTGGATTTTCCTTTACCGAGTTAGGAGATAAGCAACGAAATATTTACTTGAACGTACTTCTCACAAGCTATTAAGATGAAATATAGTCTCATTTATTATCGGACTAAAAATCTACACTGTAACAACGTATTAACTCAATTTAGCTGACATAATTGATAGTAAGCTGACGTTATCCACACGGAATTCAGTAACATGCCGATTCAGCAGGGGGGAAAGATCTTTTTTTATTTTTTTAACGTCATCTCACGCGAAAGCAAAGCCTCCCATGAGAGGATGAAATATTGTGTCATTAATAAAAAAGGTTTCTCATCTGCAACATCTTGGTCTTAACGAGCAAAAACGTGTCTTCGTTATCGTGCGGTTGTTGGTAACGATGAGGCAACGCGATCTGTGTAACACAACCTTAAAGAACTAACTCCGTTGCGGATGTTCTCTCAAGATGACGAGATTTATTTCGCCGCGCTCGACAGAAAAGAGAAACCCGAGGAAAGCGAATTTGTAATCTCTGATTACGTAAAGTGAGTTGCCTTAATTGACACACTCGTGAAACAGGAGCGCGAACACGAAAGAGGAGAGTATCGTATCACCTCGTTTTCCTCTCTTCAGTTAATTTGTTAATTAACGGCTATTCACAAAAAAATGTTCTCTTAATATGAATTCATTGAAAAAAAAATTCCAGCCACTATCCGCGTCACATTAAAGATAACACTTTCGTACGCGATATACCGCGCGCATGTTGGTTTATATTATATAAAATTACATTGAACTGAATAAATGTTATACCTTTCAATCAGTCGGCAATAATTGTTTTGCGATTACATGTGTGTAAATAAAAATTTATTTACGATTATCGATATAGTACGTTATCGTATTCTCCCGATCCGTAATTAATTAGCGTTTAACAGTACGTCCGCGCCAACCGAAAAATATTCAATCATATCTCTTTTATTAATACATATGTAACACATAATACTGGAATAATATAAATGCGCGAATATTACTGCGTAACGAAGTAAATAAATAATATGTGAAAAATAAAACAATTTTATAATTTTTACGTTTTTTACAATATGTATTACTAAAATAAAAAAAAAATAAAAAAACTAATAATAGTAGGTACTAATATTAAATTGCATAAAAATATTTCTTTTTTAAATGTTGCATTTTGCGAAATGATAAATTGAATGGAATACTTTGAACAGATTTAACAAATAAAACAGAATAATAATAATAATAATAATTCGTGATCAGCCACTTGTCGTAATTCTGCTCGTCTAAATACCGAATTCAAAGGAGAAACACGCGTGTTGAATTTCAATGACGAATGTGTGCTCTGGGTTTCCGTTGAAACGTACGGAGCGTTTAATTGGAAGAAATGAAAAGCCGATAGCCAGAGGGCTATTAGAGGTGCATGAATCCGCGACACCGTAAATGAACCCTTATCATCGACCGGCGCCGTCAACTGAAAGTACCATCTCGCCCTCGTGTCATATTCGCACCCTTGCCCACTTGCGACGCAGTCATCTGTGTCCACTTCGATTATACACCTGTCGCGGTATGATACTCGAATGTCTGCTCGATGATCAAAATTGGTAGATCGATGCAAACGACCGCGTAACCAATAAGCGAGAATTTTGATATTTCGCCCGAGAATTCGGCGATGCTTCCCTGCATCACATGATGCATCGCGGCCGACACAATAACTATTGTCAATTATGGAATCTACAATAGGCACGTCATTAAAAGGTCCATAATTGGATTTCCAATAAAGCAGTAATAGTATAGTTTACAAAATATACGCACCATGATATTTAACTTTAAGAACTTTAAAAAAGAAAGAAAACGATAAAAAAAAGAAAAGAACATTTAAAAGAAAGAAAAATATGTGTGTACTAAGTCGAAACACATCTGTCTTTTTTACCACCGAGCCGAAGATTGTTTCGTAGGTGATATTAATTTAATAGCAAAGGTTGTGTTACTTGTAGCCACAAAATCTAGCACGATAAAAGCGTAAAATTGATCAAAATTACCGAGTAAAGGCTCTCGTTGTTTAGTCTGTGCTCTCGTGATTTCTTACGTTCCGCGTAACAAGGAAATCCTCTCGCAATAAAGAAAAAGGGGGGGAGGTGGAAAGGGGAGTAAGTATAGGACCGTCTTGAGCTATAGCCACAGAAGTAAAAGTCAATCTCAGCGCCTGCTGTTGCCGTCGCTCGTAAATCCCCCCGTGGAACCGAATCGCGCGGCTACTTCGAGTCAAAGATGTTACTTGGAGAACAACGATTCCGAATAGGTGATTACCTTGAAAAGGAGGCCGTGTAAATAATGGCCGAGCACGAAGCCGCGGAGAATTGGTCCTCTTACGAGCCCGCTGGGATGCCATTCCGTCGCGACCGGTCTCTCGTTACTTTTCGACCATCGATTAACGTATATTCGCGCCGTCTCTCCCTTCTGCGCAAACTTGCTCTGCACTCCTAATCTGTATAATGCTCTGGTAACTGTTCGAGTTTTCGCGTAGGAAATACTGCTCTTTCGTAACTTTCATAACGTACGACTTTTGTTCGGTCAATCAGACGTGATTTCCAAAGTTTTGCCCGAGAAAAATATTATAGTAAATATAATAAATTATAAGTTGGAGACGAAACTCGTTAACTGAGTCTTGAAAATGAGACGATTATTTCGATACCAATTAAATAGATGTTATTTTTACTTATGATTACGTCATGGCGTTTTTTCTCGTTCTATTTTTTCATAGAATTTATACTACATTTTATTTAGATTATTATTTTTTTTTTTTTTTTTACATCGCAAGATAAAAGACTTAGGACTCTGTGCGATGATTATTAATTTTGATATTAATCGTAAGAAAATACCGACTGTAGCGTCACTAACTGTACACGTCTAAACTTGCCAATGCGAAGTATCTATTGTTACTCGAAACCTTCCGAGTGTTGAGGTCTGACTCTGACAATTAAATGAATGCTCTCACCTCCTCTCTTCGGCCGCGCATTTCTGTTTCTCTCGCTTACTTGCACGCTCGCGGTAAACTGGTACAGCCACTTATGCGAAGAAACAATCGGCCAGTTAGCCTCCGACTATTGATCGAATTTTGCAGCTTTTGTCGAGCCGGTGGCGTGAAAAGCGGGCGTTGCCCGTCGCATGGCAAGTGTCGTCACGTGAGACAGAAAACGTTGTGATGTCCGACATTAAGTATCGATCGAATCTCGATCAAACGTCGGTGCATCCGCTATATTGTGATCCGCTTTAGATAATGCGATACCCAAAGTCCACGTCGGGGTTACTTTTTTTTCGCTAGCTTTTGCAAGTAAAGTTTGATTAGGTAGAAAAGTTATAGTTTTCGGTAAATAATAAGACAGCAGAAAAATATAATATATCAAATAAATTTGTTATAAAATATCTATTAAACTTTTTTCTTTTTTTTTCTTTTTTTTTTGTCACAGTGTTAATATCACGCCAATGCTTTAAACATTTAAATAATCGAATAAAAATAAGCTAGCGGAAGTAGTTTGATTTGTTGAATCGCGATAGTACATATAATATTTTCAAGATGCCGCGAAACGAAACGCGATTGCTTTTCTGTCGCAATAATCATCGGTACCGAAACTGCATTGAACCTGTAGCCTGAATCATAAGGTCGATAGTGTACGCGACAGCAAACGCGTCGATAACGGCCGATAACAAATTAATTGTGGTTGGACTGAAGCACGTATTAGTCGATAGAGATCCATGATCGAGGCAATTACTGCCGAAATTCAGATCAAGTCGCGGGCATGTAACTCGAATGTAATAACCGGGGGAGACAATGCGGGGAACGGGGACAATCAACGTAATTCTAACACATTGATCGGCCGAGAAGTGCGTGCGGCGTACGTGTGTGTTTAGTTTCGAGCGTTCCTCGTCGAGACGCGATTGATTACTGACGATCAGATTATGGCAATTAATAGCTCGAGTGCCACGAATCCCTTCGGTTGTAAATTAGTTCCGTTTCCGCCAGAGGAACTCCCGGAATTTCAACTTATCGCCGCAAGTACGCGGACGGCCGTTATCGGTCATCCCGGCACAAAGGTCCGTATCCCGCACGTAAACACGCGCAAAACGCCATGTGCACTGCGAGCGAGTATCTTTTCACATGGACGAGTAGACGCGAAACGTCATAGGCGAACAACGACCACGTCAGGGTGGACATAACTCCTAATGAAAACTTGTATCGCACCACTGCCTCGCTGCAATTCCGAAATAATCCGCGTGTGGATATTTAAAACCGATAAATGGTCGGGAAATATTGTGTATTCCTAATATACATCACGAATCTCATTAAAACGATGTAAACAGTTAAATCAATTTAATTAACAATCTACATTAATAGCTAGAATTTCTAATTGAATTTACGCGAATGAAACATTCCGAAAGTGAGCTTTCGAGTACAACATCGTTTCGTATTTTACCATCGTCCACGCGCGTCAATATTGCGAAAATAGTGCTGCGCGGTACAATGCAAATCACATAAATCGAGCGGTTGTAAAATTGATATGAGCGTACTTAACTATAATTTAACACGGAATTGTACACATGTAACTACATATTTTAGGCGTAATATGGGATTTGCATTAAATTGTCGTGTAGCTTTCGAAAACTGTACTAGCGGGGGGATATATTTCCCGCGATAATAACCGCGCGTACGTAACAATTTAAAATAAAATCCAGCATTCGGATAATTTCACGTGACACGAGAGGTCGCGAAGGAACAAAGGGAAAGTAATAGGATGAAGGCTGTAGCGTTGGCTTTTCCACGACCATCGGCGATATCTTCTTCGCCAACTTCGTTAACGAAACAATACATTCCGAGATATCGTTTTCTTCGACTCCGGCCTAATCGATGAAACACGTTGGACTATTTCACGAGCAAGGACTCTCGTTCCACATATCTAGCGGTGCGTCCCGGGGAACGCGAGCCCTTTATGTTCGTAGATATAGGCGCTATTCATGCGATAGGATAATGGGTTAAGTGAGGTCTACTCACGACGTCGATGAGCTGGGAGAGGCGTAGTCCCATTTTGACAGTGAGGCGATCGCTGTTGTTGCCAACAGGGCGGATGAGGCGATTGTAGTTCGACAGCAGGTCATCGTAGAGACGCTTAGCTTCCGGATTGGCCGAGGCGCCCGGAAACGGGGCAACGAGACAGGATATGGCTGCCGCCATCGCCAGCAATCCGCCCAACCTGGACCACCATCGCCACCAGCCTTTCCCACCGTCGTTCGTCCAAGCATCCCTAAGCATCGTACGCCTTGTCCACCCCTTTAACAATAAATTACATGCCTTTGTAATGCATGCCTCGGTAGGGACTCGGTTGATGATTCTCCTCTTTCTCTCTCTCTCTTTCGCTTGCTATGGCACCCGCTAGAAATTATCATCAATTATCTCGTAGCTGTTTTACGTCGCAGCATCGAAAGACATTAGCTTTAATAAAACGCGACAACTTCGCGGTAACTCGTTACGCGCACAAAGCAGAAATTAAGCAAACGGTAATTAGGAAATACGGCACTTTTGAAACGTTTTCTTATATTACAGGTAGACGTAACGTTGAACGACACGGTTTAATTATGTTTAAACGTTTAATTAAATTTTGTGTAAATATTCACGGAACACAAATAGATATATTTATATATATATATATTTTTTTTTTAAACGTACTCATTAAAAAGATTTTTTTATGATAGCAAATATAATATAAAATAAAATAATCTCTGTTTAAATAAAAAGTACACATCACTATTGAATTATACATTATATGTAAGTAAAAAGAAAAGGAACTAAACAAATATAAATTTAACGTTCGTTTCAAATAAACTTTGTTTTAGTTTAAAATCAAAAGAGAATAGAAAAATTTTTTTTTAAAATGACTTATAAGTACGCGAATAATTTCCACAACAAAAGCATTCACCGCGATAATAAAAAAAAAAAAAAATAGTTGCTTTGTATGAAATCTCAAGGGCTGGCATATTCAGAAGAATATTATTCTCGAGAGACATAAATATCAGGTAGAATGTGAGTTTCGTAGTTTGACAGACGTATCGTGAAGCTCGCGATCGTAGTCGTTTAAAGAAATAAAGTCTGAAAAAGAATATCTACAGAAAAAAAAAATTATACATACATACACATACACACACATGTACTAGATTATAATTGGGCGATATTGCTGGTGGGCAATGATATATGATTACGTGCAGTGAGTTTCGCAGGATACTTTTCCGGAGATAAGGAAGATTGCCTTGGCAAAAAGAAATCGAATTTCGGGGAAAGCTTTTTATTTTTTTACGTGCCCGTATAATTTTTAACTGAGCCAAGCCGGAAAACAATGAAATTAGCTTAGTCGATAATAATCTGCAAATACTAATTAATTGTTATAATGCGGGTTTGATTATAAACCGCGGTGTTATTTAGAGAATAATACGCCGTTTAACCGAGCCGGAATAAAATACTGTTCTATAAAATAAATTTATAACACATCCGTTTCTGGATTGTTTGTTCATTGACATTCCCCGCTGGATATTTGCAACCGACATTTTCTCTTATGCTGATCGATCTCGACGTATCGCGGTTATCGACTAGTCTCTGCGCCGAACTTATTTAGTTATCCACTTCTATTCGCGAATGCGCTATTTTTAACGTACAATTGATTTTAGATATCCTCGTACATAATGCATTGCCATGTATTATATTAATACTTTAACACTCAAAATTACACCTCAAAGTTAATATCATGTTGTAGCATGCGTGTTGGATGATGAATTATTTAAATGAACGTACTTTAAACACCGAAGAAATATAACTCTTTTACTTCTTATAACAATATAACATATCAGCTATGTGCATTTGGTATTAAAAGCAATTACGTGTTCTCGAATAATAAATTATCGAGAGAAAATATAATTAATCATTACTCGTAATAATTTTATGTCGTCGCGAATATTGAACATCTTATACGGATATATTGATCTATATGGTTGAAAAAAAAAGAACTTCTGAAAATACCATACACTATATATTTTTCCAAATTATTATAAATATATTAAAACGTTATGGCATTAAGAAATCCTGCGTGTAGTTAAATTATAATATAACGCATCGGGGATAAAATTTAATTTTTCCGATACAAACGTCATGACCGAACAAACCAATTACTCGCCCGATTGTCGAACGCATTAAATCTGGGGCGTACCAGTTAATTGCGAGCGCGCGCGATAAACCGCACGCAATTGTTCTGCAGCGGAAAGGCCAGTGCAAGCTGCACGCTCGAATTCGCGTAGCCGCGGAAAGAAAAACTTGGCTCGGCGACGCGCGAGCCAGTGTAATTCATGTATTCATATTTAGAGTGTTTAAACGAAGGCGTGCGGTGGCGAGGCCGAAAGTCCGTGCCTCTGGAGTACTTAAACGCGTCGATTTTTTTTTTTTCTAAAAAGCGACATCAACTTTTCCGCGAGAGTCGCCGTGCATCGTAAGACCCAACATGACTGCCAGACCGAGTCATTTACTACTCGGCAAGGAGCGTAACCGTCCATAAAGGAGGCTTGAACGGCATTGTTGTGTCACAGAAAAGTAAGAGTCGGGGAGGAGAGAAAGGGGAGAAACCTCTCGAGGAAGTTTTATCGCTTCTTTGCTGACCTACCTCGCCTACCTCGCTATTATCAGCATAACCGTATGCCTCTAAGGACTACTTCATCGTATTAGGGTAACTTCTCGCGCTCTGATGCTCTTCTTTCTACTGTAAAACGACAAGGAGAAATTCTCGAACGCGTTTCGAAACTATATTTTATCGAAATTTTTCAGAGAGAGAGAGATAATTGTATCGATAAGTCTATTTTAGGTTTTTTAATTCGATTCGATTTAACACGGCTTTTTTTAAAGATAAGACGCGCGTGCTGCTTATATTATTTTTCATATTCTATTTAATGCGCATTAAGGTATCGAGATGCACGACTTTAATCATTCAAGTTATTCTCGAGTGGCCACTTACGTGTTAGTTAATACCATTGGGATCCTGCCTTCATTAACATTTGACCCTAGGTCCTGTGACACTACGTTGATACTATACTACGTGTACAGCATGTATATATAGGGCTCTGATCGGTGATAACGGTATACTGTAACCGACGGTTAGTTTCGATAGACGATAAAAGGACAGGTCGATCGAACAGCTTGTTTGACAGTGATCGGACGCGCGTTGAGAAAGCGGATATAATGGAACCAATAATGAGCCGTGACCACCGCATCCATCAATCCGGATCAAGAAGCTTTAACCATCTTTTCTCTCGTACGTCCGATGCGACGTCGAAAAACAATTACCACGATCTTGGCAATCGACGTATAAATGATGTTAACGTGAACGAGACCATCCCTCTCTTCTGCAAATCCTACGGACTTATTCCGTATATAATTTAAGAATAACAATCGTGGCGATTGAGACGTTAACATTTCTATTTTAGCGAATTTATTTAGAAGTCGTGTAAAAATTTTAATATTAATTTTGATTAATTTTAATATTTAATTAATATGTACAGGCAAAGACGGTCTTCGCTATTTTCGAGATCGAAAGGTGGAAGTACCGTCTTTGTCCGGACATACTAATTCAATATTACAATTAAATCGAACGAAAGTAACGTATAGATAGGCGCGGGGGCGGCGGGGAGTGGTGGGAAGAACGGAGCGAGAGCGAGAGCGAGCGCGAGCCTACGTGCCGCGCGCTAGGTATATTCCCCCACTACTCCCACTCTCGCTTTGTCCTTCTCCAGCGGTCGCGCGACGCACACACGTCCTACGCTCTGCACAGCAAGCACGTGTCTCCGTACCAAAAGTAATTCGCACTTCCGTATAACGAAAATCCATCCGGCACGATAACCACGATTAAACTTTATATTTCTTTTTGTTACAGATGGACGCAGTAGCATCCGCCGTCGTCAACGAGTGCCGTCACCGCCGATATAAAGAATATACGAACCGCGGTCGGTTCGTCGGTCGTCTCGGGAATTCCGTATAGTTATTCGGGCGTAGTTTTTCGACAACTTTTTTCTAAACGCGAGTACCGAACGTAGAACGCGCGAAAGTGTTCATTTAATAATTTTCGCGATAAAATCACGGTCGGGGTGTTCGCGAGTGACTCGTGCGCGGAAGGAGGACTCGACACGTCCCATCTGAGAGGAGGAGCAGGCCTCGGATAGGCATCCTGCATCGGCGGAGCAACTTTTAAGTAAGTATAAATTAAAAGAAAAAATCTTTTTTTATTAATTTTATTAACTAATTTACATGTATATATTAATTTTTTTCTTTTTATGTTACAGTCACCAGCAGAACTCCAAAACTCCGCTGAAGCATGCAGAGTGGGTAAGTCGCATAATTTTTTTAAAAAATATCGCGGATGGTTTCTTCTAGCTACATATAAATTGATAGAAACGAAAGTAACGAAACAGTGCAGACAAGTAGCCAAGAAAATTAAACGTGACTTGTAATCGTAGGAGATTATTACATTAATGTCAGGCGCATTCGCGTAACTTTGTATGAAAAAGAAAAAAAAAAAATTACGTCGATTTGACTGTCAATAACACGGTACAACAAACTATTCTTTTACGGCGACGGGCGCGAGCGCGAGCGGGACGGAACTTGTTTCTAAGACGAGAAATAAAATTTAACTGCTACAGGCGATAACACTAAGTGCAACCAGTCTGTGTACAATCAGAAACGAATGTAGAGCCATTATCCACTCGAAGGATACAAATCGGCTCGTGGGAGAAAGAGGCCAAGTAAGCGCGTCGAAAGTTTTTGTACGATCCATGAACGTCTTCCTTGATCGGAGGCAACGTTTTTCCCGACGTTCGCGTCGGCTAGTAACTCCAACTTTTACGCGCGAGCGAGTTGTAACGATTAAACGACTGTCGTGATTCATAAAAGTTTAGCGAACGGTAAACGATGTCTGCATAGGGATAAACGATAGGACGATATAGACAGAGCGTCGCGCAACGATGCAGAGAAAAATATATTATCGTCCGCTACAGGAGACATTAAACTACCTGGCAGCGTGACGTATTGCCGGCCGCAATTGCCAGCCGTATGCTGACGTAATAATTTATTGCACGTCGCGAAATTGGCATTGTGCTATTTTTATCAATACATTCGACAGCTGTACGTTAAGAGCAAAAAATTTTTCTAGCCGAAATTAATTTATTTGTCTAACTAAATTAATGTAATAACATTCATTATTTAAACGTTGAAAATAATGCAAGACTGTAACGTGAAATAAAAAGGGGAAAAGTTATTGACTGCCGCGCTGCAACGAAATGCTGTTGTTAAATTAATTAGCTAAAGTAATCTAAAAGTTATGGAACCGTTTTTATAGAGGAGATTTATTTGAAATAGAACTATCGTGATAATGAAAGAGAAAGAGAGAGAAGGAGTGTAGTATCATAAGAGAGAACGTGTAGAATCTAAAGTAAACGGAGTAATAATAATTATCTTTATTTCCCTAAATCCATTACGTTAATTAGAAATGATTAATTGACGAATAGCGCGACGTATTCGCATGCGCAAGCAGGAAAAACGTGATATAGCCCAGTTCAAACATGTCGCTTTATCGTTTAAAGCTGCCGCGTAGCTCGCGCACCTGTAACGAAGCTAATCGAATTTGATGCCGAATGCACCTACTAACTAGACTATTATGCACAGAGCGGAACAGTATCAGCTGGACCGGCTGTCTATTTCCTTTCGTATTCCATGAATCAATGAGAATGAGAGGCGAGCTCGTAGCATAAAGAGAAAATGACAGGATTCGGTCGTGATGCAGAGAAAATCATTAAGTTTCCAGTACAGATAATATATTTAGGTTTATTGAAAATATGCCGCGCGTAAAATGCGTTATTAAACAATACACTCTTTTTATCTAAATTTTATAAGTTTTATTATATTAATACTTGACATATACGTTTTATATACGCGCGCAGGGAAGAAAAAATAACTGTTACAAACGCATTATAAATAGAAATTTAATTCAACGTTTCTTGTTTTAAGGATAGTATTCCCAATTTATTATAACTTTAATCTTGCAGTTTTTTTATGTATATATGCGCGGAGCATAACGCCGAATTTTGATATTCCATAAAATTACGCTACTCGATGTGAAAAAGAAATTTTAACGTACCTCGCAATATTTAGAAACGGTATAGAATTTCAGAACGCGCGTATGTACGTGCCGGCTGATGAAATCGGGCAATAAATTGAATGTATTACTTCGCATTGATACAAATTAAAACAAAATACCGAGTGGATATAAAATAACAGCAAACATTTTTAGATTATGCAGAAACAATAATGCGAATATACATCTCTCTCTCAAATTTAAAAACATACCATCCACTTAAAAAAATATGTTTAAGTGGATACAAATATCGCGCTCGCGTTTTTAATCGTGAAAAAGAAAATAGGAACTTTCGGCGTTGAACGCGGGTGATGTCTTACAAGTGCAATGAACTTGCTGCTGACGGATAACACAGGTAGATCTGTAGAATCGTCGACGGAAAGAAACAGCGACGCGTGAAGGGCTCGTGATTGATAGAACGGCTGGGACTAGCAATAAAATCAGCGCCCGGTGTTACCGATTTTTCGCCGGTTTTTATAACGTCGTACGCTGCTCTTTAGCCGACGAGACGTGGCTTAATTTAAAGCGCTATCTCGAAATTTACGGCGCGTCCCCCACCTCCAGCGGCCCCGGGCTAGTTTCTGACCGTATATACCGTTCGGGTTATGGATCGTGTAACCGTTTGACGCCGCGCGGCAACGCGGGGCTTGACGCTGCCGATAGGAAAGAAATCAATTGTCCCGTCCACTCCCCTCTCGCACCTACCGAGTCTTTCGACGGCTTTCCGGATAAATCGGCGGAAAATGAATTGCACCGCGACGCCGGCGACTGACTCCCACATACACTGTAAGCACTCCGATCGCCCGACGCGATGCCGCTTCGGGATCGATGACGCGGTCGTCACTCGTAAATTCCAGTCAACGAATATCCGCGCGAGAGTCTGCGAAGTTATAACGACAGCTGTAACTATCTATCAAGTTATAACTGCCGTGACGTGCACGTCGCGGCCGAGAGAAATTTTCAGACGACGGTCCACGTCTCGATGCCGGGGAGACAATTTCGAAGATTTTAGTTAATTTCTGTAGTAAAAATAGTTGTCGCGCCGTTGACGAGGATGGCATTTAATCTGAGGTAGGATGTGTGCATTCGATTACAAAGGACATATATGTATTGCAGTCCGCGCGATAGAAGATAATGAATTATTACGAGATTCCCATAAGCGATAAATTTTCGATTAAAACATCTCGGTTGGCGTGCACAGTGCTGACTCGCCTAAAGAAACCCCGCTCACGGACGAGTCTCTGTGTTGCGTCTTGCTTCGTTTACGCGCCACGGGTATTGAAAAATCAATCGATCGCTGCTTCGATATTACGTCGTAAATTGGAAAATGCTCGCAGCCATACGTTCTCGAACGAGTTGTCGAAAATGGATTGCCGCGCGATGTAAATTCGTTCCTTGCCATTTGAAAACAGCGCGGCCGCGATGATACTCGCGCATCGTTAATCAAAGTTAAAAGAGGACGAGAGAGTAGGAAAGCGAGAGAGAGAGAAAAAACAAAAAAAAAAGGAAAGAGCGAAAGGGACGGAAAGGTGGAGGGAAACCGTGAGTCGTTGATGATTTTTTCCCCGCTCGTTGGAAAATTCGGTTCTCATCTGCATGACAACGATTGCCGTTGCAATTTAGCGTACGAAGTGACAAATACTGCGCTTTATGGCTCGCAATTATTCAAATGGCGCGGCTGTTACTGAACGCGGACAGTTTCGCGCGAATAACGACGCAGGGGTGGTTGGTCGCGCGTCTACAATAGGAATGGAAAAAAGAACAAGATTACCACCGGCGCCGTCTTCGCGGCCGAACGTTGCTGATATTTTCCTGACTGGTCGCGGTACATTCGTCATTGCCGGAACGCGCGAAATTTTTATTCGGTCTTTTATATTAATTGGACACCGCCGAGAGCTCGACAGTAATTTTCTGACGAGCGAAAAATTAGCACCTTTTTCCGCGACACTTCAACACTCGATGTTGAACACTTCGTAACTAATTCTCGAGTTAAAATTCTCCCAAAGTATGTTGGAACCTAAAATTAAATTCTAAAAGAGGGGAGTGCCGAAAAGCCCGGAAGCTCAGGTCAAGCCTATTACATGAAAATTTCATTATCCTCTAAGAACTAGGATAACTGACTGCAAATTTAATCAATTTTCCTTCCGATCAAGATTTCATCCCTGCGCCGTTATTCGTTCTGCTGCAATGAATTATAAATGTTTCCGTTCCTATTAAAATGTCGAACAGGAGATATTAAATACAAATGTAATATTTTCCGTAGCAAAACTGCTAACCTTTTACGAAATTTTGTAAA
Organism: Cardiocondyla obscurior; assembly: GCF_019399895.1. Classification (NCBI taxonomy): domain Eukaryota; kingdom Metazoa; phylum Arthropoda; class Insecta; order Hymenoptera; family Formicidae; genus Cardiocondyla; species Cardiocondyla obscurior. The sequence continues at coordinate 2,393,654 of NC_091877.1, forward strand.
AACACGATAGAGTTTTTTTTTTTTTTTCTTTTTAATGCTAGTGTGATAAGAAATGATATTCTGTAAAGGGTATTAAATGAAAGTCGACAAAAGCACTTAAGACAAGTATCGCGAAAAGGGGATGCCCGTTCGTCGGATGTGAGGTAATTCAATAAGGAGGAACAACCCACTCGGGGTGGGTTGGCAGAATGACTGAAAACGCAAAGGGTGAAGCATTGATATGCAAAATGGGAGGGGGAGGGAGAAATCTCACGGTCTGTACGAGGAATACAATAGAAAGCAATCCCGGTGATCTATGAGAGCCGCGCCGATACGAACCGACAATCGCGATTCATATGGATAAACTAATTCAAGACGGTCTTCTGTGTAGAGGCACTACAATAAGAAACGAAACGTCGCGCATCGAGAACGTCAATCTCATATGAATTGCTGTGAAACTGTCGCAATGTCTTTTCTATGAGCGCGACAATTTATCTGCCCCGTCTTTCGCAACTCCATGTATCAATTCTTCTTTGTGTATCTATGTGCATACGTTAGGCAAATCCCCGTTTCCATTTCCGTTCCTCGCCATTCTAGTCGGATATAAATGCGCCTGATTGTTTGAGCAGTTGCACTACACGGGTAAATCAAAAGAAAAAATTAATAAATAAATAAGAATTGGCAGCTCATCGAATTCGACTGCGGAATCATTTAGTAATCTTAAAAAAAAAAAAATAATTCGGGTATGTTAATTGTTGGTATTAATGGAATGTACAATAGGAATGTACACGATGATAAAATTTAATTAGAAATACTATGTAGTTAGTCGCGCGATAAAACGTGAAATCAATTACCGAGAAAAAAATTTGATTCAATTGAAATGACGATAAATAGTCCCAGCCCGTACCGTTGTTAATGAATACAACGATCTTGATGAAAGTCATTCTGCTTTCACCCCAAAGTACTGACAGTCACGTATTCAAAGTGCCATGTACAATGCGATGCTGATTTATTGTCGCCGCAGCCAAACTTGGAAGCGAGCGATTCCGAGGCAACGGAAATCGTAAATTTGAAGCGTTTCGAACTGTTCCTGCGGTAAAGCGCCGAAGTGGCAAACCGTCCTTTAACCGTGTTTAGGTTTCAGTCCTGAAATATCGACTTTGCAAGTATGTGACGCATAGCGTATATCCGCCGAGATATATTTCGACAACTCCCTGACGCGTACATGTAAATTATTCGTGTAAAAATTAATACGTATATTTTGCACAACAGATGGTTTGATGATAAAACAAAAAAAACTAGGTTTCATAGAAAAAAGAAAAGCACTCTTTTATGCGTATACAAAAGAAACCCACTTATTCAGCAAGTTATTTCATTTAAATTAAGAAAATTCAAAATTAGAAAACACGTTTTAAAGAATAAATATTTAAAAAGTTTAATATATTTAATATTATCTTGTATTAAAAATTTTATCATTACTTATAAAATATAATTCCTCGCTTATATTCGTTCATACAAGTTCTCTAAGATTTTATAGTGCACAGAAAGTTTAAGGATTTTCTTAATGAATTTCCTGACGTGCCAACTTTGAAATAACGCGGGATGTCATTTTATTGCGGCGAATCCATCGCCTCATTAACCTAATTAAACGACGCAGCTTAATAAAACGCGAGTTTTTCATCCAGCAAATTAGTGGTTGTGTCTGAGAAGTGCCGTTAAACAAGCAGCCGTGATCATAGAAAACGGGCGCTATTCAAAAAAAAAAAAAAACTCGGCCTTTCGAGAGCGCTATCTTTTCTCGGTGCCGTAAGCAAAATTCGCATCGTTAACTGAGTGCAATTTATTCCACGACGAAGATAAGCATAAAGTCCAACTTTCATTACACGGATATTAATTTCGAAAGTAATTCGTCATTTAATTTATTTTGAACAAATATCGTATCATCTAAATGAAGTCTATTGATTAAAAAGTTTTTCTCTTATTTATACATTCTAAGAAAAAAATATATTAGTCGTTTTAAATAACTTATTTAGAACATTGTACATTTAAATACAATTTTTTTGAAATGCATTTTAATTACATAAACTAGAAAAAGATAATTGAAAAAATATTCACGTGTACATACTAATTTAGGCATCTGTATTATTAAAAGTAATTAAAAATGTAGAATAAAATATTTTAGAATAGGATTACCTGCACAAAAGTTTTGTTAAACTAATTCGAAAAAATTTTAAGTAACACTGTTATTAAATGCTTTGCTGTGTTTAAATATTTATCGCCGTTTTCCATGCATACTGTTTCACTTAGGCAGATTGACAAATAACGAAAAGAGCGGAGTTTTGCCTATATAAATTTTGAATGTCAAGCTCTTTGGAAGTGCATTTTGAAAGCAACGACCTCACGTTTCCGAGCGTAACAAAGTTTATTAAAATCGCTATCTCTGAAGCAACGATGAAAGTCTTTTAATGCTTATCGTCGGCAAACATCTCGTTTGATGGTATCAATTCTCTATGCATATAAATCGACACACTGCGTTAGCGACCTCATATTTAACGGCGTACTAGACAGAAAGTTTAATCACCGTCGATTTAATTAAAACAATAGCCATAATTAAAAAAAGAAAAATGTTATTTTATAAACGGTAATTCGTTGACAAGTTAAGGTTATTATAACAACGAATAAAATACGCGAAAACTCGACGTTTTCATAAATTCTTTACGCGAAGGCTAGAAATAGAAAATGCAGGAGCGAGCTAATCCCAGCGAAACATTCTGATTAACGCGGGCTCTGACGGCCGGGCAGTTTTCAAAATCGCGTTTTATTCCGCCGCCGTCGATACGACCGAGGAAGAACACACGAGAATAAATCTCACGGCAGTTGACTGCGGCCGTTACGCATCGACAGGCGACAATTAACAGCGACGTCGTTCGTATGACACGCCCGATCGCTCTCCCGATTCATCGTCGATCGATGCGCGCCGGCTGAGGAATTTTTTACTTCACTTCTACTTACGGGCGAGCCTTAATCTGAGCTCAACTCATCGGTAAATCCTCGTCGGCCACGTGTAATCCTACCAGTTTCCATCCCGATCCCCGCCCCTCTTTCGCCCGCTTCGTCTTTCTCTTCAATTTTTTTTTTTTCTTTTTTTTTTCCTTTTTTCTCAATGCGATTCAGTCAACCGTTGTGTTCCAACCAAGTTTAATCGCCAGGAAGTACCCTCTGACAACGAGTTTATATAGAAACTCCTTGCAGATACTTTTTTTTTTCTACTAAAGCGCGATAACAGTGTTATACGCGACTACGTGAACGCATACCGTAGCAAGTATATAAAGAGCGTTCCAAGCTCTTATCGCCTACTTTCCTCCCTGCGTCAACTAGGTACATAAATGTTTTTATATAAGTACAACTGATAAATTAATTTTTATATTCTTAAAATTTTGTGGGAGGGATATCAAAACTTATACATATACGTAATATAAATTAATTTTTTTTTCCGCGCTTGCCTACTACTATACGTTGAAACATATTTTATTGAGACAGTTTACGATCCCGTAATATGTTATCTATCAAATTTCGTGACGAGAAAATTTCATGTCACTAATTTCGCCTCTGTAAAATTTCTCGACCGAGTTGAGTAGCTTTTTCAGAGATATTCGCGGCTCTTAGAACATTAACCCATTTGATCGCCGAGCATAGACATTGGCCGTAGCGCGGGATATGGCCGCGCGAACTGACAAGCAGCCGCAGCTCTCGAGTACACTCGGTTAAAATTATTCACCTCTTCGTGCCGGGGATGGCTCGGTCACGGTAGGGTGGAGCTACCGCGTTGGTTTCCGGTGCTGCCGGTCTGAACAGACACGCGTATTCAACAACAACTTAATGCTGTAAGAGGCGGCTCGTTTAATTTATCACGAAAAACTAAAAGTGCGTGATCTAATAATCACGTGGTTTTTTTTGTTTTGTTTTGTTTTTTTTTACGACGCATTAATAATCTGGCAGGAAATTAACTGCAATTTGTCATCAATTGTCACAAACTCTAGCAGCATTAGTTATTGAACGATTCAATTATTATTATACATCCGCGTGAAAATGCGTTCGCTTGATTAATCGCAACAAATATATTTAAACATCAGCGTATATATCAGTCACAATGTATGTCCATTAATTGCGTGGCAGTTAAGAACTTGAGGCGCAATAATCCGTTCGCAAACACGAAGCCAGCCCAACTAATAAATTGTCCGTGTGTATCTGTAATGGCTCAAACAGGATTTTGATTTAGTTGACCCAATTAATCCGCGGATTATATTCGTACCAACAGTAATAGAAAATGATTCTAACATTGCGGGGCTTGATGGCAAAATTGCATCGCGCGGAATTTGTAAAATACATTTGTAACATCGGTAACGGCATTAGTTTACGTACGGGTGAGAGCGGCGATCACTTCGAGCGGTAGTAAGTGAAACGATGGGCGTATTGAAATATCGCTCGTTATCGACTGTCCGGCGTAATATCCTGGAATTATTACGGCTCACACTCGTCATTAGCCGACGGGTCTCCGGCCGATACAGTCATCGTAATTTATCGACAACAAGCTGACCAACTGTGGCAATATTTTCTCCAAGAGTCCCGCTTTCGATATCACGTATTATATACATATGCATTACGGAATTATGCAACGTAGTTACGCAATAATACGCTGGATTGCTCGATATCCGGGCGAATCTCCTTTCTTGGAAATTACGTAACGAGATTGTTTACTTCGTAAGTTTCGCGAGATAACTTCTGTCATCTCGTAAACGATCGCGCGGCGACTAAAATCCCATTCTCACGATTTATGGCGTAACGTCAAAATTTTACACATATGATATTGCCCCGGGTACATGTATACGTGGGGAATTAGCGGTGGCATGACAGCTCGAAAGTGGAGGGCCGATATCGCGCAAAAGTGGAGATTCGACAGATATGGGATTGTCGGCAATTTGTAAGGTAGCGTGCTTCAAGCAGATCGAGTAAAGAGGATCGAAGGTAAACGGCAAGAGAACGAAAAGAAGATGTAAGCGGAGGAAGTTGGAAGGAAAAAAAAAAAAAATGTGAGGCACGAAAAACGGAGCTAGAGCGGTCGAGCTCGACGACCAGGCGAGGAGGATGCCCGGCATAGAGCCACCGTTTTCAGTAGGTTACTCACGTTCCGACATTATTTAGACCTCGAAGACCGAGGACTGATGTGTTCCCGAGGAAAATCGTCTTTTGGGAGCCAAGAAGACGTATTTCCACCTCAACGCCAAGATAGTGGATTCATTTGGAACTCGAAAATCCCCGCCATCGGCCAAAACGAACCGAATGTCGTGCCGAGACTGTCAAGAAGATACTTCCAGCTTGGCGAATTCCCAACGTCGCGCGGAACTACGTTTTTACATATTGTACTTACGCAATTATGCGCCGATGAAATTTAAGTCAGGAAATCACGCGTGACGCAGAAAGCGTTGTAGTCGGCGTTAAAATCGACGCGAAAATAGCGAGGCATTCTTTTAATCTTCTCGCGTCCCCTTTCGAATCGCGGCGGGCTTATCGTCGAGATGTATCGCTTTTATTGATCTATAAACGCTTTCACAGCAGCGAGCATAGTGTTTGCAATGAGAGTACGTATCTCGCGTATGCATACATATTGCATGTAACGACGTAACGAAGTAACGAAGTAAAAATCGACATATGCCCTTCCCTCGTTTCGTTCCTTCCTTCCACCTCCTCTTCCCCTCGCCTTCCTCTCATGGTTCGCATTAATGCGCCCACGTGTAAGCACGAATACATCTAATATGTATATGAGGAACCTACAAGCATGCGGTAAGGGTATACGTACCTCCGGTCTACCTGCAGCGATAGAAATTATGCAAAGCAGGAGCGCTATGCGGCACAGGGAGAGTGAGAGGCGCGCGGAGAAAAGTCGGCTAGGAAAACTGTGGAAACGCGTTAAAAGAAAAAAAACTCGATGGAGGAGAAAGGAGAAGATACATATAAGAGCAGGCGATAGGCGGGGTAAAGAATCGCAGAAAGAGAAAGAATAAACGTCTGACGAAAAAAAAAAGAAAGAAAAAAAGTGCAAGTTGCTAATTGCGACTGTCGCACTTTCTCGTAAAGCAACACATCGTTGCACGGCCGTTTGATTCGTCTATTGATTTCATCTAACGAGAATGCGTGAGAAAGGGTGCGAGCAAAGGTAGGACGCGAAGAGACGAGAAATTTTCACGGTGTCAAAATCGTGTTTATGCATGACGATGTTGCGACTTGGTGATGATCTTCGTTAGCATAACTTGGAAGATGCAATGTACTCTTAAGACAACACGGCGGAACACGCTTTAACTGTGATCTCGTACTTATCGCTGTAGCATTTTCGCTCGGTTTCAATAATTTCAAAGACGCGCTGTTTCTCCCTCGATTTTACAGACCGTGAGCTTTTATATACGGATGGTAAAAAAAATTTATGGAGACTAAAGCTGAGAATAAAAACCCGGCAAATCAATGTTATCGCGTTAATTCGCTTTTCTAATTTGCTTTTTAATTACTTTAGAATTACTAATTTAGAAAGGGGGATTGCTAGATTACTTAGATTAGGAGTAAAGCTTTATACATGCGAAACAGATACCGAGCGTGCATTTGCGCTAGAGTGCAAGAGCCGCATTCGGACTACAAACTTTGGTTACAATTAACGGCAGCATTGAACAGTCCCGCAGTTGACACGTCGTGTTACCGGGTTGTTTCGAGATTCAATAATGATGCTCGGGGTTTCAATTTCGTGTCCTTATTTGCTTAAGAACGTCACTGCGTTCGACGACCAGCGACTACGCGAGTGGCGTAAAAATATCGCAGGCACCGCGGTATCGATATCGCTTTAATGTTTTATTTTATTTTCGATCTGCGGGTACTCTGCGAATAAAGAAGCTCGTGTTTTTTACGATATCGCCGCGGAAAGATTGAAATATTACGTATCGGAATACGTTACAGTTCGCAGCGAATAGCGAAGGGGAAAGGGCAACCGGAATTGGAGTAATCTCGAACATCAATATTGGCGTTAAGCTTTAGACATTGAGCTTGATTAGCGAGGTGATGTATATACATTCCTCACACGTACATATCAAACCACCAATGGAACGTATTACATTAACATGATATTCCGCGATTCATGATCGGATATCTCAGGTTCCCTTCCTCATGAGAATGGATTTTCCGCGTGATAAATTAAAATAAATTCGTAAGAGCGATGCAAAATAAATTCACTCGAGTGTAATTATATTTTGGAGTAAATGGCCAATAATAATACTTTCGTCATACGTACATCATCGCTGCAATTTTGTATTGAAAATATAAACTTTGTCTCTACTAACCTCAGGTTAGAAAATCAATTTGTGTGCGCGAATTAAACGATACACAAAAACTCAAATTTTTAAAAACGCGAGAGAGAGAGAGAGAGAGAGCTTTACGAAATATTGCCGCAGTTTTTAATTTTATTTTTGCCCTTTTAATACGATGTGCTACAGAGCAACGTAAACGACAAATTTTATTACCGCGTCGGGATTTATTTATGTAAAAATTCTTAGTGATATTCTCACTAGCCGATAGACGAAATTCGTCGAATAAGTGGATTTCAGAATATGTTTCGATAAACCGCACAATTATAGTCTGTGCCAGAACACCTTTGAAATCCTGTCAACGTATGTCGCTTCCGCTTCGCGTATTGAATGTAGATGTGCTTGCATATCGCGCGGTTCGCAAGCTCCAAGCTTAGGGCCCATTCTTGAGAGATCTGAAGCACGTGCCAAACCGTCTCCCTTGTAGCAAAATTCACTAGTCCCGCTGAGATACGGATTGCAGGAAAGCGCTTTTAACACAACAGTCGTACATACGACAGAGAGCATACAAAGTGACGACTAAAATTCTGTAAAAAATTGCAAAAACCGTTTTACAAAATTTATTCCACTAAAATATTATTTATTAAATCTAATCTAATTACTGGCAATATCTGTGATTGGCACTAAAAGAAATTTATTTCATTATTTGTATTATAATATTTAATATTAAAAATAACATGCATAACACTTCTTTATACAATATCATTGTAATGAAGGATTAATTAATATTGATGCAATTCTCAAATTCAATCAAACGATAGATAAAAAAAAATAAACACGGAGCGTCATTTTGCCTAAAAAAATATTTAAAAAAATAGAAAACATTATTGTTGTGGTTTATCATCGACGATTTGCTTTTTCACAGCTCTTTTTCTTTCTCTTTTTCTCTTCTCTTCCGCCGAAAAAAAAAAAAAAAAACCGTAGAATCTAATCGCGAGCTGCAGTTGCGGCGCACGTTTGATTCGGGGAGATTCGCGGGAGAGCTCCAGAGATGAAGAACAACACGAAACGAAGGGGTGTGTGGGAAACGGGGGAGCGATGGGTGTTCGCGTATCTAGCTTGGGTGCGTAAACACGTGTGCGTGCGCGTACATATCTCGAGGGAACTGGAAATCGATTAACGCGGAATTGGGACGAAAAGTCGAGTTCCCAATGAACGTGTTACGTAAAGCCATTTTCACGCGAGATGCGCGTGTTCCTTTGTCAAAGCACTGTCATTAGAAACGACCGATTCGCGGAATAGAAATGTTTGTGACGGAAAAAAAAATTGAAAATCATATTTTCTTGCCGCACTCGAAAATTCGGGTTTTCCTTCAAATATCTTTTCCCACGTCACCTTTTGCCGTTCTTGCTAACGTTTGCGAAAAAAGGGAATACCGGGAAGGCGTCCTAGAAGCTACTGAGAACGGCTTTGTGGGGCCTGTCTACCCTTATCGCGGGGATTCCAGGCCATTGTCCAGACCGTACCTTGGTGTATAAAGTTCTATCCACCTTTTCTCACACCCTTCCACATATTACTTCTCATTCTCCGCAAGTGTGGACACGCAAAACGCGGACTTTGAACTATTCTGTCGTAAAAGAATTTTGCACGCGAAACGCGAGTGCGCACTGCGCTGATATCATTGACTCGCTGACACACATTAAAGGTGAAACGCAATGAATACGCAGGCAACGAGCACGAATATTACCGATTAGACACGCTTCAACGATGACATTATAAACCGCATTATTGTATATTACGCGCGCATTTGGATATTAAATGAAGACCGCAGTACGCGGTTCGAAATTGGAATATTACATTCCAGAATGTGTAAACTTGAAAATTATAGTAAAATCTACCGGAAAAAGAAGTAAAACATTTTATTAATAACGTAATTTTTCTCTCACAAAAGCTTCTTTTTCAAACACGAAATATATAGATTCTTTTTAAAATCTTTTAAATTCCATTATATAATTTTTATCGTTGGAAAGAAAATAAATAAAACGGTTTAATTATTCGGATAATAAACTGACGGCAACTGTGTTGTATTAAACCCTTCAAGTTGGTGTTAGTCGAGATAAGTAGTCTATTAGGGAGAAATCAGATCACTCGGCTAATAGGTCGTTCCTACACAAGCATCCTAGACGAGATTAACAGCCTCTGCTTTGTGGTTTCGTGTATCTACGTGGACAAAGGTAACATCGGATTATCGGAGAAATTTGCATGTGAACAAGAGCAACTGTTCCGATGAAAAATACAGAAGAATAGAGAATGTTTAATTCTACTTATTTAAATTAGCAATATTTTTCGTACATAAATAAAAAAAAACAATTTTTTTAATAAAATAAAATATATGCGCGACAGTAAAAGTTAAATACTTGATAATGCACGTGTATAATGCGGTTATTATATAGATCGGAATATTTACAGGGGGATAGCATTCATGATCGTTCATTATACAGAATATAAATCAAGATTCTGATGCATAATCTATATCTTAAATTCCTCTTCAAAGAATTTTTCCTTCAAATCTTCGGTCCAGCGAGAGCCCTTCATTTCCTGCCTCGTCTATGAACCTTGAAGGGTTCCAGCATTCCAGAACCTTAATTTCCTCATTTTCATTTTCTTATCGCTTAAGCTGTTCCGTATTTCTTAATGGTTATATCTCCTTATAAATAACTAATTCCTCTTACAGAACATTCCCACGAAAGTATTTTGTAAAGGTTGACTTGTACAGTTTGGAACAAATTAAAATTTAATTAGCGACAATAATTATATCCAGCAACAATTAATTAAAAAATAGCACTTATTATCGAAATCTTTAAATCTTTTTGTAATACTGTAACTTAATTGTATCACAGAAACCTTTAACGAGTATTCAGTGCGGCAATACTTTATCTCGTTCTATTTTTACGTTTTTATCGTATCAAGGAATAATACACAATTAGTCCACACTACATTTCCAATTCCTATTGTCGTACTTTTACAAGCTCCACTTTTCTTTTTCTTTTTTTAAGTTTTGCACTCTGTCTACTTCTTTAGTTTTATCTTTCTTGAAAACAGATTTTCACTAAGCTAGAAGATTCTATACCCGCGAGAACTCGTTATTTTCTACTTTTTTTTTTTCCTCCCCCGTTTGAAACCTTTTCGTTTCTTTTAACGACATCGAAATCATTAACTCTCGTAATTGAACTTTACGGACAAAGAATACGTGCATTACAAACGGAGAACGGAGACGTAGACAGTTTCCATTAAGTCCACGACCATAGACCAATGACAAAGGTAAGTCATTGTTTAAGAAATTATAATTCCATTGTCGGTTTTATATCCTATTACTATTTACAAAGCGCTGGGAAATTAAATTTTTTGATCACGAATATACGCTGTTAGATTAATAATATTAAAAAATCTTTTATATCGGCGGTACAATTGCGGCGTCTTATCGATTGAATATGTTCAATTCAAAAAAGAAAACATTGAGCAAATATCGACATCGAGCATTCGATATTCATACTGCTCATAAGCTGTTATACTTGCTGCTATTATCGGCAGTAAGATGCCGGAGAAAATCGGTCGGGACGCGAAACAGCGCCGATGCAATAACGCGATACGACGCTTTCGTTTAGAGGTATAAATCGCCTGCGTTCGCAAACATAGACAATCCTCTCGTTTGCTTCGGTCAGCGAAATGATAAAAACTGCATTTTTAGAGAATGAACAACTGGGTTAATCTGAAATGTCAAGCGAAAGTCGAGATGACAGTTAGAAAGATTGGAAGAAAAAAAAAAAGGGAATTATCAAGTTAAGGGATAGAAGCGAGGGCGAGCCTTTGCCAAAAGGACGAAAGGACAAGCCGCGTAACTCGGATGACAAAAAGCTTAGTAATTAGAACTCGGGTCGTGCGCGAGAAAGATTCTATGCCGGACCGCTCCGCGTCGTCTCGTAAACGTCTTCGTGTTGGCGTATAATAGATGGACCCTTTCTATCCAAAGGCGCGGTTATTGATTCCGACGGCGATTAAAGCCGCGAACGCGTCTTTGCCCGCGGACGCGAAACCTCGATTATTCAATGGCGCTAAAGTCACGGACTTTCCGTCTGTAGAGACGGCTCCCTCCTCCCCCTCCCGCTTTTTTTCCTTTCTGTCTGTCTTTCTTTCTTTTTACGTTCAGTCGATGTTTTAAATATACGTACTTGACTGTCGGTGTGATTAGAGCGTGTCCTGTTTGTCTGGATTGAATGTTTAATCATCTTCTCTCCGCTATACTCGAGCGCGATCGAAGTTGTTGTTCCACTTTCGACTCTCTTGAAAGCGATGCATATTGCTTCTTCGGTGTTTGGGGCTACTTCGACATTTGCGAAAATTGGATATGAATATTCATTTTGAGCTTCACGCGAGTCGGATTACTTAAACATCAGGTATGTTTAATTCCGCGCTGAAATGGGGGTTTACGAGATTAATTTAACCATCCCAAAAAAGAAAAAAAAAAGAGAAACGGGCGAATTTTCGCGAGAATAAAAAAAAGACGCGTTGACAGTCGGATAGATCGGGAAAGAAAATTGTACGATTAAATAAAAATCGCAATTGCAATTTCGATTGCACATGAGAATAATTCATTAAATCTTTTGCGTTAATTCGAATATAAAAAAAGCTGATGTTCCAATTTATTCTTCGTAAAAAAATAATAATAATAATAATAAATTTAAAGTACGAACGAAAGTAAGTTACTGTCGATCGATCAATTTATCTCTCAAACTCGAACGTAGGACAGCAAATATATTTTGTAAATAATATTTTTCCGCGGCAATCGTTTGATTGTTTTCAACAAAGTCCACTAGGACACTCCGCGAATAGTTGGTGCTTCGGATCGACCGGAGGAAGCATGTCAAGGGGTTTAAAGAGGAAAGCTGCTGCGTCGAACAAGTATGAGAGCACGGAACTTCCCATCGGTGCTAAATTATGGATGGTCCCAGTGGGCGCTGGGTTCCATAGAAACTCTCATAGATGTGACAGACTCGCCCGGCGTCCATGGCACATGCTCATACGACCAAATTTACTTGCACCTAGAAGCTACGAAGCTACTAGCTGCTTCGTACTTTCCTCTCTCTTCGATCTCTAACTTTCGCGACCGCCAAGTAGTAGTTGAGTTTCACACGGTGGAAACTAAATCGACAGTTCGCACACACGGCTCGCGCTAATAGTCTGATTTGTCTTAACGAATTAACGCTTTCCCAGAGCTTACATAATACTTTGACGCGCGTTCGCGTATCGGTTCGTCGTATTTCGAAAAATTCATATGTATCCTGAGCATTTAAATGTGCATAGTTGTCGCACGAGATCGCCGCTTAATTAAATGTTAATCAGATTTCAAAAGCTCCTAAGTGAGAACGCTTCAGGCTGCGTCCCGTCCCCTAGTCTCCTAATAATCGATACGTCGCGCTGTTAAAAGACTCAAACGAGCTATATCGACAGGCTTCTCGTCTTCAGAGACCTTCTTAAATGGCAATTGTGGCTAACTATTGCCACGGGAAAGCGGCCGATTATTCGAAAATATTCGAGACGTTTAGTTATCGGGTGACGCGTAACGCACAGGATCATTGCGTCAGTCTCGTGCCATTGACTCGACGAATATACATATATATATTTTATATATATTTTATATATAAAATATATATATATATATTTTCGTATAGTTTAAAGCGCTTTTAGCTCACCTCGGATGTTCTTCCCCGGGGTATTTTCTCTGCGAGCTCCTCATACTTCTACTCTCATGCTGGCATGTCGCCGCGAAGGTACCACAGGGCGCTACGCATAGTTTTACAAATATTCCGCCCCTTGCCGGTGAACCGTTAATATTCCTTGCGGGAAGGGGGGGAGGGAGAGACAGGCAGGGAGAGAAAGGGTGAACGTATATGAGCACTCATGCATACCCGAGAATTAAAATTGTCCCGAGAAATGATGGAGTCGCGCAAAAGGAATTTTTATGCGAGCGAAATAAACGACTTTGTCGCAAAGCCTTGACGAACTCGATAAGCTCTATAGGGTATATTCACCGTGATCATCTTTAAAATCGTAAGATAGATTTAAACGACTAATAACAGCTTCAAGTGTGTCGTCGTCCGTAATTTTCCTCCACCCGAAGGCGCGCTGAACTCTTTCATCTACGGGCGCGTTTTGTCATCCGAGATGTGTAAGAAAATGCTATAAAGCGCCTGGCACGCGGTCGCCTGCGACCCGCTGCGCGCCTCTCATAGATGATTGATGGAATTAAAAAGTTTTCCGTCGGGACGTGTCCGGAATTAGCTTCGTGAACGCGCATCTCGCCGGCGGAAGAACGGGAAGGGAACTCGGCACGAAGGGCCCCAATACACGATTGTATTAAGCAAATCGCGCACTAGTTTAAGAACTTTGTTTAAATCGGATGTGAATTATGAACGGTCCCGCATTGAGTTGACAAGTCTTGGGTCGACAAGCCTTCGGGGGCTTCGACCGAATGACAGCGGCAGCGCGTATTTACGGCACCCCAGCGATTCGAGACCTTGGCTCCATTGATAAATCTGCGACTGTGCGACCCTTCTTTTTTTTTCCGATCTCGACCGATCGCACCCTCCGGCAAGGATACTCACCATCCATCCCGCAAAACAAGCTAATTCCCAGGACGTCCGTTCTGATACACTGCTTTCTTGGCTTAATTCCCCGAAGTCTGTCGTTTAATTTCGTTCTTACTACTGTGGCAATGTAACTCTTAATCTTCCTCTCTACGTCGCACTCTCTTCCTTCCTCTATATCTCTTCCACCCTCGGAACTAACCGAAAGAACGTATCCGCTTTCATAAGAGCGCTTGTACGAAAAGTTTCTTTTTAAGACGTTTTAAGCTCGAAGGACCAGTTTATTCTTGTAACATTATGATCGACTCATTTAACTTTCTTAAGTATAAAAATGTTTAAAAGAGAAAAAAATAACAACTTTATTATTTTAAGATTAACGCACAATTAAGTTTTGTATATTAATTTCGTAACGATTATCGCTTTAGTAGTTTAAAAAAAAAATGAAAGAAAATGGTAATTTATTGTACAGAATTTTAATTTCACAATTTCAACCTCGTTAAAACGGTTTCAAGCGTTAAAACGCCCGTGTAAGATCGGTGATAGACAAAATAACGGCCAACGCAACGCATTCTCCCAGCAAGGCCGCATTCAAACCGCAGAAATAAAATATGATGAATTTACTGGAGTTTTTCCACCGACGGGATTTCCGGGAACACCGAAAAGTAATCCGGGAAATAAAACTGAGCGGCACGTTAGTAAACTTGACGCCGGGCGAAGGTGTACGTTGCAAAAGTCCTGCGCGTACAACGAAAGAGAAAAATATGTCGCCGCGGCTCGGGCTTTTCTCTAACGTGCGAAACACTCGAAGTAAAATGCGCCGGCCATTAAAAATGCACGTTCCAGGAATGGAAAGGCAAGGAAAGTCGCGGACATATTTTATTTTAACTCACCGCGCTCGTTTTTCGATGCACTGTGAAAGGAGACTCTCAACAACCAGACACCAGCCGTGGCGTACATGCCGCGATCATGCCCTACAACTTATCCATATTCATATTTCTTCGTCCTTTCATTATGACTCCACGCACGAAATATGTCGGCGCGAGAACAAGGATAATCGCAAGTGATTCTTTTTCTCTGCAAGCTGCACGGAAAAAAATCTTTTTTTTTTTTTTTTTTTTTAACAACCGGTAAAGTTTTCAACCATTCTAGTATAATTAACTACATATACGTAATTACGTGATTACGTAGCTATAATTAATTTTTTTTCCCCTCCCGAGTTAATATCGTGGCGAGAGCACAATTAAAACTTTGTTAACGAACGGTTGACTAGAGAGACAAAATATGTAAAATGAAAATTGCACGCCTTAAGAATTTAAAAGCACGCTTGGGCTAAAAATTGTTTTTCCTTTGTATGATATAGACCGCTCGATTGAAACCGTCGAATTAAAAATCTGTATTAATTTTTTTTTTTGTCACTTCTCTCTGCCTCTGTCATAATAGCGGGGCACTCTCAGCGATATGTTGATGAACGCGTAAAGAATTGAATTCCAGTAATCGAGTAAAATAATGGTAGACAACGCGATGGGAGGGATATCCTTCAAGTAAGTCGTGATTGAAGACGCCCGGCGTGCTATTTCGTCCGTGAAAACGTAGAAGTGAAAATCGCCAGGATTTTACTCGGGAATAATTCAGCCAAACGATGCCGCATGACTGAACTTCGGCGAATAGAAGGGAAGGGAAGGGAAGAAATCACGAATGCAGTTTCGTGCCAGCGCACGGGACATTGGACCTTTGCCATATTTTTTAATTTGACCAAATGTTTTTGCTCCATTCACGGGCAAAGTTCGCGACGGCGCTCGTTCATATTGGTAACGCTTGCGAAAATCCGCTATCGCGCAAAACGACACGAAAGAAAAAAGATGGGGGGGAGGGACAAGGCGGTGGGAGGGTGCGAACCCGGTAGTACGCCGTGATTAAGTGCAGACCCAAAATTGACGAAATTTCTCGTATCACTGCGCTACGGCCATTAACGAGATAGCTTCAAACTTTCGGAACTCGCGCTTACGGAGAAACTTTGCTTTTCACAATCCCATTTAACCCTTAACAAATTAATAGTACCTTTTACATCGTTATATTGTATGATATTAGATTGTCCTAAGGCTCAATAAAATATACATTACGTAAATAAATTATCAATAAAAAAAAAAAATATTTGGGATGTAGATAGGCAACTGCTTTCCGGCAAACGAAGGATACGCAAACCCTCGATATGTACTGCATTTGAATAACTAGCGTTGACAAAAGTTTGACTTGGCCTGCATAGAAGAGTCGTTACACAGCGTGCACTTGTCGAAACTTTGCTCGAGCTCATGCAAAAGTGCCTGTATCGAACTTTCCACTGTCTTTCGCGTATTGCGATCAACGACTAGCGAACGATCCGAGCCTCACAAACACGCGGACGAGAACGTATACGAAGAGAGACCAGACTATTGATTCTGTTGCATTGGCAGCAAATAATTTACTCGAAAGTTATAGCTTTTAAAGCGTGGTTAATATTTTTATTAATGCCGGCAAAATCGATAAACAGCTTGGAGAATATATATATAAAAAAAAATGGCGCTAATGCAATTACAATCGTATTATCATTAAAGGATATTAACTCTGAATTCGGAAAAGCGTACACGTTTGAAATTACATCCGATTAGGAACACGTGGTAAATCTACTCAACCTCATACGAGGATTTGCCTCCCGCATTCGGTGTTTGGTCGCGCCCGGATGTCAATTACAGCCTCGGGATATAACGTCTGAAATCGTTTAACCGATCCTTTCGAATATTATTATATTGTAAAGATCAAAAGCACGCATACATATAAATTTCACGTTTGCACGCCCCTTTAAATTTCCGATTATCCTAATTATTACTGCCCGTTTCGGTTTTATTTCAAATATTTTCTATCCAAAATCTCTGATCTTTCGAACGTCCCAGCGAGAATATAAAAGAAATCACATCCACGACGACGCGTTTTATTTACTTTTTTTTTTTTATTACGTATTATTACGTGTTATTACGAACAATCATGAGTTCGATTACGTCATTAATGTTGCACGGTAAACTGAATTCAACGACTGACAATTTTTTTTTTCCCTTCCTTTTCTTTGGAGTAAACTCGGTCAACTTGAACGGCGAATAGGCGATTCATTCGATTGATGGCTCGCGGAGAGCACGGCTGTGATGCGCGCAAAGCGGAATTATTATTTCGAAACATTTGCATGACAAAGTGCTTTATCGCTCGCCATGCCGGCGCTTCGTGAAAGAGAGAAAAATGAAGCCGTGTGCGCGTTCGTCACGGTTCCGCTGTCTGCAACACTTTACACCGAGATGGTACTGGACCGTTTGCATTCGACCCGAGCTCAACTCCGCATGAAAAATGCATCCGGCGCGTACCGCTATCGTGACGAGCCGAAATTAACATCTCGATTGTGCCGGCGTGCTATAGATTTTATTAGCTGGTCTCAAACGGGATTGCGGCGGATAAACGAGCGCGCGAAATCGATCGAAAGAAATCCGAATAAAGTTTGGAAGAGACAGTGCCCGTTAATACCTCTCAGGACTGTGATATCGATCTGTAATCGCGAATTCTTACTAACGAGCACGACGTTCGTTTTCTCATCGCACCGAAGAATGATCCTCGACTCAAAACTGCGGTGCGCGTTGATTTCACGCGCAATTAACGTCTCGATTCTAACTTGCGTAAATGATTAAGCGAAAATAACACACGCAAAGTGTAATATTTTAACTATTATTTAAAAAGAAAATTATGCAAAAATATTAAATATGAAGTTATAGAAAAATTCATGTTTCTTATGCCAACTTTAAAAGGCTAATTTATAAAACACATGTACTGCTATGAAATCAGTTTAACCTATATTCTCGTAGAACATCACTAGGTCAAAGTGCACGACTATGAAACGAAAAACACGGCCAGTATGTTATGTATGTATTTTCATATGCATATACATATATATATATGTAGTATATGCGCGCGTGCAATCGACGCAGAAACCACTAATTGAATTAGTTCGTTAATTTGCCAGGCTTACTAACATCTCTACGCATTATATCCATTCCCATTCATTTAACTTGGAAGAATAACGCTCTATCTTATTCACGGTAATATTTTTTTCTATTAACCGAGACAATTATGTGTATTATATAAAAGATGAATCAAATTACCAAACGCGATCGAATATAATTGAAATCATTACTTGATACAAACAGAAAAAAAAATAATGTGCAAAATTAAAGTTTGATTAATTGTTCTTTTTTTTATATATAAATTAATAATTCGATAATAGGTATTTATTAATACTACGTTATTATATTTTATACAAAAATGGGTTATTACATTTTTTTATTAATTTTTTTTAATCGCATTGTCGTTAGCTAAATGTAATATATTTTAATATTAAATGGCTGTGACTCGATTATGTATGCGTAAGAAAATAGAGCAATACAGTGGATGCAGTTCACTCGACTATGGAGCGTAACACCACTAGTTCACAGTGAACGGCCAACTCGGTCGCTTTAAACATTGTCCGCAACTGCCAGCATATTGCCCGCGGAGTAAAAAAAGCTGCAAGCAACCAGCCTGCTTCCTTTGAAGAATTAACGTCTCGGTTGTACGCTTTCCGATTGATCAGTGAACATTAACTTTATTATTCTAGATTCGACGTACGTACGCTATAATCGTTGTTTTTCTCCACTGGCAAAAGAAATATATATAAAGATATATAAGAATTAATTTTACTTGCGTACTAATAGACGCGTCTTTCTTGCTATTTTTTTTTTTTTTTTAATTATACCTCAGTAAACTAAGAATAATGAGGTATAAAAGTCGTGAGCTTTTAATCAGTTATTCATATATAATTGTGCACATTGTTTGTCTTTATATCACTTATTACCGACAGGTAAATAAATAGTGTGAAATGGAAATTCTTTTCGACAAAAAGAGCTAAGATAGTTCGTAAGTTAAAAAATTTTCACATATCTACGATTGCTAATAATTACTCTCTTACTGCTTTAAGTACTTATATAATATGTTATTACATGCAAAGGGCGTTATCATACGATACGCACATTTTTTTTTTTTTTTTTTTTTCGGAAATTATATCATTCTCGACGCTATTCACTGCTTTGTGCGGAAAATTCGTTAAATTTAGTCTTCCGAGCATAATCAAGGGTACTCGTGTGGGAGTATGCTAGTATAGAGAACTAATTTCATAACGTGACCCGACGTAAAAGCTTATGGCGGATATAAGAATCGCAATAACTGGCATTATACGACGCCGGCGAAGCGTTTACGGGAATTACGCGGCGATACGGTAGCTTTAACTGATTCGACGAAACCTCGGCTTAATAACAAAATACGTTTCGCTTTATGACTTAGGCAGCCGGCAAGGTGGCGCCGACATTTTTCAGCGTGTAAACGCGTTCGAGAATTACGAAAATTGGGACCCTTTCGTGCCAGCAGAATTGGACACTCGTCTCGAACAAGCGAGTGTATCGTTTTCGGGTAGACCGTGGCCGGAAATTGATCCTACTCGCCCTCCGAGAATATCCTGTTTCCTACATTTCTGAATTTTTATATATCGCGGTTGGCAGCCAGTAATCTGATTAAACGCCCCATATAATTTAACGATGGTTCTCGGTCGACAAAATAATTTACCCTCCGCTCGCAATTGGGTGTTAAAACGCAGAAATGGAGCTTGAAGAGTATCCCTCTCTCTTTCTCTCTCTATCTCTCTCTCCCTCTCCCTCTCTTCTTGGGTCACTTCACCCCTGAAACGTATTGGCACGATAATGAAACTTCACGCGCCACTAGTTTGCTTGCGTATTTTTTCTCGTTATATATCGATCTTGCCGATAATTCGCGTTTATACCGTGAAAGTTGACCGTTCCGCTTGCTATTAAAAAAATCAATTGATAAAAATTAAACGCGTAAACTATCCGATAAAAGAATATTGTCAAGTAAAAAAAAAAAAAAAGTATCAATTAATATATCCTTTTCATATGTCAGTAAAGGAAAATATTTTGAAATTTTTAACGTAACTTATTTTTACGCAATTGCACAAGTAGTTTCGTTTTTTTTTTTTTTTCTTTTTTTTAGAATATTATTACCTAAAGCTCTTGCATTAATTCAGATAGATTCATTAATGCATAACTGCAACACTATTTAAAGCTTTCTCTTTAACTGTTTATAGGGCAGAAAATCAGGATTATTCATGCAAAGTTATATCACCGGAAGAATATACATAAAACATATATTTTTTGTTAGGCGAGCGCCTTCCTTTGTGTTTCTTCTAAATTATAAAACATCTAATATCACACGGTTGCCCGGGTATCGCCGATAAAACATCGAGTACGTAGAGTGGGCACATTGATTTTTTTTTTCTTCTTCTTTTTTTTTATGTTGATTTATACCGTGAAAGGTTATCAAAAATTTTCTTTTCATTAACAGTTTAAATCGACCGGTTTAAATTATGTACGAATTCATTAAATTCTCACGCGTCACAATAAACGATCTGAAATATTTGATAACGCAAATATTAGTAAACTATTAGCTTGATGTTTGGTGGCCTAACTTTCACGAACCCACCTAAAGGAATTATGGTTATGAAATAAATATGCCGCTTCGGGTGTTCCGGCAGTTTGCATATCCGATATCAGCTCGCGCTTTCGCACGTTCAAACAATATTAATGTTACAAACGGAAACCGTGTTCGGCGGCGCACAATCGACTATGCCTATCGGCTATCAATTTACTCGATTCCACCTGCATTTATATGCGGTAATCAATCAAGAAATAAAGAAAGCATTCAAAAGGATCTTTGACAAAATCGTGTAAAAAAAAAAAGGGGGAAAAAGAAAAATGAAAGAAGGAGATATATATGTAGAGAAGTCAGTGCAACGAGCTGCAAAGTGAATGCGCCACAACAGAGTCGGGCATTAATTCAAATGTAAATTTTATTTCGTACGCAAACGCTTGGCAGATACGATCATAAATTTGAATAATATCAACGTAGTTCCGATCGCTAAATCATACGTCGTCAAACGTAGGCGAGGCGATTGACTGACAATGACAGTTATTTCGCACTTGATAGAGCTTCTTGCAAATAGCTGTGTCTTTTTTTTTTTTTTATTTCACGTTACGGAGCGTGCTCGTTGCTTCACCTTTGCTTTTTCTACGTTAAAGAAAATTATTTTATGCACTTAATAATTTTCATCTACGAACTACGGTGTATGTATTTTATTGGTACTTTAAGTATCTTTCTTAGCGTTTAAATTCGTCTAGGGTCAATTTTTCCTGCAATTAGAAAAAACATACGTTTTGGGGTTTTGAAATTAATGTTACAAAAGTAATTATAATTTTTAAAGAAAATAAAATTATATATAATATTGCCGAAAATATAAAATTGTAGGTATTATATATAGGTACGCAATCGAGACAAACTTTAATCAATGAATTGATCGTCATAGAATGACGTTGAATGACGACGCTTCCGGAAATGCTGGCGCGTCAGCAGGTTTCGATCGCTTGCATTTCCATAGAAGCCTGAGTTCGTTCAACACGCCGGAAGTGTCGCGCTTCATCCGGAAGTGTCACGGCAAGGACGAAACGACTCGGTCGAGCCGTCGATGAAAACTTTCTACTCCGTACTCATTTTCACGATACTCGTCGAAAATTGGAAAAAAAAAAAAAAAATAATAATAAAAGCACCCGTAGTCCTGCTGTCGTTCGTCTCAGTTCCGACGCGGAAGCGCCGACGAGAAGCCAACGATTTTTCGCCGTCATTTGTACAAGTTATCGCAGCTTTTGTTGACCAAGGGTCGTTCTTCAAAATTATCAGGTGAAAAGGAAGCGTAGCGCGCGCATCACCGACAATATTTCCGCGTTGACGGTTTCGGTCGCGGTACACAACGAGTCACTGCGACACCCAAAAAAGAGGGAGCGAGATGGGAAAAGAAAAACAGACCGTACGAACGAGAGAGAAAATTCGTGACACAAATGCAACCGGATTTATTGCGCATGTAGGGACGATGACAGAGTGCACTTTAAATCTTGCCCTAAATCGAACCGTGGATAACACACGCAAAGGTGTATCATCGACCTAAAAGCTCAATCACACGACCGCATTATGAAATACTTTTTATCCGCGACAAGTACGGTCGGCAAAGATGTCGATAACGAATTGAACGTTTAACTTACGTGACGTTATATTAAATCTGGTTGATATAAAGCAAAGCTTCACTTTTTTATTTTTGGCTATATGAACAATACACAAAAAAAAAGAAAAAGAGAGAGATAAATTAGAAAAATTTTTTGCTCGCGCAAATATAATTGAACTCTTTGAAAATTTATGATTGATTTATAAATGACAGACATAACTTTGACTACGGGATTTTATAGAAACATCAATCCGTAAAATACAGAAGAAGACTTCGTTTGTAATTTAATATTGGGGGGAAAAAATGCCAAAAGCACGTGTGCGCGTGTGTGAACGAATTTGACTATTCTATATTCAACGATTGTTCATTACATTTGCAATAAAAATAGCGCATATCATCGCGCTTTATGTTTCTCAGTACTCTGCAAACATTTTATATTTACAATCTAAATAAGTGGTGTCTCGTGGCACGACACGTGTCAGAAAAGAAAAAGTATGATGCTGGAAACTGAAAATTGTACATTATTTCCACGTCATCTTTAGATGCAAGCCATCCTTCTATCATGCCGAAGGAAAAGCGAATGTACATAGAAATAGCAGAATTTTTATTATTACGTGTCAGACACCGAACCAATCGCTTTTTTCACGCGTTTCGATCGCATACGTCGATGTTAAAAAGTAACAGTATCTCCTTAAAAGCATGGCTGTTTCTATTGCATATTTTTAGCGATACTGCAAAAATATAAACAGATTTCGACACGTGCGCGAAAACATAAATTTTACTTTAAAGCACATTTTCTTTTTTTTTTCTTTTTTTCTTTTTTCGCTATTATATCATTAATACAGGCCAAATAAAGGAAAAAAATTTAATATTTGCCATGTCATCCAACGTGCAGCGTTGATAGGAAAGCGATTCAATAAATACGGATAATCAAATAAAGATTTATGAAGCGTTCTACCATACAACTCGTCGTCTATGCAGATAAAAATATTGAATATACTGTCGGTAATAGATGGGATAACAGGCATTAAATATATTTATTGCGTAACAGCACATTTTCAGAAATGACAGATCGGCCGTTTGAACCCTTTCGCACTTTCGCAATTCTTTAGCCGTATCAATTAAAAGCAGATTGAATACAAATTTAAACAAATATTAACTTGAATTTAGTCGTGTATAAAAATGTCAAATAACATTTCGGATATTTGGATAATCTTCGAAATTAGTAAAGAACTTTTTCAGCGGATGAAACATTCATTAGGGAACTATCGGAATATTTTGTGAATGTTTTATAAAGAATTAACGGTTTCGATCAAATGTATTGAGCTTCGAATTATATTTTATGTAAACGCATTTAAAATGTAGCAAGTTTTCACACAATGCGTGGCGATGGGTTTTAATCAACTTGATTAAATATCCAATAATATTATTATCGTCTCGTATGGTTTCACACTAATGCAATATTTCTCGTTCAGCACCCAAAAGTATAATTATAATAATCATGAACAAAATATGAAACAATTAGGTCGCATTAAAAACATGAACAGTTTCTCGGGGGGGAAAAAAAAAGAAAAAAAAAAAATTAATTTAAATGAGTCGGTGCAATCCGGTCGTTATTATTAAATCTTGTTTCAAGACACCTCGCATACGGATACAAATAAAATACATACATGTATATATAGACATTCATACATACATACATAAAAACGAGGAATAGGATTTGTTTTAAAAGAGCAGCTGCAGACGATTGATCTGTTTTGGAAAAATCTTAAATCACCAACGTGTAAGAACCAAGCGGGCGCAATGGAAGTAGAAGAGGAAAAGAGAAGTCAGATGAGCGTAGGAGGAGGACTACGCCCAGGCCCTCTCTCCACCCCCGTGAAAGCACTCCGACGTTTTCGCACGACTCCGTAGGAGCTTTCGGGTGGCTTTTCCTGAAGAAAAGTTTAGGGGACGAGGCAATTTATCCTTCGCCTCGAGTAAGGACACGGGCGTCGCGGAAAAATATCCTCGGCGTGTATTTAACTAGAGGGGTTGAGCTCGATCGATCGATCGTTCATTTTTTTTTCCCACGCGAGTTGCTCGGAGTCACTCGTAAGTGAAACACACGAGGTCTCGTCCGGCGTTTCAATTGAAATCAAAGGAGCGTTAAATTGATAATCAAGTTGTAACTTGACAACACGCTTTTCTGCGATATACATCGCACCCCCCGAGTCTTAGCGGGATAAAAACGCTTGCGAGAAAGAACGTGAAAACAATACAGGAGGATTTAAATAGCGTAATTGAAATAATTTTAGGTAATTGACCATACGAATTATTACGAAATTATTTCTAAAATTTGAATTGTACGAAAATCTGTCGAGTTTTATTTTACTGACTTTTTAAATTGTTTTCCAAGTTTTCGTAATTACTAAATAACTGAGAAAGCTGTCGTATTTCTGGCCATGATTAAATCGATTTTTTAAATCATTAATTGCTGACTAATTGTTTCGCAGCAATAAAGCGTGGTGTAAACAATCAACGACCGTTGGAGTATCGATTAATATTCGAACAACCCCACATTTTTTTTTTTTTTTTTTAATAATTTTAATTTATTAAAACATGAAACAATCATATTTAAATAGCGCAGATTTAGTAACTTTACATTTTTTAGATTCGATTTCAATTAAAGGCATTTGACACTTAATTAGCGTGGAATATCAGCCAGTGATAAATACACCAAAAAAGTATATATATATATGTATCGAGATTGAAAGAGATTAAGTGATTACGGTAGGTGTCGAGTCAGGGTGTGCATATTCGTTTCACGCGAGCGTATGAAAAAGGCAAAAAGGCAATCGCGAATGAACGGCCATTTCCAAGTGACAGACACGTCACTACGGAGGGAGTGGGCGATGGATAACGAGAAGCGTACTCACGTAGCTATTCCGGCGGGTGGGTACATTGCCCGCGGGCGTCGATGAGGAGCAACGCTGAAGGACGAGCTACCGTACCCCGGGCGTCCTATGTACCGAACACGAGAACTTGGCGCGCCGTGCCGATTTACCCGCAGCAGTCCCCTGTCCTCGCCGCGTGGACGTAGCGCACCCGCACATATCCCCGACGTCGTCGTCGTTGTTGCTGTCGTCGTAATCGTCGTCGTCGTCCTCCTCGTCGTCCTCGTCGCCGTCGTCGTCCCCGTCCCCGTTCTCGTTCTCGTCCTCGTCGTCGTTCGCGTCCCCGTCTCTGTCCCCGTCCCCGTCCCCGTCCTCGTCCCCGTCACCGTTACCGTCGCCGTCGCGTAACGTCGTCGTCCGTATCGTGAGGACAACTGGTCGTCGACGTACGCCCCGTCAGCCGGATAATGGCCTTCGGTAGTTACGCGGCGGTCGACCGCACTGCGGGTACGCGTAGGCGAACAGCCGGCCGGCCGGCGGTAGTAACCCGTAACACGAGGGATCGGTAGACGGCGCACCACCACACCAGCACCCACCAGACGCACCACCGACGGATATAGATAGCTCCGAGAGGAAGAGATCCGGACGGCACAACAGCACTGCTTCTAGCGATCGAGGAGACGCGCGACCGTTGCCTCCGCTACCAGCTCTTCGACGGCCTGAGAAACGAGGAACTTCCGGGGGCAGCGACAATCGGAGCGAGCACAACTGCCATCTTCAACATTGTCGTCAGCGTGGCGAGGATCGTCGACTTTCTCGTCGTTAGCAGCGGCATCTTGCTTATCGCGGAGGTTATCTTCATTGTCGTCGTCATCCTCGTCGTCGTTCTCATCACCGGATTTCTCGACGGTAGCGCGATCCTCCTGTTGACAGTCGTCGCAGTGGTCCTGGCAGCGATAATCGGCACCACGTTCGTTGTAATCGTGCTCGCGGTAATTGATCTCGCGCGCGACTTTCTCGTCGATCGTGCCTTTGTCATGCTCGTGGAACGACAACTCCGTGTCGCGAGCCAGCTTGCCATACCCCAGGTAATCCAGCGGCACCTGCCAGCCGCAGCAGGTCGACGACTGCTGATTGCTATGGCTCTCCGGTGCTACCCCAACGATCCGCTTGAGAAAAAGTTTCACTGGAGAATGCGATCCAACAACCACTACCGCCACTATCAACGCCGTACGTGCCGTCGCACCGATATCGACTCCGTTTTGCCAGCACCGCCCTGGTCTTGCCGCTCTCGACAGCGAGTTCGAGTTATTTGCAAGCGACGATGCGGCACGCTCGGCAGCCCGCATAAGCGGCGGCCGCCTCTTCCACGAGGCCGACGACGACCATTCACCTAGAGAACACCCACCACTACACCACTACCACTGCGAACGCTACCGGCACCGTCGCCGCCACCGTCGCCGCCATCATCACCACCATCATCATCACTACCGGCCACCGCCACCCTGAAGTCACGCTGACCTCCCACTGACTCTCGCCTCCTTTGACACACCTTTCACCTCGCCCTCTCTGCTGCTGTTGCCGCTTCTTCTTCTTCTCTATCTCTGACCTCGTTCTTTCTTTCTTTCTTCCTACCTTCCTTCCTTCCGGTCGGCTCGCGTACACGCAACATTTACCCAACCAGACGAAACGACAGTAGTTCGGCGATACGTCGCATTTCGATCGACGTCGAATGCCTCACGACCTCTTCTTTCATGATTCCGGCCGTTGTATCGAGCTTTCACTCGCGCCACACACGACACACGAAAGCACCGCCGCCGCGCTTTAGCAGCTTACACCGCGCCACCCGCGATTGTTGCCTGGCCCGACATACGGTTCTACTACTTCCCACTCGTCAACCACTGCCGCTTATTTCACTCGCCTGTAGCGGGTCCAAGCCGCCGAACTCTCCCACGGCCTTCCGCTCCGTCCGCTCTTTTCTTGATGCCGCATTTCACGCGCCTATACGTGCGTGTATGCTCTCGGCGCCGTATATATGAAAGTGCGTGCGTACGTATATCACTCGAATCTATCTTCCGGGCCGCGCGTTTACTCGACCCTTGCACCGCTGCGAGTCCTGCACCAGGAAGTAGTGT
This sequence comes from Cardiocondyla obscurior, assembly GCF_019399895.1. NCBI lineage: Eukaryota > Metazoa > Arthropoda > Insecta > Hymenoptera > Formicidae > Cardiocondyla > Cardiocondyla obscurior. The sequence goes on from NC_091877.1 coordinate 2,420,798, forward strand.
CAATGCAGCAGGCAGGCACTCCCAGGACGTATCTCTCTCTCTGGCAATGTTCCGACCGAGCAACCCACCTTAGCACTGACGCTCTGCCCGTTTCGGGGGTGTTGTGGTGAGAGTCGTGCCTCCGTCTTTCTCACTCTCTCCCCGTTTATCTCTCTTCTTCGCACCCCTATTCGTCCGTCGAGTGCCGTCTCGTTTTCACCATCGCGCTCAGTCAGGTTATCCTTTTCCCTCCAGTTAGGGCTCCGCCACACAAGCTACCCTGCGCCCCGGGAGCCAATACCAACCCATGTGGAAGCCCCGACGCGAGACGTTGACGATGACTTGCGAACCCAACCGAAGCTAGCCGAGCCTCCACCTTTCTCTCCCACTCGTCCCGACTCCCTACTGTAGAGGGTGAGCCAACGACCACCCTAGCACGCAGGTGCCGCCTCTGAAAGCTCGCCGAGCCCGCAAAACACGACGACGCGCGGCCATGTGGCAGCACCAACAGGACCGGCTACGGAGACCAGCACTATTCGCCCTCGATATAACGCGAGACCATGTGGAAACCTCGAGGCGGCGACGCGCCGACAGGAACGTACTCGCGTCGACACTCGTTCTATCCATCCCCAGGTAGCCTGAATAAATCTAACATTGTTGCTGTAAAAAAATCACGTATTCTCGCAACGCCCATTCGCGCGATTTACGCTCGAGAGATATCGTCGTTTCCCAGTGATTAGCTTACTTGGAGAAATAACACTTGTTTAACGCATTAAAAAAATTTTAATTGCCATCAAGCACCACCGCGACACGTAACGTTAATTTAATATTTTATTTTTAACAGAAATTAATTAAAAAATTTATTAGAAAAGTTCCTATCTTAGCTGCTAACAATTTAATATGTTTTATTGCATTGAGATTAAGCGAGGAAATATTTTTGGTTGATGGCAAAATTAATATTTACCGGAAATTAATTCAGATTGTCAAGTTAATTATATTATTTCGCTTTTTAAAGCAAAGCGTACGTATTGTCAAAACCCGGCGTACAATAATTCAACGGGGAGGGGTGCAATTCTTTTTTTTTTTTCTCGTACATTACGTTCCGCGCAAAGGTCGAGTTCCATTATGTGATTACCGGCTTTTCATCGCGCTCGCATTCCACAGCGGAACGTAAAATAGCTTGAATCTTTCGAACAGAGGAATCTTTGAAATACGCATTGACGATGCATGGACAAGGACATTCAATCCCTTTACAGATTCGAAACGTGAAAATTTTAATTACACGCTTCTCGTAGCGAGGAGGGGGAGGGGGGCATCGTTAACAGCGAGCCTTGTCAACGTAACGGGACAATTAGACGATGATGTGTGAAAAAGTAAGCCGTTCACCTGATACACTTGCTTTTCAGTAGAAAAGACTAATTCGCGTACGGCACTGAACACGAGGTTTGCCGAGAACCGGCGAGCCAGCCTGTATTCCTGTCTCTCTGTTCCTCAGCATCTCTATATCTGTCTCTCTCGCCTCCCCTTTCTCCTTCTCTAGTCTGTGTGTTCAGCAACCCCGCGTACCTCCCCCTTGGCCTCCCTATCGTTGTTCTCTCCGCGAGGTATCCTAGTCGATACTGACACTGCTGGTGCGAGGTCGACTCGTCAGAGGGTGCTGAAGGGAGTGCAGAAATGGAGACGAGGCGCGGGGGATGACGCGAAAGAAAAAAAAAAAGGAAAAAAAAAATTAAAAAAAAATAAAAAAAAAATAATAAAAAAATAAAGGCGCTCCCAAATCTCACTCCTTTTGCCGCTACCACTCGGATATATACGCTTCGTTCGTCTCTCTGCGTCAATCTGTCGCGGTTCACTCCCCGTTTATCTCATCGTTGAAATTGCACGACAGAAAACGGACGCCTTATCTAATATCTCTTGGGATGGATCGAACGCGAGTTCGACCTCTTTATCTTTCTCTAGTTTCTTCATATACTTCTTTTTTTTTTCCTTTTTTTTACGCGCATTATGCTATTACTTTTTCATCCCTTTACTCAATTCAGGATTATTCATAGGCATTCGTCAGCGTTATTTCACGCGATCGTTTAATATACATTCGATCGCGCATCGGCCAGACTCGTCTTGTATATTCTCATTGGCGACATCCTATATTAGAATCGCCGTGCATTCGATACGGACGTATTGAGCGTGTGCGTTCGCGCCATTTCTTGACCGTGTTTCTGAACGCTAAATGCGGCTGCTTCATTCTGAGATTTATTTATTCAATATGAATATCAGATTAGATGTAAAAATGGAGTGAGCAAGCCACCGCGCTTTCACCCACATTCAGAGTACCTAATGAAAACGATCTACTCCTTTTTAGTTTAATTTTTCTTTCATATATATATATTTTTATTTATTTATTTTTTTTTTTTTTTTTATAAAACACACCTAGAAAACTATTAATATGGCTGATCAGTTTAAAATTATTAAGTCCCGTTAAAACGTGAGAAAATTCTCATAATTGTCAAAAATAAAACACACTTAACGATTTAAAAGTGAGAAGGATCTATTAATGACTAAAAATAAAAGTAAAAGAAAAAAAATAAAGAACCCAACAAGTAGGTATAAAAAGGATATCCGCAAAGATCTGAAAGTGTTTTCCGATATCTCGAATAGTTTCGAAATAGTTCCGTTCAATATTCTCTTTGCGTTATCAGATGTATCAATTTTATCCCCCTTTCATCCAACTAAATATACATATCCGTGTATCTTGTTATAACGCCGGAGAGATTTATGGTTTTTGTCAAAGGTCTAATTTGGCAAAGAGCCGCGGTAAAATTTCACCGGTAAATTAGAATTGTGCTACGAGAACGTTGATAATAAATTAAAAGCGATATGCTATTTATTGAAATTCGGCCTGGCGGGGGGGGGGCGAGGGCCGGCCGGCGCGGCGAGCCGACGTTAATCGAAAACAGGAAAGTTGCATGGGTTTACAGCAAACTGGTAACGCGGCGCGACCTCAGATATGTAACGGGCTGCAGCGCGCCACGCCAGTTTGATAGGGTATGTGTGAGGTATTTCCGGTAGCTGGTATCCACACGCTTGCACGCCGGTATCCCCAAAGTAAGCGGTATGCGTCAAGTTGTTGTTTCGCGCAGCACCCGGCAGTAGAATTCCTCGAAGGCCCGGGCGATTGTGCGATGCCTTTGCACGACACATGGATACACGGTCTCCGCTTTTCCCCTCCCCCCCCCTCTCCTCCCCCCGGCCCGCGATCTGATCGGAGCTTACTCGCGTAATCGAAATTTCGATAGAATTCGAAACAGTCGGCGACGCCGACGAGCGCTCCCGCGTCACCGTGCGCGACGTGTCCGGATGGAACATCAACGGTATCAATAATTCATGTGCCAATGAGACGATGGCCGACTATAAATTCACCTTCGCGGCCTGTCGCTAAATTGTTCGATCGCGTTATATCGGAACGACGGTACCGCGCGCGCATTTCGCAAAAGGGTCCGAGACATCATCCCGCAGCTTAGCCCTGAGGATTTTAACCCGAGGATTTAGTCACGGCGGTACAGCAGAAAGCTCGTCCTGTCACCGGGTTTTAACGACTTTCCCACCTTTCGATCGCATTTCGAGAAATCCTCTTTTATCAAGTCTTAATGGACCACGTTACTTTTATAGTTTTATATATACGTCGCGCGGTGCGCTACATACAACGTGCGCTGCACAAGAAACGCAGTTGTGCCGCCGCGTACGTGAAAACGCACTTTGCCGGCTGTGAATTTATTCGTGTCTATAAAACCGAACGTGAAATCATACTAGAAATTTATCTCGCGTTTGTACATAAAATATTTTTAATTGAATTACCCGTTACCGCGCGAAAACGATTTTATAACGGCGCTATAAGCTCTCGCTATTCATTTAATAACGTGGTAAGCACGCTTTATAATAAGCGTGGCAATTGAATTAAATTAACGACGCGTCAACTTAGTTTTTTTATTTTTTTTTATGTTATTTTATAAGTTCCAGCACGTTATCATTTCCAAATAGTTTTAACAAAATTATTAACACTTACGCATGTAAAACAATATTGTTTTACGCGAGAGCGCGAAAGTGGAAACGATCTGGGAATAACCCGACGCGTGCCAAATACTAGACCGTATTTCCCTAAGGTATTCTCAATTTGAAAGATAGATAGCTGGCCCGGAGTATCGACATTCTCGATAGATTCAGTTCACGCACTCAATTATTCTAATAAAAAATATATAACTTTAGCGGCGTCGCGTAGAAAAATAGAGCATATATTTTGATCGGCATGTGCCGTGTCAAAGTATTGTCAAATAAAAAAAATTATCGACTGATTAAAAATATTCTCTCAGTCGCAGGGTTCGTATAATCTCGCGGTAATAAATAAAAATAGTAATCCAGATATTCAGATCGTAATTCGAAATGCGTGGCACTTAGATAAACACGATCGACGCTGCAAAATATACATTCGCTATGATAGCTATCGCGGTTGCAATGTAGCAACGTGGGATCATGGTATCATAAGCATTATCGAGTTTCGTCATCTAGCTCCATTGAATAGGGCTGCCTGCTCTTCAAGCATCGTTGAAAATAAATCGCCGACCGCATCGAATAATTTAACGACCGCAGGAGCTTCGCGCTTCAAGATAGCAGCACTTTAACTTCCGTATGTTAATAACGTGTGTTCCAGCGTCGCGCTAACGTCGAAAATAAAAGTCAACGAGGTATCCCGTACAATTATTTGTTGCAACGATCAATTCAGTTATATCCGATATGCTACTTGATTTCACTTCGAAAAATCTTTCGATATCTATCTCGTGTGCGAACGTACATATAATATTTCGTATTCTTCTACTTAATATATTCTGTTAGCATTGATCGTCTACTAATTTAATTAAACAGCGGGATATCAAGCTACTAAATTAAAAAAAAAAAAAATAGAAAAAAAGAGAGTGTCAGCTTACAATTTGTACTATAAATTGCAAAAATATTTGACAGAAAAGTTGTAAGGTGATAAAACTGAAAGCCTATCTTGTCACATAAACGTCTTACGTCGTGCTCAAATATGCGAGGAAAACATATTTTCCCGATACTCCCGAAGACTACGTGTGAACTTTGTCATAAAATCCAGCCGCGGGGAAACGTGCACGCGTAATTCGAAAGTGCACGGGGTAGCTACAAGTAATTATCAAGTTGACTGGTGCAGACATGCCGCGCGCCTATTATCCCACAGGATCCTAAACTCTAATAACTGTTTCATCCGGAAGCATTTAAGAAGACGTCACTCGTGTATCCCGTTACCGCATTTTCTTAACTAGACATCATTCCGGACGGGTGCCTACGGGCCCCTTTCCGCCGTCTATAACGATGTTACCCCGAGCTACGGTCTCTCCCGGGAGTGAACGTCGTGCTTTAACGTCGCTGAAAGATCAGAACTAGGGCGAATGATGTCGGTGACAGACGGACCGGGACGACACCTTTGGGAATGCGCGAAGAGAGGAACAGGGAAACCGATCAGTTCCCTGCTTTCGAGAAAGAAGCTCGACATCGACTTGCTTATCGTTAAATCATTTCTCTCACGTGAGACGACCGCGAGAAGAAAGTAACAGCTGAGATCGTCGTTACATATACTTTTACTTTTATCTCTATTTTATTAATTTAACCATTTACTAAATCGTTTAAACAATCTTATTAATTTATTTTTACAAATTAAAAAGACTGCTAAAAAAGAAAAAAAAAAAAGAAATTAATCTCGTTTAAGTACACAAAACTTGACATGACAAGAAACATAAATTTTTGCGAAAGAACCAGTTGTTTATTTATACAGAATAATTATCAGTTATATCGCAATTCTGAAAGCGAGATGCTAACTTTCTAAAGGTGTCGACGTTAAACAGAAGTAACTACCTTAACCGGCAGTAGTTGGCCCCATTCAGCATTGAACAGCGCGAGGCGGGTTCTGCAGTTTCAATTCCGGATAGTACGGCGTAATAATCGCTTATATCCCCACGGTGTGTCGCCGTCGTAAGTAAAGTATGCATAATAAAATTTGAGAAGGTGTAAGACTCGATGCCGGCACAGCGTCTTGGAAAATAGCTATTGCTGTTGGCCCGTTTTTCACGACGGCAGCTAAATGGTCGATGCCACTACTGTAAAACTGGTGCGACTCGCAGTAAAAACGCGAAGGCGTTTATGTTTCCTCTCGTACGCTCTATTTCGATATTACGACACTTTCTTACGTTTCGCGAAAATGTACGTTGTCCAAAGATACGTATTTCGACTTCGGTCGCGTTTTAAGGCCGAATCTTGTTGCGTTGAAAATTCGACGCTTATCTTCGCGTTAGGCGAAACATCAGCAAAGCACGTCGTACGATCTCGTGAGGTTGAAAACTTGGCGCCGGCACGAGGGGCCGATAATTATACTCCCGGTAAAATTTCAAGATCGAATAGAAATAGGGCTAATCGACTGCGCAAAGAAATGAATAAAAATATCAGCGCGTGACACACATTGCACGTCGTTCGCAGAAGGGCACGAAGACGCTATTTTAACGCATGCTGCACAATAATCGGCCGAGCGTTACACGTGACGACGGTCGCACCTTCTGAACGCCGTTCCGTATATATACATAGCGACGCGAGTGTCCCAAAAGGGGTTGCCATAATTTACAGAAAGCGCGCAAACACTCATTTAAACTCCAACGCCGCTTCAACCCCATTATCTTGAGGTTAAAGGTGGACCCCAAAGAGCAAGTCGGCAAACGGGCGGATACGAACAGTCGTTGAAACGGAGATAGAACGGAGATCTCGCGCTATTACTACCGACTGGTCGTAGAAGGGGAGAGAGGGGCCGGAGCGAACTATAATGGGGTTTCGGCTTATCTCGCAGCCCTGAAAGTTTTCCCTTCCTCCTCCTCCCCCCCCTCCCCCTCCCCCCGTGCAACGACACGGAGGCGGCACGGAAACGAGTTGCGCACGGACGTGGAGACGAGAGATCGTTCGATGCGTAAGACCACATTAATTACCACCGCGTCCCGAAGACCAGCCATCCCCCGACGTAACCGTCTCTGCCAGCCCGCGATTACTGCGACCCTATCTCCAGCCGTTTCTCTCCCAGCCTCTCTCCTGCTCGCGTTCTCTCCCTCGAACGTCGGAAATTTCAACCGCACCGGTTGAACTTTTATCATGATTAAGGAAGATCGCTTCTGCCTGACGTCAGAGAGATTCTACGCGAGTAGTCCGATTAATAATTCGCGATACAAGGGAAAAGGGCGAACTTACCCCGCGACCGTCACTTTACCACCCCCGGGAGGTGGCACATCGGGGCAAACTTGTCTTCCGTTACATCCGCGTAGGAACGAAACCGATCGCCGTCTTGCGTCTTTGGAAACTCGAAACGCGCTCGAGAGTAACTTTCCAGAGCAATTAAAGGAACGATTGGAGTAAATGGCGCAATTTTCAATGATCTGCCGTTTAGGACGTTTAGAGTTTAGGGACAGGTGTTTGATCGAGTGGAGGGAAGAGGAAAGAAAAGAAAAAAAAAGTAAGTTCTACATGACGAAATGAGGGCAGCGTTAATGTTAACGAGGAAAGAGCAATTGTGATAAAGCGGGGAAATAAAGTGCCAAGTAAGGCGTGCGAAATACGAATCAGCGCGTTACACGTGTACGCGCGTACGTAGAGAGAATGCTGTATTCAGCGAGATTATTCGATGCAATCCACATCCATATATCTATCCGTGCAAGTGTGAGACACGTACACGGGACGCGCGACCCTATTCGGCTCTAAGACGTTGCGCTCTTGAGAGCGGCGGTTGCAGTTTTCTCGCCGGTGGCTCACTGACAGCGAGAGCGAAGAAGGGAGGGAAATGCGGAAAAACAGTCACGTTTATCATGGAGCTTGGGAGGCGGAATAGCGCGAGTAGCGTAGGAGAATGGCCTACGCATAAGAATAAAGTGCTGTAATGTACAACGTCTCTCACCCTCCTCCCCTCGCCGCGAAGAAGAACTAAATGTCTGGCTGGGCGGAAGCACTCGACACAATGATTTCATTATGTAAAGTTTCTACGAAACATAATTCGGCGACACCTTTTGTATATCGTTTCTTAGTTATTAAGACCGCAATAATTGGTGAATTATGATAATTAACCGCGTACGATAAGGTATAAATTCTGGGCCGTGAACGAGAAGATTATCGTTTCGTCTTTATTCTTATGTTAATGAAATATATTTCATGATAAAAATTAAATTGACGGAACGTGAGTCTATCGTTCGTTTTTATTTTTTATTTTATTTTATTTTATTTCTTTTTCGCTATTTTTGTTACAAAAAATTCAACATTCTTTTCGGTTATCGCGACGGTTGTTAAACAGCAGACGCGAAACAACAAAGCAGTGTAAATATATACGAGAGAGAATTGGTGGTCGACGTTCCGTGGAGGAAAAGGGCGTAGTACGGGCGTAGTACGGATAGGAAAGTACGCCCGACCCGAGGCCCGGCCGACATGTCCGTCTTTTTCCGCTGCGAAGGGAACGCGCAGCGGAAATATCGAGGAGTTTGCGCGACGAGGGTGCCGTGCGAGCGCGCAACGCGAGAGGGAGAACGGAGGCACCGCTGGTACATGCGCAATGGTGTATTGATCCTGCGAATTTGAGATGCACGTACCAGCATCCCAGTGGTCCAGCGGCTGTACACAATGCCATTTCTGCTCGACGTTCTTCCGGCGTATCGCGAGCGGAACGATCCGCGCGAGTAATGAGAGCCGGACCGGAGTTCGACCGGGGTATCGCCGATTGATAAGCGCCTCACGCCGGAGATTCGAGGGTATTTCCGGATTCACGGCAGATTATGATACTCAAGAAGGGCACGGGATAAAAGCACTGTATTTAGAGAACGGGTAACGAGGGATCCGAGGAGGCCGAAGCGCAAGTATATCACGACCGTTGAATTACGTTCGATGTACCCTACACGCTCGGCTTTCGATACTCATAAATAGCGTCTCGTTGAACAAAATCGATAAGCGTTGTAAAAATATCCGTAAATTACCGCCGTAAGCAGCTTTTAATTACAACACTTTTCATTTCAATGTAATACTTTTCGGTAGATTATTTCAACTTGTACAAAATGTTAAGATAATGATATAACGAGAACAAATGGTGCTCCGCTTAAATACGCTCCAGATTATTAAAATAATTACGAGTTAAAATCCGTGAACGTTAAGCGCGCAGGTTTAACTTTGCGTAACAGTATCTAAATGAAGATTTGATAGATTAAAAGACTTGTAAAAATGTAATACGGACAGAGGGTTGTGCTTAATGCAACAGGTTCATAATTCTACCACTAACAATTCGCTATGTATTTTCTAAGTATTATTTTTAAGTAATTTTTAAGGTAATGACGTAGTTGGATCTTGCATAGATCTATGTGGAAATGAATTAGATGATCACGTGCTAATTTATGATTTTTCTGTGCAGGATGTTTCTGACGACCCTTGTTTAATCGGACTTAATTTGATCGCAAGGCAAAATGATGTTCTCTCTAATCGTCCTGATTCTTTCGGTGGGGATCTGCTACAGCAATCCAGACGCTAAGAGACTTTACGATGATCTACTCTCAAATTATAATCGACTGATTCGACCTGTGTCTAACAATAACGACACCGTCGTCGTGAAGCTGGGACTTCGTCTTTCGCAACTGATTGATCTCGTACGTAACGCATACATTTAATAAAACGTGCCAGTAACTTTGATAAATTTTATCGAAATTCTTCATTGATTAATGGATTTATATGTTTTGTTTAATTTGCAGAATTTAAAAGATCAAATCTTAACGACGAACGTCTGGTTGGAGCACGTAAGTATATGTGAAAAAAAAATTGCGGCGATCTTTTTGATCGCCGTCGTGATTGAGCGAGTCGGAAGATCAGCGTGACCAAAGTTAAATGAATAATTTCAGGAATGGCAGGACCATAAATTCCAGTGGGATCCCTTGGAATACGGAGGTGTCACTGAACTCTACGTGCCCAGCGAACATATATGGTTGCCCGACATTGTACTTTATAACAAGTACGTGATACTGCCGTTCTCTAGTATTTTTTTATTTCTTTTACGATTACTGCGATCAGGAAATACATAAACTTGACGTACCAGAAAATTACATTTCCCACCTTTATTGATTCTTTGTTCGTATGTAATGAAATTTTATAATAACGAACCTAATTTTTTTTTAGTGCGGACGGAGAATACGGCGTGACAACAATGACTAAGGCTATTTTGCATTACACCGGTAAGGTGCTGTGGACTCCGCCGGCAATTTTCAAATCTTCATGCGAAATAGATGTTAGATACTTTCCTTTCGATCAGCAAACTTGTTTCATGAAATTTGGCTCTTGGACGTACGACGGTTTCCAAGTAAGTGAATTTATTGTAATACTAGAAAATATCGCGCATAAAATAAAATTTCGAAATATAATTACACAAATGGCAGAATATATATGAATTTTGTAATAATAATCGTTCTACAATTTATTAAATCGATATTATTGTTATATTATTATTAAGTTATTTATTGATAATGTTATTATCTTTAAAAAAAAATTAATAAATCTCTAGTACGTCACTAATTTCAAAATATCTTTTTCAGATCGACTTGAAGCATATTAATCAAAAAGTTGGTGACAAAGTCGAAGTAGGTATCGACCTACGAGAATATTACCCAAGTGTGGAATGGGATATATTAGGTGTACCCGCGGAACGTCATAAAAGATATTATCCTTGCTGCCTCGAGCCGTATCCGGATATTTTCTTCAACGTAACTCTACGTCGAAAAACGCTATTTTACACGGTGAATCTTATAGTGCCGTGCGTTGGCATATCTTATTTGTCAGTTCTTGCCTTCTACTTGCCCGCCGATTCCGGAGAGAAAATCGCACTCTGCATTAATATCTTATTATCTCAGACCATGTTCTTTTTACTGATATCCGAGATTATACCATCCACGTCGCTGGCGTTACCATTACTCGGAAAATATCTACTCTTCACGATGATTCTAGTTGGACTTTCGGTCGTGATAACAATCATTATTCTTAACGTGCACTACCGCAAACCGAGCACTCATAAGATGAGACCTTGTGTCAGAAGGTTTTTCATTAGAACATTGCCAAAAGTGCTTCTGATGAGAGTGCCCGATGATCTTCTCAACGATCTCGCCGCACACAAGATACACGGAAGAGGAAAATCGGGAAAGAAAAGTAAATTTAACGCCGCTATTGCGGCTGCGGCGCAATCATCGATAGTATCTTCGCCGGATTCGGCCCGTCATCAACGAATCGATGGTGCGAACGAATCTTATTAAACTGAATAGATTTTTATTATTCGTATTACGCATCTCACATCTCTTATCGTCGTAATTTAATTAATATCCTGGCAACATAAAAATAATCATTAAGGTATTGATATACTTATTATTGTAATATTACGATTATATATTGCTATTTACAGGTTGTAACGGTTTACACAGGACAACTGCTCACAATCGGTTCTTAGTTGGCAGTTTAGGATACAACGGGCTTCCGACGGTTATGTCTGGTCTCGATGAGTCACTAAGTGACGTTACGGCAAGGAAAAAATATCCTTTCGAGCTGGAAAAAGCTCTACATAATATCATGTTCATCCAACATCATATACAACGCCAGGATGAATTTAATGCGGTAAGCACTTTCCGGATTCAGATATCTAGTAACGTTCATACAAAAGATACATACAACATATCAATGTCTTTTGATATACCGAATCTAATAGAAGAAAACATTAATTCTACAACATACTTTCTTGTGTATTCGTTTTATCGCATATTCTGTACCTTAATCCCTCCCACGTTTTCCGTAATGTTATCACAGGAGGATCAAGATTGGGGTTTTGTTGCGATGGTTCTCGATCGCCTCTTCCTATGGATATTCACGATAGCTTCAATTGCTGGTACCTTTGCAATTCTGTGCGAAGCACCGGCGCTCTACGACGACACAAAACCGATTGACATGGAAATCTCTTCCGTTGCTCAACAGCAATACCTGCCGCAGAGTCAGGGCCAGGGTCAGGGCCAGGGCCAAGGACAGGAGTTGCTCAAGTCCGTATTGTAGGCGTTATTCGTTAAAGCACGCGCGCGACGTATTTCTAATGGATTATTGATACGGACATAAAGGTAAACAGCGAACTGTCTTTCCGAATATACCAAAATTATGAATAGGTTACGGCCGTGGAACAAAAGAAACTTTCTCCAAACGCGAAATGCAATTCGCAGTTGTTTATTAGATATATTAGACCTTTCGCACTCAAACATCACATGCTAATTACGTCTAATTACTATCGTTGATCTTAAAACATATATATAGCTATTCTATTCGGTTCCACGAACTGGCCTAATGATGTAAACGTCATTTTACTTCGAAACAGATAGTTCGCTAACTTGCCTTGCGAGCAACGGTTACGAACACGATTATATTCCTGAAACAAATTGTATTTGTATCTACTATTACACGCGCAAGTAGTGCGCGACTCGTTCTTTGATAACGTCTATCGGTGTTTGCAATGTTAATGCAGAAGATGATTCGCGATAGGTATCATTTGTAAAACTTTTGGTAACGTTGGTTACACAGACGATATGTAATCGTGATATATCTTATTCGCACACCAAAATCTCATCTATACATATATATATATATACATATATAAACAGATATACACATGTACATGCATAGAACAAATTTCATGCTCCAAGTAATATCCTCCTGAAGAGCAATCGATTCATATATGTAGTGTAGTTTTTCGATAAATTATAAACTGGACTTTTTTTATTACGAAAACACACGTATATACTCGAATTTGTTCGATATACCGATGTACATGCATTAAAAGCAAAAATAAAAATTACAAAAGTCAAAAGTTACCTAAGTCCCTCGTCTTAAATTAAATACGGACGTATGTATACCTACCTACTTTAGTTCAGAACATATAATACAAACGCATTTAACTTAATATTTTAACTGAATATATTTTATTATTTTATATATTATACAAAAGTCATATGATATAATATTTGTACGTAAATACATATGAAATAAATGGAAAGTAGACGGGATAAAATACATTTTTACACAGACTAGCTTAATATCTTAGTGCTCGAATATTAAAATATTCATTTGAGGTAAGTGAAAGAATTAGAAAATTTTTTTTTTATATTTCTTTCAATTAAATAGTGATAAAACGGACGACTTTACGGTCTTCTTAAAATTCTGTTCGCTAATTTTGTAATGATATACATTATTATCTATTCTGTGTTAAAATACATTAGATTGTACTGTGATGTAACAAATTTAATTATTCTTTTTCATCTGAATTATTTTATGTTGAATCGACAATTTTCAATGGCAACAAGTTTTATTGTACATACGTATGATAAAGTTTCGTCGCGTAAACGATCGTAATGTGCACTAGCAGAGTACATGGTAGCTTATCGAATTCCTACAAAACAGTCTTCCTTACTTTAAAAAGAAGCATTGCTTATTTTTTAATATTTACGAATTACATTCGAAAACAATTGTGAAAAAAAATTGCGAATGTAATAAGTAACACTCATTGATTAGGAAGTTGTTATCTGACACAATCTTAAACTGTAGTACTAATTTAATAATATTTAAAAACTGAATTTCTTTTTAATAACTATTTAATTTCGAAGAAACACAGGTAAAACATTATAAAATACAATATTTAGCAAATTGAAAATTCTACTATATATTTTTTTAATTCTTCATCAAATTCGCTCGCTGTGGAATATTGTTGATTATTTGACTATCTAGATCAACATATAAATAGAATTGTCACATGTAAAATAAAAATACTCAAGTCTTTCTTACTTATTAATGGACTTATGAATGTGAAAATGCACTATTTGTAATCGGCAAGCGCCGATTTCTTTCCAACCTTTGACTTTTTTTGTATAAAATTATGCTACATAAATTGTAAATTGGTTTATAATACCAATATATCTGCAGTCTTAATACAAGGAAATTATTATAATTAGTAATAATAATCGTTAAATTAAACAAATAGAGAAAAACAAATACATCGAAAATAATTTGTTAGTTGATTTTATAATGGCTTATTCTCTGAACTTTTCTGACCAACCCTTAGAATTTTTCAATTATTAAAAAAGAATATAAAATGGAAGTTAGAGAACTCGTTGATCTTTTTTGATATAACATAATGGAATAACTATTCAAACTTAACTAGCATACGTTAACAAAAGTTCGGTCCGGTACTGAAAAATATTAAATTATCGAAGACGATATAGCTCTAACTTACGATAAAGACGGAATATAATGAAATATGATACCACAGGATACGGAACTTTTTACGAAGAAAATTTCACTTCTGCTGCCCTAGTGCTTATCAGTTTTTGTTACGATAATAATATGTATGTGTATATATATATATATATTTTTTTTTTTTAATTGGAAATAACTGATTTTTATTATGCTAGGCGTTTGCAAACCCTCTTTCATTGTACGCAAAAATATATACTCTTCTTTAAAATACGTTTATAGAATATACATTTAGCTAAATTTGCGGAAGCACGTTTAGATATAAGTATTTCTGCTTCCCCATATATATCATATTTCATAAAGAGATAATTTTACTCTTTATAAATACTATTTCTTCGCAAATATATTTGGCAATACAAAAATAAAAATACACGAGAGTATTACTCTAGACACGAGACAAGGCAGCTTTCACGATTCACGTTATAATTTGTTCTCTGGTTCATTTGTCATCACAAATATCATAAAAAATAATATACATTACTAAACGACATTTAAAATTACTATTTTACATAATTTTGCATGTATACATATACAAGTATCTTTTCAGTAAAAAGCAAAATCAATTTAAATTCTTTTGATTAATACAAAACAATGTAAATGTAAAAAAAAATTCTCGCGTTCAGCATTCTAATAAAATAGCTTATCTTCTACATAAAAAATAAAAAAAACTGATAACTTTTATATAATATACCAGATCGTTAATGATACACAATATTAATATTAAAAATAAATCTAAACCCTTTATTTAAAAATATATTTTATCTCTTTTCATAAATTTGTTGATATAAATTGTAATGAGAACAAAATGCCAATTTTCTTCTCACAGAAATAAAATTGTCTCCAAAATGTATATGCAATTCGTTTCTTAAAATCACACTATTATTTTTTGCTTTATAATTTGCATATTATAAAGTACTTGATGTACGCTAACAATCTAATATAGTATTATATAAAAGTTTATGACATTTGTGATATTAGTGTCACTTTCAATCGTCACGTGAGCTAGAGTTTCATATATTTGCCTATATTTATATTTCATATGACATGATAGATGATAGATCAACCAGAATTTGACTGATGAATCATCATTTACGTTTCGAACGCAATGATTGTTTTTAAATTCAAAAAATAGAACATACGACGTGTAACTTACGTAGTCACCAATTTTTTTTTTTTTTTTCTATAGTCCTTAATACACGAAGAGTACCGAGCAGCTCTTTAGAATTGTAAAGCGCCTCCATACGCGGAAGATTGCAATTATGCGAGCACACGTAATCTTAAAATCAACCTTTCCATGTGCCAATATAATTTTTACAGCTTGGACAGAAATGATGAACGCTCATGAAGGCATTCATACAATATGGCAGGCATGAGCAAAGGCAGCATCTGAAATGAAAAAACGTGAAATACATTTGCAATTTAAGATTCTTTTTTCATATTTATAGGAAAACTGTCATGTTTAATTCATAATTAATAATACATGTATAATAATATTTGTAATAAACTCACATTACAGGTACGAGAAAAGAAGGCTTGATCACTCACCCAAGTAAGCAGAGTACGATGCAGCAAATGTGAGCACTCGGCTGATGATCCGATATTGTAGTTGTTTTTATATCGGCGCGACATGTTGGACAAGACATCTTTACTGCATTCGGGCCTAGAGCGTACACTATATGGTGTTGCACGACCCGTACTTCCGTTTGTGGTGCGGAATTCAACTCTGCATTAAAATGCGGTTGTGATGTCGAGTGACTCGAGCCTGGATAAGCTGACGGCGCAGGCACTGTCGTTTGGTTTGGAGGTTGATTGTCTAAAATTATATAAATTATATAAATATATAAAACACATCAGTATCTTATATGTACATATATACATATATTGTACATATATCTGTATGCCAATTTTCTTTTATCGTAAAAAAATAGACCTAAAAAAGTCAATAATTTATAATTAAAAAGAATTCTCAAGTTTATAAATAAATAATATTAATTTTTATTAAAAATCTTGAAATGTGAATAGTTTTACGCTTCGATGTGATCTTTTATCATCGAAAAGTATGAAATCCGCCTTGTGTGTACATTAAAGCATTACGTACATGGCATGGGCATTTGTATTGGCGCATTTCCCAAGGGATACGGTGTGGGAATAACTGGAGGGTGTGTAAGTGTTCCTCCCGCGGTAGCTATGGCTTCCTCGTAAGACGGTGGAGCTGTTGGGAGAGGCGCCGAAGGCTGGGTGTTAGGCGCAACAAAACCCACATTCTTTTCCATTTCTTCCTAGAAAAAGAAATGAAATATAGTTCCAATCGATAACGGTAAGCTATTCTTTTTAGATAAACTGGCTCTACACTGCTCAGAGTTTATTTTTCTTTGTTCTTACTGAAATCTTAGATCATATCTAAAGCTAATATACATTAAAATGCTATGGATAATATAAAACTTTTTTTTTCTATTATTAGAAATAATTGTAAATTTTTTCCCAGTAATTTATTTATTAAATTTATCACGAGATCAATATCGTTATATAATTAAAGTTTTACGCCATATAAAAATTAATGACATAAACATTTAATTTGATACTTATATTTTGTGAGTGAGTAATACTTCATAATTGCACGACTAGTTTTTCTGTAATATTATATAGTTGCAAGAAATTAAGACGTTAAACGATCGGTTATTTCTTTAACGTTTACACAGCCACGTCATTTAAAGATATGCGAGAATATGAAATAGTATACTTGGTCTCTTGCTAAATGTCTTTTATAATAAAAATCTCACGCAAGCAAAACAAGGGAAATTTATTACGACTATCCGTGCAAAAAAATAAAGAAGACCAAATAGGATTATCAAGTGTCACGGTCGTGTCTTCGCAGTGCATACGACTAAAATACACTTGCCGTTTTTTTTCTGTACAAATAAACTATTGATACGTTTAAAAGAAACCTCGCGGAAAATTTGTAAAGATATACAATCCACGCACGTTTAGCGATATTTTAACATTATAGATTTTAAGGCAGTTTCATGCGAGTAACACGCAAATATAACAAGATCAACAGTCGTGTAAATCAAGACTCGTGATTGTATGAATTATATTATTTTGCCGCAAGAAAAATAACTTGTTATCGAAGACCAAAAGATTTTCGCGCAAGAGTAGCAACGCCAGCCACCGAGAAGATAAAAGCGTTTATATCGTCCTATTTTACAACATAAAATCGAAACAGGCAAGTCTTAAAATATAAGTACTGTTACATAACAAATAAAACTTGCGCTTGAAATCATATTTTCGTCAAGCAGGAACAGTTGCTAACGATCAAGATATCAGTTGTATAATGCAACGTGAAAAAGCGATAGACTGAAAAATTACGTTTGTAATATTTAAACGTAAGTAACGGATAGGCACACGTTATATTACATTACGTTACATACGCTGTATTACATTACAGAGACTGACGCGCGAGTAGAAAGTTGGGCGGACGTTAAGTAACAGAGACATGATACATATTTGCTAGCGGTGCTGTGTGTGGAAAGCTTTGAATCTCGAGCTCTTGAGTGCACGACGTCTCATATTGCTTTACGGCATTTACGTTCGGAGACACCACTTCTTAGTATTCCAACGTTTAACGATAATTAACTCGGCTTCTGAGGCCAGTAATATGAAATTTTCAACAATACCATGGATTTTACTGAAACATTATAAAACAAAAATAATTTCTTCTTCAACTATTTCGAGAAGCTATGATTATCTCGATACATACATATTCATCGCGCCGTCTAAATGGAAAGTAATTAAAAAAAAAAAAATTATATATATATTAGCTACGCATTTAATGTTTGCTCAAATATCGTCAGACTTTTTTTTACGGTTATGTGTACTCGGAACATGATATATACCAAAGTGATACGATAATCGACTGCACACGAGCTACGTATAAGAATATCTCAGACTCTCACTGCGACTTCGGATATGATTGATCGAGCGAGGTACACGTTATAGAAATCGAAAATATGTAATAATCTCAATTACGATCGCACATAGAGACACGCAGGTGAATCTGATTGATGATTGGTAAACGACGCGGTAGGGAGAACGTGTGTGTTACTCGGCCGAAGGCTCGTGGGGAATAGGATCTTCTGCGCGATTAGCTCGACTAATCGGCCCATGTTCGACGACGATGTCTCGGACAGGCTGAAATGACGCAACGAGTGACAGGCGAGGCGAAAAGTAGGAAGTAGGAAAGCGCGAGGCAGTGACGATCGAGAGATACCGTACTAAATTACTCACCGTGTTCTGCGGGCGAGCAAGGCTAACCGTCGTCGAGGACGACGGCGAGTTGGATCGTCGTGGATCGTCCCACAGTCCCACGAGTCGTCGTCCGTCACTCGACTCGACTCCTCGACTTACGCCGGCCAAGCGTGATCGCCGCAATCGGTGGCACGTTGCTGAACGTACCGCTCTCGCACTCGGCACACTTCTTTCTCGAGTTCCTCGCGGGGAACGAAAGCGAAAGCAAAACCCACTTCCTTTCTTCTCTATCGCGATCGAAACGGTACGACGGGTGAACAAGACTGACCTCTCGCGAATCGCGAACAAGTTGCGAGAGAACGGCTGAGTCGTTTGAGTTCAGGCTTTTTTCGTTCACGCCAGATGGCAATAGGAGAGGCTCCGCGGCGGGTAAGTAGACTTACGTTGTCATAAGATCGTTTTTACATGGTCGAGGAAACGAGACGGTGCAGATTCAATTGGATATTTTTTTACTTGATTTAATCAGATTTATTTGATAAAATTGATTGGGCCCGTTCTTGGAATCTTGTTCGTCGTCTGTAAAAATTCCACACGTGCGGGATGTTACAATTATTATGAAATTGTACTGAGTTGAATTTGGTGCTCCAGTATAAGTATTAATGGAGTAATATTTACCTTTCAGAGTGACGACTTTAAATTGTCAAATAAGTTTATCAAATAATTTAAAGGTAATTTTATTTTATCGAAATATTTGGAAAGATGCATTTAACGTCTTGTACGACAGTATTGTTCTTTCTCGTAGCATTGTGTCGCACATCAGAGGTACGTAAAAATTTCGGAGTAAACGAAGTTGAGTATTTTTAATAGATACCCAATTCTCACATAATTTATTTTATTTAAGGTGCCGGATAACTTTGCGAAAACCGAACATTCCAACAACTGGGCAGTTTTGGTCGATACGTCACGTTTCTGGTTCAATTATCGACACGTTGCTAATGTCTTGTCTATTTATCGAAGTGTCAAACGTTTGGGAATACCGGATTCGCAAATCATTCTTATGATAGCCGACGATATGGCGTGTAATCCTAGGAATCCCAGGCCAGCTACCGTTTTCAACAACATTAAACAGCACATTAATGTTTACGGCGATGATGTAGAAGTTGACTATAGAGGCTACGAAGTAACAGTCGAAAATTTTGTAAGATTACTTACTGGTCGCTTAGCTCAAGAAACTCCTAGATCAAAGAAGCTACTAACGGACGAAGGTTCAAACATCTTAATTTACTTAACTGGCCATGGCGGTAATGGATTTTTAAAGTTCCAAGATTCGGAAGAAATCACCAGTCAAGAGCTGGGCGATGCTTTGGAACAAATGTGGCAAAAACGTAGGTACCACGAAATTTTATTTGTGGTTGATACCTGTCAGGCCAGTTCCATGTACGAAAAGTTTTATTCTCCAAACATATTGGCGGTAGCTTCTAGTTTAGTAGGAGAAGATTCACTTTCTGTAAGTAAAATATATTTTAGTAAGTAAAAAGTTCTGCAACTATCAATATCAATTTTAAATATTATTCGTAATGTTTTCAGCATCATGTAGATCCTGCCATTGGTGTTTACATCATAGATCGTTACACTTATTATGCATTAAACTTTTTAGAAAAAGTTGAACCGTCTAGTACTAAAACATTAGGTGAATTCGTAAGTGTTTTCGCGCCTACTTTTGCAAGATTAAATAAAACAATTTTTTTTATTATTATGATTAATTGGGATTAATATTTTTTTGCAGCTGAAAGTGTGCCCAAGAGATTATTGTTTGTCTACAGTGGGTGTAAGGAGAGATTTATTTAGAAGAGATCCAGATAAAGTACCAGTTACAGATTTCTTTGGTTCACTTAGGCCTGTGGAACTTACAACAAATATAATGAATGTTTTACCTGTTAAATCTAATCGAACAAGAACCGAGGAAATTGAGAAAAGGTATAATTATGTTGCACAATTTCCCGACATATGTCAATATACATAAATAAATGAAATTAACATAATTCTTTTTTTCAAATCGTATATCGATATATTACGATTTATTTAACTTAAATATTACAAAATCACGGTAACAATTTTTTATTGAATTCTTTGCCTGTGGGTTATTTGAGATTTTTGTTCTCCCATTTTTAACGGTGACGATATTAAACCGATCAAAGTACAATCAGCTTCCAAAAGAGTTACATCGGTAACAGCACCCAAAAACTTGGAAGAAAGTTCCAAATCTTTTATCCTTAGCCGAACTTGAGACCCTCTTACATAGTACCTAAAAATGAAGTAAAAAAAATACATTTTAAATAATATTTTGCATTAAAAATACAGCAGGCATCGATATGAAACAGTATATTATTTGAATAAAAAAAGTAGATTTTGTTACACATACTCTCCATTCTTCACAGGTCTCTGACAAACACAATGAAACTTCCATCCAAAATCGATATACAAGTCGTTCCCGACTGTATGGAATATTTTACCAATAACAACCTTTCCTTCAGGGTCGCCCAACTAAAAAATAAATTGATATATTTAATAAAGAACAACCAAAAATCTATTCACTGCTAAGCAGAGGTACTTACGTCGACAAACTTGGAGTTACGAATCAAGGAAGCAAACGTTTGCGGCGTTTCCGGCCTTTTTTCGTTAATGTGTGAAAACTTCTCATAACTCTGTGCGAAACCTCTTAATTTTTTCTCGGATTCTATTGCTTCTGCGTTCTCTTTTGTTTGCGTTACAGGCTCTTTTTCGGTACCGACTTCCTTCACAGATGAATCCTTGCCTTGTTCTTCTGAATCTTTCGTGCTGAAACCTCTCGTAGACGAAGAATTCACTCTCGAAACACCGAGATATCGCAAGCGTATTAACGCTTTCTCAAAACGGTGTATTTTGTTCATGATGACAATGTTATTCCCGAAGATCCTCGTTTCGTTACACTTACTCGCTTACCATCGACCTTGCGGACTCCGCTGCGAGTCCTCACTTCCTCAGAATTTTTAGCCTCTTTAGGTTATAGTGGAATAACGAAATTCAGGTTATGTGATTACTAGCGATATACCGATAATATCAACCATGCCAGATTGTTACTCTTCCTAAAAATATCATTTCGTCATATTACTTTTTAATTAGCATAAATTTTTTTTAATTAAATCTTTATTAAAAAAAAAATTTACTGGCGCGTCTAAATTAATATTTTTCTTTTTATGTTACAGTCACCGGCAGAAGTCTACCACTCCGCTGCAGCTCGTGCAGATTGGTAAGTCGCAAAATTTTTTTTCGTAAGTTCGTAATTGAATCTCTTGAACCAGCAACCCGTCGTCGATCGTAGGTTACTCAATTGTAATTATCAAATAAAAATTATAATTAATTAATGCCCTCAATTATAATAACGCGCACGAATTAGGACGTTTCGAAAAATAGCGCACGCGAAGCGTACCCATGGTTTGTTCTAGTAATTATAAAAAGAAATGTGTATTGTTACGTTATTCAATACACTGGAAAGCATATATTGGCAGATATGGCATATGTTGCGACGACGGCGGCTAGCGTATGTGACTTTTTACGCTCTCGACGACCGGCGTTCTGATGGCACATCTACGCGCGCGTTTCGTGTGAGTTTCAACGCACACCACGACGAGATTACGTACGCTAGCCGCCATCACCGCAGAAAACGCCATATTAGCCTCAGTGTACAGTCAATTGCGATTGAGTTAAACAGCGGCGTCGATCGTGTTCGCTGTTTGGTACTTTTATATTCGCGATAAACGAGTCGTGTGCGAAGAAGCGGTTTGACATAATGCTCGCGCAACGAGCAATGGCATGCCGCTTCAACGTACAATATTCGCCGGCTCCGAGATGACGATTTCGCCCGGATGTGTCGGAGTGCGAGCTAGCTGGGGTGTTAGGTTAGTTGCGCCGGAGCAGCGATATCGCGTCGTGGAAGTGTTAGGTTGGCAGCGTCGGAGTCATGGGAGCTCCAATGACCAGAGCACCAAGATGTCGCGCGATACATATCGATTGTTAATCCAATAAATTAAATCCGAAAAGATCGCGATCAGTGGGAAAATTAGCGGGTGGTGGTCGGTCATTCTTTCAGCGGCATGTCGCGAAAGTGTTAGGTTAGTTGCGCCGGAGCATATAATTACATACGTCAGCGTCGCGATGTCGTGCGATATTCATCTCTTCGATAATCGCAATCAGTTCGAAAGTCGCGATCGGCGCCAACGGTCACCGCAGTCAGTCTGTCAGCGTCGCGTCGAAGGCTGACGGTTTTAATTATATTCCGCGTGTGGAAAGCAAAGGAAATTTATTGTGCCTGTGAGTGCCGTCGCGAGATTCCTGAAATTATTTTGGTGGATGGTCGTCATCGCAGTCGGTATCGGCGACGCAAATACGTTGCACGACCGCTCTGATCTTACACGGGTAAGTCGCGCGCGCGCGTGCAACCTTGACTTTCGGTTGAATTGTGTAGAGAGGATGAGAGAGGGGAGAAAGAGAACGAAACGCCGAGTCGAGAAGACGTAGCGGCGTGCACGTTTCCTTGTGAATATCGGCGATGCCACCGGCAAAATGCTCGCGAAGCCCTCGACGTTTGTGTCGAAACGTCGGGGTGTAAAGACGTTTTCTGAACCTCACACACCGCTACCGAACCCTCGACTCCCTTGGCGTTCTTAGCATACGGAATCTTTAGTATTTATTAAGCGAGAGGTAAGGATGGAGTGTTGTTGATTTTTCAATTGTCTTCTCTCACTGTGAGATACAAAAAGATGGGATCACAGTTAATTTTTAATCAAATCTCGCTGGTGTTAGACTATTAATAAAGTAGATAATTATGTTAATTCTTTTGAATTATTTTAAAATTATATTTGTATTTTATCGATTAGATGTTAACTTAGTCTATTTATTTGTTACAGACTATATTTGGTGAGGAGCTGATGCTTGTGTGGCTGCGTTAATTATTGGAGTCAATTGGCCAACCTTGTTTCATTGTGTCTCCTGGGGTAAGTGTCTTTTTCTTTTAATTTGCCTTTTCTAGAAAAGGTTACTCTGGACATAAACACAAACTATGTAAGTTGGCATTAACTGTTAGTACAAAGTCTTAGCTATAAATGCTTCTTGTGATCTGTGTTCTTACTTCAAATCAAATTCATGTATATGTTGCTAATGCTTTTATTTATCGGACTTTATGTAATGGAAATTATTCTTACGCTCTGTATCTGAAAAAAAAGAAAACACTGCGTGATAGAACAATGCATCAAGTAATATCTTTTTGCGTGTGGTAGTTCTTTCTATACGACGTAATTTTTCTAATGTAGCTGACAAAAAGCACTTTCAATGTCTTTATATATTTCTTGGCTAGTTTGATTGGCAGTTTAAAATTTTATTTGTAAGTTTTACATAATCATTAAGAGGACACGACACAGTATTATAGGCGTGTTCTGCTTGAAGCTTGCAAAATCTATGTTGGCCAGTGCGACATGATTATTTTCATAGTATTGCTGTTGTCACTGCCAAAATTTCATTGACACAATACTGAACGCTATTTTATCGTAAAAGCAAATTAAAAGCATTACTTTAATATAAAAAATTAAGCAAATTGATCATCTCTTTCTTGCATTGTTCAGAAAAATATATGTGTTGTTAATAATATTTTTTTAATTAGAAAGAATAATTTCATGAACTTTTAAACGAAAGCATAGAACTTGTGTTTTTGTTAGAGTCGTTAAGTAATCTAACATGTATATTATAGCTTGAATGATGAATTTTATCTATTTATAATCAGTTGAAGATTTCTAACATATTTTTTAAGAGTTTATTACGTTGCAATATTTTATCTCTTGCCGCCCATCGAACGCTTGGTTTATAGGCAGATTCTCCCAGAATTATTTATTAGAAATTATTTGAATATACATATAATTTTATAATATTTTACAACTTATATCTCCGCGTGCACGTTGTAAGAATTAAATTGTAGCTCTTGTCGGCAGATGACGCGCGGTGTATAATACGTGTTCGGTTAACGTTACACGATAGAATCCATTCTCTGAAAACTTAATAAGCTACAACCGTATTTAATTAAATATTACTTTAAACAATATTTAACATAAATCCAGTTATCGTCGAGCTGTAATGCTCGTTGTCGATTTATTACTTGAAATCTACTTATACCACTGTTGCATTTTTTTTTCTTTTTTTTTGCGCATATTGAAATGTGCTTAATGCATTTCCGCAAAACGATATCGTATTTTCAATTTAAATAACAATACTTCTGACAAAGCCTCCCTCGGGCTTCCAGGAAGGAGAACAATCGGTTTTCACTCCGCGTCGCTCTCGGGATAATA
This sequence comes from Cardiocondyla obscurior, assembly GCF_019399895.1. Lineage (NCBI taxonomy): Eukaryota > Metazoa > Arthropoda > Insecta > Hymenoptera > Formicidae > Cardiocondyla > Cardiocondyla obscurior. The sequence goes on from NC_091877.1 coordinate 2,445,781, forward strand.
GCTCGGGAGAGCGGTTTCGTTCATTCGTAAACGGGCGTGGAAGTTACATTTGTGAAAGTTGTCAAATTGTCCCAGTTGTCTAACAAATCGCGGCTCGCGACAACACCGAATTTACAGCCGTTCAGATTGAGCCGAGAGATTTCTCCGAAGAGTTTTATTAAAATCTCTTTATGGCGCGGAAGTAATGCGGTCCCTCCCCGATAGACACTCGACTTCGTGGGCGTCGAGAAATGCTCACTGAATCATTCATTTGAAACCTCTCCTCCAGATAACGCCGATCGTTAAAGAAAAGCTTATTAATATTTATCTGACTAAGAAAAAGTACTGCAAGCAATTATAAAAAAAAAAAAAAAAAAAAGAAAGAAAGAAAGAAAAAAATCCCGGTGCGTTCAAAATATCAGACGTAAAATCGCGCTTTGCAATTGCGATTGTAAAATCATTTACGAAATGAGCTTGTAACTCCTCTCGTAATAGAAATTGTAATTTAATTATCGAATTATTATTCCGAAGGAAAGCATTTTTTCATTTCCTTTTCTTGGTAAACTAAGACCGTTGTCTGGCTTATAACGCTGGTAACAATTTCGGGCACGCGAAAGTCGGGAAATCTGCAAAAGTTTACTTTCATATATCGATCGCGTATCTTTCTCCTAACTCCGTTAACGTCGCGCAACTGTTTCGCCGATTTCACTTTTGCCAAGACAAACTAATTTCACCGAGCTAACCGATTCCCCGAGAAAACCGTCGCTCGATAGCTCTGAGATTTGATGCACGAACGAATGAACGAACGCTGAATGAGGGAACCGAGGGAGGGAGAGATTTGCTTTCGCCTCCGAACGGCTCGAATTCGACGTTGCTCGCTAGCCTACTCGCGCGCGGTTGATTATGAAACGTCCTGTACCAGGCGATACTTTCACTATCGCGGCCAAGTTTCATAATTATTATTATCGAGGCCATACGTAGGTCGAAGAGGAGACTGTCGGGAGACGGAGAAGAAAAGGGTTCGGCTCGTCTTTCACTAACTGTCGCTCCAAACAATAGCGCCTTAATTGGAGGAAAGAGCTCGACAACTCTAATTTTATTTTGCGCAAAATAACAATCGTTTTAATGGCACTTGTATGCAAACGACCGTACAACCTCGATACAAACGGCATTAATCTCAACGTAAATTTAATCCAAGATATACTAATTGTGACATTAACCGAAATTTAATTTCGACGTCGCGGATCTTTCCGCTTAACGGACATTTAATTAGAAAATTTTTTATCCGCTGTAGAGGCTTTACTTTTTAATAGAAATTTAATTAACCTTAATTCTCACGGCATTTACCGCCTTGTTACGAAGTGCGCGACGTACAATGGGCATTCCGTCGCGCCCGTTCGTTCAGTCGACCTCGAATTCGCCGAATCTATCGTTTGAAACGTTGAACGGGGTTAGTGACGAGGCACCCTGCGTACGTACATACACGTATGCACACGCGCGTAGAACTTTTGTCCTAGTAGTATCGCGGCTTTGTTACGTGTACGTGTCACGTTGCGTGACCGAGAAATCATTTTTCCAGCGTGATCGCCGCGCCGATCACCAGTTAACAATTCCCTCGTCAAGGCTTGTTGTCTCTCTTATTTTTCGCTCTTCTTTCCCCTCTCTTCTTCTCCATCTGTCCATCTTTATCTCTCTTTCTCGGCCGGTGCACGTGCGAAGTAACGTTTGTGTAACTAGTTTTGCTCGTATCTAATATCCGCCGTGTGTGGCGTCATTGGTGGCTCTATTAACGACCGAGGAGCTAGGTCGACGTCGACAAGCAGCGTTTTATTCGAATCTCTCTCTCTTTCCGTCTTCATCTTTCCTTCGAAGCTGAAATAGGTTCAATTTTCACTCGTCGTTCTCACGGCGGTGAGAATCACGAGTCCTTCCCGTGATAAACGTTTTAGCGTTGCGAGAAATTCAAATACTAATTATCGGGTCTAATTAAAAAAAGGCAAATAAGGGATCGATGATTGATAAGCAAAAGATGTTCCGTAAAGTTGGCCGATAATTAGATATCTTTGCTCAGATCCAAGAATAGCGATCGGATAACCGAAGGGGAGAACTGCGGGATTAGCTGATGCGGGAACGTGTCGGTGAGGTAAAACCGGAAGGCTGGACTCCAGCCTACACTTTCACGATTAAGCCGCGGGTTTTCCTGTCGTTTACGCCGAAGACTTTCTGCTCGGCGATAAGAATTATTAAATAGAATTTTACTTTTCCGTAGCCCGATTACTTATCGGGTGGGAGTAGGTGTACGCGATGTTTGATTTTATGTATAATGGGTACGCGCACAGTTTTGATCGTTACGAACGCTTCGTGCGGAAACTTCCGCGTACGATAACGATTTCATTTAGCATGCGACGCGACAAATATCGGCGGCGTTCGATTAATCAATCGCGAGAGAACGGGGCCCTCTTCCCGAGGGTGAAGGAAAGAGGAAGAGGGTGATAGTAGTTCCAGACGAAGGAAGGAGCTCGTCCGAGGTCGGCTCGGGGTTGCTGTACGTGTACGGGCATTGCGCAAGAGCATTCACCCCGCTCAATACTCAGCGACAGCACACAGAGATACAGAACTCTGAAAATGTACGGTGTACATACGAGAGAAAGAGAGAGAGAGGCGAAGGGGGGTGAGGAAAGAGAGAGAGAGAAGGAGCGTGAGAAGCGGCGAGATCTGGGGATGAGAGAAAAAGAGGGAGGGAGAATGGAGCAGGAAGAGGAAACCGGCTCTAGCAAACCACCCCAAAATGGGTTATACCATGTTTGTATGCGTGTGTATATGTGCGTATATCTACTTTGTGCACGACCAACCCCGCCTTCGACAGCGCACCAGCAAACCGCTCGTATTTCCTATTTCGTGCGATGTACGATACGCGCACATACCGGGTGTTTGAGAGATATCAATGAATAACGATTACGTTGGATCCATAAAGAAATTAATGGAAACTTTTGTGAAAATTTTCCTTATGAAATAGTTCAGGCTAATAATATGTATTTCGTTCAGGACCGCGCAATTTATAAAATATTGGAAACTTAAGTACGGGAGTCATTTTGAGCGAGATAATTTGAGAGAAAGAGAGAGAGAAACACGAGAGAATGAAATGCTAATTTGTTTAAATTTAGAATAATATTTTATTTAAATTTCTTTTTTTTATTTTTTAATTTTTTTTTATTTTGTTAAATAATTCTTACAAAAAGAACTGTGTGCGAAATTTCTATAGAAAAACATCACACGTTACATTCGAAATTTGCATAGCTGTCTTCGTGAAAAGCTTGCATGGAAATTCCGAAGGACGAGTCGTTCGTAATACGCAAATGTTCGTAGACATGATATAACTTTTATCGTGGCACGTGCATGAGTATTTTGATTTTATCATAAGCTGCTAAGTGAAGCCGGAATAATCGGCATTAAAACACTTTCCTAATATGACAAGCTTACATATTTATTTTCATGTCTAAAAACATCAGAGGCCAGCGTGCTTGGAAAAAAAGTTTTTATTAACTGCACCGAATAAAAAAAAAAAAAAAAAAGAAAGAAAAAATTCCGTTATTTCGCAACAGCAGAATAATAATTTTGTTAGCTTAATTTTACCGCAGCCATGAATCGAGTCAATTTATTTACAACAACGTTATAGTTATTATTAGGTACTCAAAGCATTTAGTATTTGATGGAATTGGTTAATTAGCGCGAAATAAACTAGATAGATGTTAAACGGCCCGATGTAACATTGCGACGCGAGATTTAATTTCGTTCGGGCATAAATCTTCTTTCTCACATAATTCAAAGTAGTACCCTAGCGATAGTTTCGACGTAATAGGAGGGCTGATGTCCTTGATTTCGTCATCCGTTACCTTCGTCCTTCTAGTCAGTCTCTCGTGCCAATTTCCCTCGACCTCTGCTTAATCGATTATCGTTTTAGTGCGGTTCGCGGATAGATCTCGTTCGTCCGGAATGATTAAACTCGCTCGGGTGGCCTGTGCGATTTTACCTCGCTTGTTTTCCGATCGAGCAGAATGTTTCTATCGAGCGAGCTTATGTTCCAAAAATCCTTCATTCATTTATATGTATTTTCGTTTAACTAGATATTTTGTAACATTTGCGAATCGAGTTGGTGAATTTTTTTTTTTTAATTTAATATTTGAGCATTGTTTGATTTGTTCTCGAGCCAATTAATCATTGAATTGAAATCGTGTACCTTGGATAATTGAATAATTCTCGATTCAGCCTCGATTAATTTAAGATATTTCAGTTTAATTCCGTGAAGCGCTAAAATTGCAAAGGGGAAAGTTACTTAGGTTATTTATCGCTCATCACTGAGAAAGGTCCCGCGTCACTCGCTGGGACTCGCCGCCGTGCCAGGCTTCGTGCAAATCGTCGGCATCTGTCTGCGAGCGGGATCTGCGAAAGCGAATTCGCCTGGTGATGGTACCCTTTAGCGATCGCCGGGGACGATACGCGTTTGCCTCGCGAGGGAAAGTGAGCGCGAACTCTCTCGTCGTTCTCATCTCCGTCGCCTGAGACCCGTCGCGGTCGTCGCGCCGCGATCTGAAAAAAGGTCCACTCGACTTTCTAACGCCGGTGACGTATCGTTTTATCGATCACCCCAAAAACCCGGAGTGTCTCCCGCGGAGGTATCTAGCGCGCGATTACCGAAAACTTGCGTTGCGCAACGCCCGAGCGTTCGCGCAATATAATTTACGAGCGGAAAACATGCACTTCTGCAAGTTGCAAACCGCAATTTCCGGTTGCCGGCTTGTTTCAGCAAACTGCGTCAGTCTGGTACGTTTAACCGAATAAGAGCCAGAGAACTCGACTGTTGGCGTCGATTAGATTCGAAGCATTCGTTGGCGCGCGCAAGAGAGAATCATTCTCCCAGGAAACGTAATCGTAATAACCCGACGGAGAGTCCCGAGAAAAGTGGCGTTGAAATTTTCAGACGCGTATTGTAGAGTGTCACGGCGCGCCGTGATTTATTTTGCGCTATTGAAAAACGTACAAAAAAGAAGATTTCTCTTTAAACAAAGCCAGATAATCGAGCGCGGCTACTCGTATTTGGGTTATCATAGACGGTGCCGAGGCTTTCTAGCTTTCTATGCTTATGCCAAGGATGTCCACATTACGAAGGATCCCCCACGCACATTTAGCTTCGCGCATTAGTCAGGCCATTATGCGAGACGCGCGACGTGCCGAGTCCTCCACCTCTTTCATCTGTCTTGGCCATTTAACCCTTTTTCGCGTTGATTATGTTTTACGATCTCTCTCTCGTTCGTTTTAAGCTGTTGTCACGCGTGCGCGGGCTTCGCCGGTGTCGCATGATAGGATTTTCTTGCGCCGCGCGCGCAGAGAGCAACATTATCGTCGCTTTATCTTTTTCCACTTGATAACTTAATTATTACAGCCTTGGCTCCGAAAGTGCGGGGCAATCAATCGCGGTAAAGTAAACACGTGGCGGCTTTCCGTGCCAAAAGTCGATTAAAACGCGCGATAAATCAAACCCAATAAATACCATTCGTTTCGTATCTTTCACGCGAATATTAAAAATTATGTACCGAGGGATTACGCATACGCCGAAGGTTGTCGTGTAGAATTTCGCTATTTATCATACGCTCGGCTTTATACATCACGGCCAAGATTTTTGCGCCTCTGCGCGCAACAACTTAGTCGAATTAACAGGCTAAAATTAATTGTCTTAAAAGTACGTCGTAATATCGTTTAATTTCGCGATACCCGCAACGTTTCGGTGCGGCGCGGTGCGGTGCGCGTGTCACGCATTCGGTTAATTTTATCGCTGAAAATGTCATGCCATATTTCATAGATATCGCTCGAGAATGACTAGAAGTGATTACAATTTTTGCGTTTGCTCGCGCACGTGTAGCCGTGTGCCATGCTTTCGGTCGAGCGCTATAAATATTTGGATCAAAAATTGCATCGCCGTTCCCACTTTCGCGACAGCGAGGTCATCGCAAATCGATCGCGCGCTTGAACACGCGTGTCTACTTCTTTCTTTTTTTTTTTTTTTTTATTTTTTTATATGTATAGTATACACATACCACTTGCGAGTCCCAATGGCAAAACAATATTTTTGCCTCGTGGATTTATCGCCGATAAACTTTTTGACAATTTTTAAAGGCCGGCACTTGACGCTTTTTTTAAACATAAAATCCCAAAAAAATATTCGATGTTATTTGATATCTTTATGCTTATATAATCTCCTTATATAACACGATAAACAATCAGTTATTATATTTTTCGCTAACCCGTTAACACTGTTCTTTAACCCGTTAAGTTTTTGACCCAGATCCCTTTTTAAGTCTCGTACTTAAAGATAATTTAAATTTATCGCGTAATATCGCCTTAGCCGAGAAGATATGTACATTATTACAGCTTAAAGTACAAAGAAATAATTTGTCAGTCGAGAAAAAGGTGAAGGTACCGTTTCAATTAAATTCAATACACATTTGAGATTCAAATGCGTCATTTGATAATACGAGATCCAGAAAAAAAATCTTTTTTTTAAAGAAAAAAAAACCCCTCGCGTGCTCGGAAGTGTCTATAATCTCGAGAAGAATAGGTAGAATGTAGAATAAAGTATTTAACTACGCGGTAACAAAAAAGTGATCTCGACAGAGATCACTGGGATCAAGATTCGCGTCGCTCTTTAAAATTTATGAGGCTCGCCGGCGATTCCCCCGATGCCTCGCTCGTCCAACGTCGTCGTATCCGTCTTAATCGTCATGGGTGACAGTAAAGCGCTTCGCCGGACACCTTCGCCGAGCGGAATGATGTCACAAAGAAGACGCTGCGTGTTACACCACCGATGGCGATTTGACGGTAGAAGCCCGACAAAAGCGGGAGGTGGAGAGACGGTGCGGACTCTCTCGCGCGCAGCGGAGCAGCGTAACCTCGAAAACGGAGGCGTGCCCGTACCGCCGTCGTGCCGTCGTCGGAGAGGGGCCGGCACGTTACACATATTTGAGGTCAGGAGATATAAATAAATGCTAATATCAACAGGCGCTGGGGCCAGTTTGATATCCGAAGCCTCGTTTCGGTCGACTTGCGCGCAGCTGGCCTCTTCCCGCGTCTAGGATTCCCCGGCGGATTTCGACAATACGTGCCGGGCGCCGCTCTTTGTCTCGTTTACCCTCTTAATTAGGGGCTCCGGCCGGGCTCGCGCCAGCGTAATTAGCCGCGCGCGATCGTTATGACCCCGTTATGCTCTTATCACGCCGTAGCTGACAAATTAGAGACTCTCGATAAGTGTATATGGCCTTTAATTAAATAACGTGTACGATTAGTTTCCACCTTGTTGGATTGATTGCTAATTGAGGATCTGTGCGCTCGTACCGAACCGAAACTCGTTCATTCCACATTTGACGTCGGAACTTTGAAGGCCGCTCTCTCGTATCGGCAAATCGTATTTTATCAAAAATTGTTTCCCCATTCAGTTTCGTCATGAACGTTTGCAGGATTTTTTTTTTTTTTTTCTTCTTTTTTTTTTCAAAACTCGTTTTTAGTAGAATTAAACTGTTTTATTTTAGTTTCTCACAAAGCAGTAAAAGTTGCATAAACGAGTTTTAATTTTATATTCTACATTTGTCATTTTTGTTTTGCTTGGCTCTCTTTGTGGACGTCGTTTAAGGTAATCGGATCATTTTGATTTCACATACTCGCACACGTGCTCATGCAATATCGATTAAAAATTAAGCTGACGGGTTTCTTTTTATTTGAGCAATTGATAAAATACAAAACTGCGCTAACAAAGCTTTTCCATGCAAATAAAACTCGATAAGTTACTTAAAAATGATGTAACTAACAAGCTTGATAAGATAACTGGTGCTCTTTGACCCTTTAGGTGAAATTAAATAGTAAATACGAATTTCAATCGATTCCACCTTTTCATGAAATTTAAGAAATTGTAATGCGTTAATTTCCGTTTCGAGAACAATCAAAGTACTAGATTGCTACGGCTTTTTACGCCGAGATGCAATCTATGATTTGCACATCCTTATCGCGCGATCTATTTTTCTAGAGATCAAACACTTGCCGCTATGCAGTGTTCTAATAGCTGCGAGGAATGTCTAACGGGATCGCTTTGTTTCATTCAAATGCGTAAAGAATAGAATTGTCTCAAAACAACATTTATTTTGTTATATAATAATATATAGGTACATATAACAAACGTGCAAATTAAAAGTAATAATAATTATGATATAAAACAAGAAAAAACAACTATATATTTTTATAATTTATTATAATCTGCACACGCTCGCGTTAAACATTAATTTAATTTTTTTTTAAATCCCCGTACTCAATTTCAATTTTTCTTGCTTCCAAGCGCATTCTTCAAGCGTCGAGTGTACGTAACGCGTCCCGCGCTCGAGGCGATCGTCTCTCCGAGATGTCCAATAAATAGCGATTCATTAAGAGCTTCTAATCTCATAAATGCCTGATGAAGCTTGAAAATGATTTCTGGCCTTCTAGTCGTTAATGCACGGGGCCTCCGATCGAAGTAGACCATCGTTAAAAGCCTGTTTATTATTCGTCCACCTAGATTACGTATCGATTCAGATTGCTATCTCAGCGCCTCGCGATGGCTCAGATATTCCGCGTCCATGGCGCGTGTCCGCTAATCCGTAGGAAGGATGCATCGGGAGGCCGGCGGGCCCCACATGACCACTCGCCGGGCGAATTACGTACGAGACCGTATGCATGTATGTATGTATAACGACTTATCTACGTAACCTACTCCACTTGCACTACAACCGTCCCTCCGTTCGTCCGCTCGCGGGAATGCGCTTCCTCGTTACACACAAACGCACCCACACGTCGTCCTATCGATCGCTTACGTTACCTGGATACGGGGATTGCCTTTATCACTTCCTTTCGGTTTCGCCTTTCGTTGCCTGTAAACCGTTGGCGGAAGATAACGCCCTCGCCATTTATCAGCGATTCCCTCTCGCGCGTGTCACATCGCCGCACGAGAGCGAGCATATTCCGCGCCGAGGGGATATTCGTAAACTGTTCGATCTGAAATCCTTGTATCGTACATGTATATATATATATCTTTATCTCCCGGAGATACCCGCGAATGTATTCTTGCTTGAACATTAACCAAGTTACTCGAATTTAATTTAAGTAAGTTAGATCGCTTTACATATCGCAATTGCTTACCGAGCCGTTGACTGCGCGGAATACGCTCGCAAATTATCGCCCAGTCCAACCGCGGTAGAGAGGCGCGCGGGATATTTCGCAGAAATTAATACGTTGGTTTTAATAAGTTCACCGTCTGACGCAGTATAAATTACCTCGAGGAATGTTCCCTCGCAAACGGATTATGACATACATCGCAGAAAACGCGCGTGTATCGCGTACACGTGCCGCGATGGCAATCCTTCCTTAAACGAGGCGCGATTGTAGGCAACGTGATCTCCTTGCGCGCGGACGTACGCGGCTGTTCCGCGTGGAAATCACGTCACCCGGAAATAACCCGTTCGCTCCACGTCGGAATTAGTTTCCTGTAAATTCTCCACCGGAATCGCCCGCCCGTCCTCGGATGGACCGTTGCCTGTATAAACAGCAGCGCGCGAACACGTGCTACGCGCGGAGGAAGGTCTCGCGCGCACACGCGGCTGGCACCGGCCTGATCGTTTCGATCGATCCGCCGCCACCGTCCCTGACCTAAGCCACGCGCCTTTTATTCCTCCAGTCCAGGAATTCCAGCTCGCGATACCGAGATGTCAATCTCACGCGCCCCGGGAGGAAAATCCGCCCCCGCCTATCGTGGGCGCCCCGGCCGCGAACGCGAGGAACGTCTTTGCTAACTCCGCGCCGATTTGAATAATGTGACACTTCGCATTCAAGTCCGTCCGCTTCCGACTCCGCTCGTCCATCAGCCGCCATAAATCTTTCGAGCGCCGCCGATGCTATTCATCTTGATTTATAAAAGCAACAGATTTATTGGGAAATAATTCGTAGGAACACGCGCTCTTACGCCCTCGGCGAATTTTCGTTTAAAATATCCAAGGTCGGGAGAGGCGGCCATTACGATCTTGTGTCATCTTACGTCAATTATTCTTTTTGTCACGCTCCGCGATTTTTTTTATCATCGCCAATAACGTAATTATTTATGCATGCATATCAGCAAACATATTCGCATAACGGGAACAAGGTTCGTTGTACAATAAATCCGGCATTTAGGTTAGTGCAAATTACAGATTTTTTTTTCTTTTCTTTTTTTTTTTCCTTTTTTCCTCTTTTTTTTTCGGAGAATAATGCTCAGGAATTTAAGTAGACCGAGGTTTACATTTCAACTTCGCCGGAAGTTCAACTCGCAAATCACTCGTGTCGCTTTATCGCGAGGCGGGATCCGTCCGAGGTGCGAATTAATCGGCGTATTTTCGCGCCGGGGTTTCGCGGAGAATGAGATGAATACCGTTTTCGAAGAACGGTTCTTATCGTAGGCGCGTTGGGAAACACGCGGCCAATTTTTCGGCCGCGAGTACGACACGGCGCGTCAGATCGACGCTCCGCTGGCCTGGTTCCGTTGTTAAACTGCCCTCGAGATATAGAAACTGTTAATCTGTTAACCTACCTGCCTATAATAACACGCCCGCGATCTCCATAGTGTGAGTGGTATCGAGCGACCTAGACGTCCGCCCTGCATGACGATCCTGACGACCCGAACAGTCGCACCGGCCAACGAGGTTTCGCTCGTGCCGGCGGAACATTCGCGCGTCTCTAATACGCGCGTGCGTGCGGTTTTACGCCGATTTTATGACGCCCGCGAATGTAAAACGCATCGCGCGTCCCCGGCAGTAGCGAGATAAAATGCTTTTATCGCCGTGGCAGAAGCCGGCTAGAAGAACCGCTGGTTCACGATCTATCTAGGAAACTCTAATCTATTTTATGTCTTCTGTAAAATTGCGACACGACCTTTTATGAACAACCTTTTACGAACGACGTAACCGCGCTTAATTACATCCTGTCCTTGACCAACTGCCGATCCTCCCTCCGCTTATCGTAAACATATACACGTAACGAATGTGTGTTTTTTTTTTTCTTTAATGGGAGGGGAAGAAAAAAAAAGTGTGCGTGTAAAGAGAACTTTATAAAGTGGAAGAGCCATCGATGTGTAATCTTGGGAGTTCAATACATGTTCTCGCCCCCGAGAGAATGAATTTTTCCGTGTTAATAAAATTTAACCGTCGGGACGAGAGTGGTCGGCCGTTGATTACGTATAATACCCCGGTGAAATACACGACCGCGTTACACTTCTGAGTCACGACGGCCGGCCGTATCGGCTGGCCGAGCGAAATGTGCCAACTCGTCGCGAGAGAAGAACGACGACGGGGTCAATCTATGCGCATAGATTGTCGCGCGTCGGCGATTCCCTTCCTCGCTAGATGATCGCGGTGATAATAGACGACGAACGGCTACGATCGGGGATCTCGTTCCTGCCGGAACGGGAACGGGAACGGGACGACGGCGAGGGAACGTCCGTTCGTTCGTGGTGGGGCGCTATCTTCCGTCCGTTTTTCCTCCCACTAAAGTGAGACATTGCTCTCTATAGAACGAGAACGCAGGTGACGGGTCACCGGCAGGCTATTTACCTACTTTAACCCTGCCTACCTCGCGCCTACCTACTTCGTCTCCCTCCCTCCGGGCCCCCTCTTTTCTTTCTTTTTTTTTTTTTTTTCCCCAGATAATAAGCGCGCTAATCTTTCGTCGCGATTTTTGGAGGGCCGCTTGTCTCGCCTCGGTGTATACGTATCTAATACGCGGCACAGATTCCGCGTAACTGGGAGATCACACGAAGCGAGAACCCAGCTCGTCGCATACCGCCGCTCCGCTGTTCCGAGATTACGAAATCGCCCCGGATTTACGGTTAACGTTGTAATTACGGCGTCGCTTTGTTGGCTGACATAATATATATTTCTTACTACATTTTTAATTAAACAAATAGTTGACGGTTAATGAAGTGAGAACGCGCGCGACGAACGGCGGGAATTAATTACGAGTGGCGCAGAAACGGTTATAGTTAATAATTTACGACGTCGTCCTATGCGTGCGTATTTAATGTATCTAATGTACTAAGTAATACACACTTAAGCTAATAATGTATTTAAGTAACGTAAGCACTACTTTATGAAGCCGATAACGGTGACGACGTTTCCTTCCTCGCGACGGACTAGCACTTCCATCGCATCGCCCCGTGATCCTTAACATAGTTGCATAAATCTCAACAGCGTGGAACGCGGGGTTCGCGTATACGGGGCATGTGCCCGCGCATTCGCTGACATGAGTCGCGTCCCGAGTCGCGGAGAGTCCGTCGATTCTTCTCGTCAGATAAAGTCTCAATTTTTCTTTATTCAGGCCGCGAAAGCGGGTCACAGTTCTCGAACGACAGCTTAGACAAAGCGGTCCTAAGTACTGCAACATTTAGCGTCTAACGGTATCGCCAAGGGTATCAGCTGAGAGCGTGGTAACTTTTTGTTTTTTTTTTTTTTCTTTTTTATTTCACCAAGGTGCCGAAACGTGATTTGCGTTATGCAGTGGATTCGTTACGACGGTCCGTGCAACCAAGTGTCAGCCAGATGGTTCGCTAAAGACTGATCGCGGCTGAAAATTTGGCAGGAACTTTTTACGAAAAAAATCAATTCCTCTTTCCGTTATCGGTCTGCTTCGTCCAGGCCGTCTGTTTGCGTCGCGTTTAAATCCTCTTTGGCGCCGAGAGAGCGTGGAAATTAATCGGCGATAGATCGAGGATTCCTCGCTCGCTAGGTGCCTCGAATTGGCGCAATGATCAGCTTTGACCAGCTTCGGCGCGAAACGGATGAAATATCGACTAAATATAACCGTGGCCAGAAACCGGTGGAAAAGAGGGGCAGAGCACGCGGTGGGAGCCTCTGCTGTCCCGAATGTAGGACATCGCCGTCTCGTCTTCGAGAAGATACGCGAAGAGCTGTGAGGGAGGAGGGGGCGATTGCGATGCACAACCGATTCCCCTTCGCGACCGAGCGTGGATCGAGACAAGGGTTGCTACATCGAGATTGAGTATCGATCTGTTTAGCGGCGTCGGTGTTGAAAGAAAATATTCTTCTCGTTACCGTTTTTTTTTTTTTCGAATTAATAAAACTTTCAAGGAGGGCTTCCAAGATTTTCACGCGAAATATCGACGAAAGAGAATTAATTAAAATAGAAACGAGATCGGAGTACAATACTAAACCAACAGATTAAGGAGTAAAATGCAGCTTTGGCTGAAAGCAATGTTCGATCGTAAATGTTTTCCGAGTGTCGATTACGCGAACGTATCGAGCGTTAAGATCGTTGTTTCTGTATTCCTGGTTACGACACCGCGGATACGTCGAATCAATCGCGAGAAAGTAATTCCCGGCGTTAGAGACATTATGCGGACGCGTTACGTCGACGTGAGTCCACACGCTCGCGAGGAATCGCAATGTCTCTCTCCTCTATCGAGCTCTTGCCGATTCTCGTATACCGCCGTGGTCGCGCAGCGTTCCTGTTTCGCCGTATTCTACTTAGAGCCACGATGCTTTGGCCCCTGCTTTCACTTCGGCGAACACTTTCGCCACTTCGACGTCGCGTCGCGAAAAATTACGTCGCGCCGATTCGCAAGGACACACTCGACATTCGGATGAGAAACTGCCGGGGTCGAGACGACCCCGTGGGTGGAACGAGGGCAGGGCTCGGTAATTATTATTATTTTTTTTTTTTTTTTTTCCCCAGGACGAATAGTAAAATTACAAGTAAAGATATAGCAGGTACGACGAGCCAAGCTCGACGCTCGCATTGTGACACTTGCGGCGTGATCCGCTTCTTAAAAGATCGCTTTCGACGGTAATTAGAGAAAATAGCGTTGCCGGAGGGAGAGGGTCCGATCGGTCGGGAGGTTATCGCGTCGTCGCGAATGTACGTCTCGAAAAGCCAGCCGTGAGTTCGAAAACTAGTTCAATTAGAGAAAACCGCGGAAAAGGAGATATCTCTGGCGGCGCATCGAGGTATGAGGGTTTCGGGGGCAAGCCGCCGTCTCGCCGGCCCGTAAAACAGCGTAAAAGACCTTCTCCCGTTCGCCCGTGACTTCCACCGGCGGTGATAGGCACATCTCCCTTTTCGAACCGTCGATAAATGTATTTCCCCGAACTATTTAATATTCTGTGTCCCAACGCTTGAATTTTAACGTCCGTAATTTCTCACGCGGAACGATGATTAATTTCAAACGGTTGTCGTTGCTTTGTTATTTATAGTCAAAGAAATACACGGACGTGCCAGACGAAAGAGCCAGAAGACAGTAGCTTTGGAATTTCATAGCTTGAAAATATTACCTGAGGTAGCTCTATTCTTTCTCTTCAATATTTCTTTCTTCATAACTAACGGAGTCGTTTTCCAAGCTGGGAAGGCCGACTCCCATATATGTAGTTAACATTTCGCATCTCTGTGCTCGTATCTACGGTACTTCCTGCTGATTTCGTGCGACGCGAGAGTCATACATTTTTGCCCTACGGTAATATATTTGCCCCAGACTTCGTTAGACGTTCGTTCAAATCAGATCGCTCGTCCGGGAAAGAAACGCAGCTTCGCGCGTTCGGTTTGCCCGCGGGAAAAAAAAGGCGCTCTCGTGAGTGCCGAAAAAAGGTCTTCGATGCGCGACGGACTGCGGTTTTGGTAGAAGCCGAGTACAAACCGCCGAGTCGGACGTGCCGAGGCTGTGACCGCGTTTCACGTTGAGCTAAGTGGCACGCGCCTGCCTGCCCGCTTGCTACTTGCTCGCTCGCTCGCTCGCTGCTCGCTCGCTTCCCTCTCGCTCTCTTCCTCCACACCTTCTCCAGACGGCTGTTCATCCACACGTCATACACGCGTCTCGCGTTCTCCACCCTGCCCGGTATCACGCGCCACCACCATCAAACCGAATCGACCTCCGCGTCTCCCGTTCCGTCTTTCTTTGTTCCGTCGTCCTTCCCTTCTTCTCACCTCGTCTCGTCCAGCGCACCGGTATAATCTTCTTCGTCACTTTCTCCCTTCACATAAGTCCCGGAAATTCTAACCCGTAACCCTCGCCTACCGCAATTGCTAAATCTGAGTCGCTTAATGCGCGACAGGCGCGAAATTTTTATTTGTAGTTAATGATAATGTTTTTTTTAACTTTTATTTTTATTTTTTTTTTTTAATTAATCGGTATCTCTAAAATTTTGAATTAAACTTAGGTATACATATAAATAGTTGACGATTGTGTCACTTTTGTCACAAACGTATTGATGCAATGATTCTAACGATATTCAAACAATTGTATTTATTCTTAAAAGTATTTTTTTTTTTTTCTTTTCTTTAAGTGAAGGTTTGACAATTTTCTCGAGATATTTTTCAATTCATTTTCATAAGAAGTGCAAATGCAGTGAAGAAATAAGGCGCGGGAAGAGTCACTTCTGCCTCGACGAGCGCGGAGAGATTGGCTGTTTGAGGCAGAGCTTCCCGATATTCGAGGAGGCGTGCATTCTGATACGGGTTCCTACTTCGATATGTCAAGGACTGACGATTAACGTCGGCGTCGTCGGTAACTGTCTCTTTAGAAACCCGCTGTGTGTGAACAAACGCCGATACGATATCTCATTTCTAGCGAGAGGTGCTCAACGGTGAGCTTTTCGATGGCGGTTACTTCCAGCACGTCGTATCGAGAGCGTCCGTTTTTTTGTCGGTTCCCCCTGCCTAAAGATAAGCGACTTCCTGTCCTGTAACCTCGTTACATCATTACGCCGCGCGAAACATCGTTTCGTTAAAGAAAAGCGGTCACAGCTCCGTGATTTTTCAAATACTTTTGCAAAACGGGGTTCGCAAGTTAGATTGATTTGAATTTTCGAGATGCCCCATTGTTCGTTCACATTACAACTCTGAATACGACCTCGATAATTCTGCTTAGCTAACAATAAAATTTTGAGATCGGTCGGAGGTGGTCTCTCGAGATATCGCTTGGCGATATCGCTACATCGTATATTATATATTTGCACCTACGGCCAGCCTCCTCCGATCTGCATATCAGCGTTTTCGAGGCTGCGACGCGACCTATTGGCACAATCTATCTCCTCCGCGATGTGAAACGGCGTTAGATCGGATTCGGACGAGCGCGCTTAGAAAGTCAATGTGCCAACGGGTGTAATCCTATATCGCCGACATGGTTTGGGTTAATCGCCATTGCCGTTTCAGCGCAAGTAGGCGACCGTAACTAACCAGCCGAGCGAGCGAACTAGGCGAAATTAGAATGTTTGCTCGATTCAACGTCGGCTTCCAATATACGTATACGAGTGCGCGAAACACGATCGCCGCCACAATTCCGAGATGCGGGAAATCCGGGGGAGGTCGTGAGAGCCACAGGAAGGTGAACCTTCGCTGATTTATTCGCGTTTCAAGTTCTCGACACCAAGTTTGAATTAGCGGATTCATCCGCGAGTGATAACGATTATTGATATGGAAAGAGGTCAATTTTATCTAACAATAAAACAGATTGAACCGCGGATAATTAGTCGCTATTAATCGAGCCTTTAACGTGTGGAAATACGCTTCGTTTCTTTTTTTTTTTTTTCTCTTTTCTTTTCTTTTCTTTTTTTTTTCTTACCTCGCGATGGACAAGACTTACAAACGGTTTCACTTTTGGGTCACCTTCGCGTAAGTACACTCGGATTTCACCACTTCGTCCGACAGCTTTGGGTCCTTTCGCTCTTTCGAAACTTTTGATATTTCTCGGTCGCCATGTGTGTTACACGTCGCGAAGGATTAGCCGTCGTTGTCGTCACCGTCGTCTTTTGGCATGGTGCTGATCTTAGGTGATTTATTTGAGTTTAAATAACACGTAGAGGTCACATCCGTTCTTTGTGTGAAGAGCGATAATTCGGGAGGGAGAGGAAAGGGCCGAGACCGATGGCGAAACGAATTCATTCAAACGATATGCCTGCCTCGGCCGACGAGCGTGGAGACGTGAATTTATTTTTCAGCCTGGCCCTGGAGCGTACATTTACAAATATACAGCCGAAAGTTCTATACGCCAGCCGCTTTCCCAGAGATATCTCGCTTAACCTCGGTGCTTCATTACGAAACTAGTTGTTAACGTAATAGTAACCGAGCATCGCCGGCTGAAGTCGAAGTTGAAGTCGAGGGGCCATTAATAAGCGTTACAACAACTATAATCTTCTGGTAGAGGACCGTGATAACTTCGTTTTAAACACTTACATCTCATTTACATAACGTACAAATACTCGACGGAAATATTAGGAAAACTCTCTGTCTCGTTTGGCCGTGCTATTAATAGCCTCGGGTTCTAACCTTGTCGTGAAATAATCAATCGTCAGATATATTTTTGCGAGACCTGAAAACGCTCGGGAATAATCGTCGTTGCCCTTTACGTTCCTGGGAAGCCGTAGATCCCCTGCGCCCGCGCGAGCGATTAACCGCGAGATGGTGGCCGACGCGCGTGTGCAACACAAAAGGCTCGTTGTGACGAGACGGGACTTGGTCTCGGTCCACTTATCGCGGCTCCAAGTCGCAAGTACGTTCTACTTGCAATTCGGAGCGCGCGTAAAAGTACCTGCCACCCTACGCGAACGAAAACCGGTACTTTCAATCTGCAATTATCATCGCGAGTAATTCGCGATAAATTGTCCGCCCGGCGAGAAACCGGGCGCCCGACGGATTCTCCCCGCGAGCGCGCGGAATGACGTCGCGATCTGAAATTAAACGTAATCCATCTTGGATAATTCAACGTAAGATTACGGTTCGAGAGACGGATATTAATGGGGACATTTATTGAATATAATCAATCTTAGGCAGAGTCGCGCGACAAAAGACGAGGGCCTTCTTTCGCTGCGAGGAAGATTTTCGCTTCTAATAATTTTCTCACACGGGAATAATTACGCACGTGCACGAGTGGCCTATTTAATTCAATGAAGCGAGCCATTGACGGACCTATTCAACCACGCGACAACGGCGAGGTCACGTCAACACAACAGAGACCGTGGCCGCACACAAACGCATGACCGAGGAGCAAAGTGTCCTCCCACGCGAGGTGGACATATTGGAAACCGCAAGCTGGAGTCAGCAGCGACTGATGTCTGGCCGACTTCTATGTTAAATCGACCGAGTGTCCGCCGCAGTCATAAATCCTAGTAATAGGAGTTCCCGAGTCGACGTGACTTTGCCTTTCCTGCATAAAAAATTGGTTGGCTGTTAATTATTGCCGCTTTTTCGCGACGTTGATTGGTTTTCTCGCTTAGCTCGCTTCGTGCTAGGCGAGAGTAAAGCTATCAATGTTCCTGCGTGCGATTTTTTAAGAAATATCGCTAAGTCTAATTAATTGCATAATTAATTCCGCTTCTTACGTCGCACGCGCGTTTGGCTTATTCTAATAATGTTATAATTTTCCGGCGGGAGAGACAAGGCGTATGTTTTCGATCTAGGCTAACCGCGCCGGTTATGTCATAAGTGGGAACGTAACCTCGTCGGTTGTCCCCGTGAAGCGCCCTGGTACCATCATCGTCATCTCGGGTGTCATATCGCGCGGGCACGCGAACTCGCGCGCCCAAGTGTTGACGCGCGTGCGTGCACCAACATCAACGTCGAGGCACAGAATCCGCTAAACCGATTCACGAAACACGCCCATCGCTCGTCTGCGTAGGCATACAGGATAGCACACGGGAAAAAGACGCTCGAACGACGGTTTTTGCTCGGGTGGAACTTCGTACGGCGAACATCTTTATCGAGGTTGATAAAAATACCTTTAAAAAGTCAATTTCACGTTATCTCAAAATAAACGCCGCGCGAAGGGACAAAGCGAAACTTAACATTTTTAACCGAACAAAAAAAAAAAATTAATTAATTCGAAGTGTCGGGGAAACTTTTGATTCAATAGCGAATTCTCGCGCTTTTTATCGAGCGCTCTGTATATATCATCGAGGCGAGTTCGCGAGATCTCTTCAAGACCTCGTCGTGCAACCTACCTACCTACATAAACACGATGCTCCGCTTTGCTTTCCGTTCTCCTTACGATCACCGTATCGCACCTTCACGAAGAGGATGTGGTGGAAGAGAAAGAGGAAGAGACTCGTAAAAAAAAAAAAAAAATACTTTATAACGCAACACAATTTCACTACAATGCGCTACCGTATTCTAGGCCTAGCAACGTGGTCGTAGGTCAAGGTTGACATATCGAATCGCTCAAACTCTCATTTATTTAACGGTGCTATCGCGGTCGGATCTTTTTTCCGAAGCAGAGCGCGAAATGGAATGAAAGCCACGAGCAAGAAATAAGTATAAATTTCTTTCACTTTAATTCTTCAAGATATTTTATATGAACAAGTAGATATTTAAAATTGTGACATAGTATATTTAACAACCAAAGAAATATTAATATTAATATTTAATTAATTAAACTCGCCGTTAAATAGTCGAGTTTTTGGTACGTAAAATTTATTTATTATTTCTTTCTCGTCGAGTCACTCGAGTCTTTTCTCGGAGCATAAATATTTCCCACAAAAAGAGGTACATATGGTCCAGATTTTTTTACATTTGGTACGGAAGATTTTACGGAGGCCACGTATACTCGCGCACCGAGAATCCAACGGCCACGATCGTACCGCTCGCGAGAGAAACGGTACGCTCCAGAAGATCTCGCGTTACTTTCGCGTGTTTATGCAGGTCTCGAGTGGATGCTTTTAAGAGCGAAGCCTAAGTATCCGCGAAGCGAACGTGTCAACCGTATGCGGTGCGCGTCATAAACAAATTATCCGCCTAGCGCTCATCACCGCCGGGCGATCTCGTGATTTATGAATCAATATTTTACATTGATGCGGCAGGTATACCCTATGCGTGTCCAGTTAACGGCATAATGGAACGTCATCATTAATCGCCGGCGACGACGACAATATTGACCCTGCTAGTCGCGCGCATAATCATAATTATTGTGATTAATGCGATTTTACGTCCCATTCGCGCCTCCGGATTTTCTCCCCACGATTAATGAACTGGCTCGACAGTCTATTTCTTTCTCTCCTACCGCCCACGTCTTCCTTCTTCCTTCCCCCCTCGTCGGCGTTTCCTCGTCCCTTCTCTTGCCGCTGCACCGCCCTTCTTACAGAGAGGAGAATGCAACCACGCGGAAACCACGCGCCTTTCGTTATGCGCGCGTTCGATCGGTCGGGGCCGTGCATGTGTGGGCGCAATTTCAATGCGCCCGTATATACCGCGCACACAATGCGCTCGTAACGAAGTCGTTGCGCCGCTCGTTATCTCCGAAACTTTTCTGCCGGCGCGAAAAAGAGCTTTAAAAACGTCCGCCGTTTACACGCCGTTGATCATACGCGGCTCTTAACTGTGCCGTGCTTATTGCTACACTTTGCTTTCGCGCGACGTATGTTTTTTGACTAAACGTAATTATGTAACGCACGAGTGATTTATCTAATGTGAGGTCTAATAATTTATTGAGAAAGAGAGAGAGAGAGAAAGAAAAAGAGAGAGTAAATATTTCCACAATTTTAATGCCATAAATAATTTTTTTATCTGACGGTTGAACTTTATTCACGCGCCAGTATATTTTTTTTATGTCCGTTTATTTTTTATATCTGATGATTTCCTAACGGCAATCATTCTAGACATCTAAACGAGTGAAGAGGAAACAAAGGAAATTATCGAAAGAGCCTGACAGTCAAAGTTCAGCCCTCGAACGCGCCGTCTCGCGTCGTGTCTCAACGCGTCGTTAATTATTATCTTTGATTTTTCCTATACGACAAAGGCTGCGAGCTTAAAATGTATTTTAATTTAGATTTATTAATCTTTTCTACAAACTCGTAAGCGATTTCGGTAAAACCAGGCAGGCATTTGCGCTTATCACTTTTTAATACCTCAGCCGTGTCACGCCCTTTCTTTAAAATGCTCGATTTTAATTTCACCCTTCTTCTTCCACCGCGTTATAAGTCGGCACTCACAATCAGTGCCCCGGCTTTACCCAACGTTTTCCTAATCGTTCGCATAGCTGGATCGCCCCGTTTACGATCTACGGAGCCCGTCGATTGCGCACGCTGGGCGCGCTTGGTCCTCGAGCGGCGGATAATATTGCGGCATGGCACACGGGGAGTGAAAGCGACACGGTGAACCCGCTTACGAGGTTACCCATGTACTTTTACTCCGAACCGAGCCGTATTACAGTGGCTACTTTACCCGGCAGTCCCTGGCATAGTTATCACCAGAAATATCGCGTTGGAAAGCCTGCGCGCGCAAAAGCGGCCTGCCCGCTCTGCGCGCTACCCACTCGCTCACTCTCGAGAACTTCTCTCCTCCGTGAAACTTCTAAATCGCACGTTTTTCCCCCCTTTGCGCGTGAAATCGGACTCTTGAGAACAGTTCGACGTAGAAAACTCATTCCGGCGAACGGCTTTTCTGACCTTAATAAAAAAACATTTGGAAAGTACCTGATACCTAACTCCCTCGGGTCGTCTTTGCCGACTAAGAGAAGAAAGGAAAAAAAAAAAAAAAAGTAAAGAAAAAAGATAAGAAAATGTTGGAGTTGTATTTTTCTTTGCTTGTAACGTTTATCGATCTAAACGTTCAAAGTCTACTCGTTTAAAATCTTACTTCTAGCATTTACGGTACGTCGATATATTACTCTTCCGTCGTTTGTAAATGTTTGTATTTTTTTTTATTTTTTTTTTATTCCCCGGCATTTTCTTTATAAATGTCTTCGATCGTTTTGAAGAACGTGGACGGATTAATTTTAACAATGGAAGAACCGCGGACGAGACTTCTCGACGAGGATTAATGTGAAACGCAACGCTAAATGGATTAGTACGAAAATTAGATTAAATTTTGAGGCTGAAGTTGTAGCGGGATTTAAATTTTTTAACTCGCGCTGTCCCTTCGCGCATGGGGTTCACATGGCTGGCTCCGAAATCGATTTTCATTATCGTTCCATCGACGCTTGGGAAGCGGAGGAGCTTTCTCTCTTGGACAAAGCCGGACGCCATATGCCGCTCTGGACAATGAAACGAGTGGAAGTGAGAATCATCGAAGGGCGCACGTAGGGCTCTTCGGTTTCTCTGCCCCTCGGAGAAGCGTCGCGATTCTTTCGACTGTCCGGCGGTAGGAAAACCCTCTGGATTTTAGCCCTCGCTGTCGTTCCATCCCGCCGACATACGAGGGCGAATACGTCCCCGTCTTTCGTCTTTCCCCCCGTTGAGAATTTTTATATGCATCCCTTTGAACCGTCTGGTTTTAAGCGCGCGGTAAATAACCAAAGCTTTTTACTTCAATAACATGAAGAATGCCTTGTTCCAAAATCACAGAGTTATTTTCTCTCCTTTTCTCGCTCTCTCTCTCTCTCTCTCTTTTTTTTCTCTCTGACTTCAACCCTCGTTGGAGGATTAATCCCGCTACGAAGACCACAAACGAGCGCAATGCAATCGACAAGAATTAATGCGCGTTCTCGTCGTTCGATATCGCGAGCTCCCCGGGAAGAAGTTTCCGGGGTAATCGCCTTCGCTCCGTTCCACTTTCGTGGAAAAGCCGCGAAACGAGTTATCGCGGTGCGGTATTCGGGGGAGTTGGTCGATTTTGAAATCGTACTCTCGCAGCTGCCACTCCTTTTCAATCACCGGCATCCGCATTTGCCTCGCAGACCCCGAGCCGGGGTCCATACGCCCGGGCATTTTGTGGTAAAGACGGGGATGGGTGGAAGCGAGCTCCCTTGTCCTTGTCCTCCTCACCATCATCATCATCATCATTATTATTCGCCACTGTATACCACCCGCGGAGTCGGTGGAGACCCTAAATGCGGCCTAAGCGAATCGGGGATAAATACGATGTCGGATCCCGAACTCCCGCCGCTTTTAATAGATGGTTCTTTCCAAAATGTTGAAGGAAGCACGGCGATGTTCGTTAATTCTCAGATTACCACACGTGGGATATAGCACAGCGTGAAATAAAAAATATGTTTTTGTACATGGGGCGAAAATAACGAGTTTGCAAATGTTAACGTTTCACGAAATAACTTACAAACAGGATATTATATTTTTTTTTTTTTTTTTTTTACATTAATTCTTTTTACACACTTGAATCATTTGGTTAACAATTGAAAGTGACTGCGGAATTAGTTGAATGCCAATCGGCTCGGTATAAAAATATTTTCACTTGCGTTAGGTATACGAACTTTCCACCCTTTCGACGTAATTGCCTGACGTGAGGAATCTTTCGTCGCGGCGCCACGCGGGTTATTTGCCCGCAAATGACGGATCAGGTAGTTTAATACTGATTTAATCGACACCGACGCGACTCCTGTAATCGAGAGACGATTTATAGCAAACCAGTTTGACTACTCTTACTCGGCCTTACGCGCTCCTTTCTTTGGCCACCGATGTTGCGCCGATGTTAACGACGCGCATTTTCGGTGTAACGACGGATACGATCGATGTAACGTTCCAAATTTGCTCGGCTGAACGGCTTGTCTCGCGCGAACGTGGCCGGATCAATGTAACTGACATTTTGTGACGTAACACCAATCGGGTGCCGTTAGTTTCTTCCAGATTAAACCCGTCAAAAAGTTTCGAAAAGCGGAACCGTAGGAAGTGTAATCGGAAATATGAAAATAAAATTAATTAACAAGTGTAAAATAAACGGAACGTACCGGGATAAGATTGACAAGAGTGAGGATTATAAAAATGATACGACTGGTTGAAAAAAAATGTAAAAGACGAATGTTATAAATAGCTTTTTATTTTCAATATTTTTTTTTTTTTTTTACAGTTTCGAATTTTTGTAACACGTGTTCTTATAAACTTAATTAATTAAGATATGTATACATTTAGCAAATGAACACCGAACGAAGACAGAAGACGCGAACATTCGTTAGCGATGTGTGTTGTTGATATGCTATTTTGTAGTGATTTACTATTTTTTATGAATGTTCGCGTTTGCTGTTCGTTCGCTACGTGCACGCACACTTTTAGACGTCCTCGTCTCGTATTCTTTGTGTTACGAATCTAACGTCAAGAGTTCCCTAATCGATATCAATCTAATCGATCATTGATAGCACCTGGCCGACCTAGTGGTACAGTTAGACGAGTGGGAGTGGGTATTAAACATCACGGCTGCGAGAGAGGATCGAGGTTAACGATAAGTTCTCTCTCCCGTCGCGGACGGATGAACTTCCTCCTAAGGGAAGAGAGAATCGACGTGGCGCCGAGAGTGGATTATCGATTCGAATGACACCTAGAGAAAATGTGCCCGCGGTGGTACCTTACGTGATTTATGAACTCAAATTCCATCCGCAAAGGGAAAGGGACGAATACGAAATGGACCGATTTCACGCCACGCTGGCCGTAGTTGGGAAATTTTCTCGGCCAAGTTCTATTAAAGAAAGTGGATCCGAGAAGAAGTCATTCTAATAATTGCTCTGAATGATTAATTATTTGTTGCCGGGACTAAATATAGTTTCTAAGTTTTTTTTTCTTTTTTTTCTTTTCTTTTTTTTCTTTTTTTTTTTTCCTTTTATTTATTCGATGAATGTAATGTAGCGCGGCTCCAGCGGGGATTACTCAGTCCTCTCTTAATCGCATTAGGGCGATACGTTCCCTGGGGGGCCGAGCAAAGGCTGGCGCGAATTGTTTCCACAAAATTGCGACATGACACCGTTTCGCCGTCGCTAATTTACCAGAGGAATTATGCTAGCCGCCGCGCTTTAGCTTCCACGCCTCTCGCCGCGCTTCTCTCGGTATACCGACCCACTTTTCTCGTTATCGTAGCAAAACTATCGTCAGCGAATCGCCGATACAAGTTGGCCCGCTAACGTCTGTCAAAAGGTCGTCGAAGGCATCGCACTTTTCCTTTGTCGTCGCGACAGAACGTTGCGTTACATATGGAATCGCACGTACTGGTGCTCTCGACAGTCGTGCATACGGTGCGTCCCTTGAATGCCACACATGCTTCGATGCTATTTACTTTCGAGCAAGCTTTAATGTAATTTGCGTCCTATATTTACAAAAATTTTTCTCATCCTTATTTTATATAAAAGAAAATTAAGTTGCGCAGACGTAAAAAAATTTTTCATTCACGAAAGAAAGAGAAAGATTGGGTTTTAACAAAAGTAAAACGTTCCAATGTATTCCATCGAGTTTATACCGATTGCACTACAAAGATACCGAATAAGATAAATCGGGGATCGAATTGAATTCATTCATCGCATTCGATGGGCGAGCATGCGGCGGAAAAATCGGATCCCTCGGCTCAGGTAAACTCGAGCAACAAAGGGGTGGCGGGCGTGAAAAAAGCCATATATCGTGCACGTCGTTGAAAGAGCTCGACGAAGGAGGATCTCCTCCTCGTGTGTGTATAATGGAGGCTCGAAAAACGAGGCGAAGCGAGGTGAAGAGAGCTGACCTACTGTGGCAAGTGGCTCAGGGCCGTCGCTGTCCAAATCGACCCCCAGATCGCCCCCCCTTCCCCATTCTCGGGCATTCTCTCTTCATCCGGTACCACGGCGGTAGTATTCAGGTCTGTCCATCTCTTTCTTTTTCTCTTCCTCTCACGGACGCGATGCCCTCGCAGGCCGCTCCGTCCTCCTCCTTCGTTTTCTTCGTTGACCTCCTCGCTACTTTTCCCTTTACCCTTTTCTATAGCGCTGCGATCAGGATTCTCTAACGTTCGCCGATCAGCTAAATGGACCGTAACGTCGAAGCTGAACGATAATGCCCGCGGTCTGTCGTGACGTCGCCCTCGCGCGATAATGGCATACCGATTTTAGAGCGATTAGAGGCGAGCGGTTTGTGCGAGCGCGAGGGTGAAAGCTTCGATAATTGGGAATGGTGTAGACCCGTGCCACAGAAAGATCGAGTTAATACACGGCGGCTTCCTACTCGAGAGTGCTTTCTAATCGATTCCACAACTACCGTCCTAATAGAGCCATCGCTCGAGATACGGTATTTGAAATTAGCGGCGCGTGTTATTTGCTCGCTTTAAGTCCTGCTTCCGTCTAATCACTCCGATTGTATGCACTATCGAGCCGAGGATTGCGCAGAAGAAATAACAACGCCTCTATTTAGAATGTGAGAAAATTATATTCCAGCTCGTGTCACGGCGTGCGCTTTCGATAAATAAATCGCAGTCCCATTCTCTTCCTCGAATGAGAGATTACGATTTAATTGATACGTACGTATATATTTTTTTTTAATAAATTACAAGCCACGAAAGTTTCGATAGAATTAACTTTTACTTATTGAACCGTCGTCTCGGGATCTGCGATACGCGGAACTAATGCGGTACGTTTGATCTAATAGGGTATACGGCTGCACGTATCGTTTATTAACCGCGGTTTGATATCCCCGACGGGATTCGTGACCGGGACCCGCACCTTTTTGCGCTCGGTCGACGTAAACGCCCACCCGAGGAGGAAAGTGAATCACAGCGGCGGTCGCCGAGTGAAAATCATCTAGTGAAAATGTGAAGGCCGGGTAGAGTGGCGATTTGAAAGTTCTGCCGTAGCTTCCAGCTACAAGTCGATTTTCACTCCGCCGCCGTCGTCGTGGATATACCCTCGTGAAACGCTCGGCAAAAGGTCGACCATCGCGGATTATTGTACGAGCCCAGGCTATCGCTTTTACATACATGCACGTGCAAGCGCAGCTAATGCGCCGGCGAATGCTGCGAATCACTCCGGCGAAGTGATGCACGCCGATCTTGCACTGATGTTTAGCTCAAAACGTATACATTGAAGTGTACATCATGTATGCATGCCTTCCGTTTATTACGTCTTTTCGTCGATATTTAAAAAGTATTTTTATCTATGTTACGTATTACATTCGAAAATCAACAACTGCGTATTTTTCAGATCTACGTGCTTTATCTGTAATTTTTTTTATTTCTGCCTAGTTTTTTATCTCGTCAGTTTTTTTTTTTTATTATTATTATTATTATATATAACTCCCTTTGATATGTATTAGATAATTAATCGAGACATCTTTGGCTTTTGATTTCAGGTGTTTCCTGTGCACTTCTTGAGCGACATCGCAAGGTGAAGCGAACTATGCCAACAAGTGAGTAAACACATATGCAGATTATTTTACCTTTACTTTATTGCTTTTATACGATATGACGACATCTCATTTCTTCCTTTTCGTTCTCGTCGTCTCACAAAGTCGAAGAGAAACCGGCGCGATCTTGAGCATTGATATTCAACAGACTGTCTCAATCGCATCCTTTAATTAGCATATGCTTTAATCTTCAAATTAGACTATAAAATCAAATAAAACTATTAAACGAAAACAACATTTCATTTACAATACAATAAATAACGTAATAGATACGCTTATCAATAATTAACAAATTGGTATTAATATTCAAAAAGTCACCAAGTATTACAAAATTGCGACGGCAGATAAATATTAAACTCAATTAAGTCGAAAGTGTTTTTCAGAATTAAAAATTAAAAATCCAATTCTTATCTCAAATTTAATTTACACTTTGACGCAATTCTTTATTTTTCTTTTTTTTTTTTTTCTTTTTCGTAACGCCAAGTCTCGTCGCAAGTGAAACATCTCTTGTCGGCTTATCACTGACGCCTCTTCCGCATGCTTTATCGTAATTCCGCGTGCGAATCCGTCGCATTACTTCTTTATCGGGACATTCATTCTTGCGCGATGAGCTGCGAGTGTTTTATAGGCGCGAGCGAGATGGAGCGACGACGAGAACAAAGAGGAAAAAGTGGCAATTTGTACTGTTGTACGTAGACAACGATATTTCGCAGCTATTGCGAATACATTCAAACGTGACATCATTCGTCCTCGCGATTACATAAAGATATCGGCATCGTTAGCCGCCAACATCGATAATCTTTACTCGATTCCTTATTACTGCGCGCGCGCGTTTAACGCGCACGTTTAGCGCTAATGTGTAATCGCGTCGTGACGACATTTAAGAACTAATGGCTGCGCAAGCGACCGCTGTTGAGACAACCGGGTTAAGGAAAAAAAAAAAAAGAAATAAAAAAGAAAAAAAAGATCCGTAAGCTTTGTGTCTCGGAAGCGCCGAGAACCGGAATGCCGCCGAGGCCACGGTAATTTTTCAATTACATTGGGTCCGCTTTATTTCACAATTTAATTTAATTCGTGTATCTTGTAACGTCTTGGGGTCTCTTATAATTTTATACATTGCGCACGCCGTATTTGTGCAAGTTGATACTTATTTCGTTCTTTACAGTCATTTCGAGCGGACTTTAATAAAATTTGGTCTTAAGCTCGATACACGGGGGGAACGTCCCAATTACGTATTGTTTGAACAATATTTTCATAACACGTAACGTAACGCGATAATACACTACTTCCGAAAATTAATTATAATGGAAAATTTTAGTATGTCAACGTCATAATATTGACCTCAAAAATTAAAAGAGAACCCAGTGACCTGCATACTATATATAGAAAAGATAAGATCAACTGAGCAGTAAAAATTTGCATTATATGAATTGTGAAAATCGCTTTTTTTTTCTTTCTTCTTTTTTCACAAACCCCGGATACGAGTTTCGACGTATCGTTAATCGTTGATTGTCTACACTTTCCTCGGATTAGGCAAAAACGTTCAACTTTTTTTCGTTATTAATTCATTTACGGAACAGCACTGTAATTAAAATATTAACACTGCAATAGACAGCAATAAGTATTGTAGGAAATTTATTTATTACAACAGCGAATTAATTAAATAATTTTTCCACCCGATATCTTTGAAGCTGACAAGTATATTTAGCTGAAAGAAAATTTTACGAGGCTCGTGTAACATCTCGGGGTATTCCAGATCGAGCATTGGCATAGTCGCGCTTACGCGTTCGTTCGATCGCGTCAGCATCGTTCTCGTCGCCGAGGAGGCTAACTGTTTGATTAGATTAACGTGTGCAAATAATGGCGACGGTGATTCGACCTCGGTTCCATGCGGATCGTTAGGCTCTGTCGAAAGCCTGCGGAAAGTACGACGGAAAAGAAAGCCGCGACCGCTTCCGGGGTCGGTGGAGCGGCACAATGGGCGAGGGCGAAGCACGTAACCGCGCTATAGCAACCATCGAAATGGTTATTTTCGACGATGAGGCCGTCTAGGACGTGGTAAAACGAGCACTCGAGGACATCCTATGTGTATTTGTGCATGCATGTTTGCGTGTACATACGTATGCGTGTATTTGACGACGTATATTCCTCTTTGCCTCTCACGTTGCCGGTCCCATCCATTCTACACCCGGCCGAGCCTACACGTAGACGTAACTTCAACACGACCTCCGGCGTTTCCTGCTTGTCGTTCAGCGATCGATAATAGTTGGTCAGTGATCGATCGCCAAACGAGACGAATTAGTATCGCCGGCACGAGTTAAAACCGAAGAAAAGCGATCCCCTCGTCTCAAAGGACTTCTCGCATCCGCGCAAAATGTTTCTAAATTAGACATTCATCCGTCTCGAAATTCAAATACAAATACTCGCCTCTCGCGCCGGAAGCGCGTCCGGTCGAATATCGTAATCGAATTGAATTTACACAAATAAGTTATGTGGACAGCCTCGGGTCGGGTCGGAAATAGAATCTAATGAGTTAGGCGAATATGCAAAGTGGATTTAACAGCCTCTGAACCTCTTCGCTTTCGACCTTCTATCCCCCTTCGGTCTCGACTTTCGAAACGCTCGCTCCGATACCTCGAGGTATATCTTTTATTCTCGTTCGCCGTGGGCCGATCCAGAGAGGCAGTTTTCATTAGGCCCCCCCGACCGTATCACGGGACGGCTATTTTGCCGAGCGACGTTATTCGATATTAGTTTATTCCGAGCGGCTGTGATCGATAGCGCCTCGTCGTCATGCGGTGAGAAGCGCGTGCAAAGAGCACACGTTGTTCTACATCGCTTTTAGATTGCGGAATGACCTTAACCCCAGTATTGGTAATCGATGCAATTGATCGGGGTCTCTCCACCACCCCGCGGAGGCATCCACCGGCCATCCCCAGGGCTGCCGAAGGCCACGGTCGACTAATCCAAACCTGGTTGATTCTCGTGAAATATGCATCGGGAATCCTCGCCGAATTCCTACCCAGGCGCCCTTTTTAGCGATCCATCATTTTTTAAATTGCCCGGACTATAATAAAAAGCCGCCCGCCGTGTCCCTCGCTCTTAAACGGGAAATAAACTCTCCGCGTCCACGATGTGTTTATTAATAATTTATATTATCTGGTCGTAATTATATTCCCCGGCGTCGTTCCACAACGATAAATGCAGTCAATGTAAGACCGGCCGACGTAGGTGGTCGTGTTTTATTAAGTAGCAAATAGAAGGAAAAGGAAAACACATCCTTAGTCTCGTTTTCTCGTAAGCGAGGCAATTTAGACTCGCGGTCGATTCATATCGATGTTAACTTTCGCGAAAATTAACTGTCGCTCTGATAAATAACACTTGCTTCACGTTCGACAAATCTCGGTAATTAAACTATACCGGTCTTCGTGAATTGAACCGCGAACCAGTTCGATGCGATCTTGGGATCATCGCGGCTACAGTCAGCCTTCGCCTCCGTACGTTTTACGGTCGAACGAATCCGAACTCGCGCGCAAGAGTAATTAAGTTAACGAGCCGACCCGGGAGCACCGTTAATTAATTTGTCATACCGGGCTCTTCGGTAAATTCTGAATAAGACTATTAAGCGCGTTTCCGTTCATCTCGTGCACGGTGCGCGAATAATGGACACGTTTAATCCTTGTTTTTTTTTCTTTCGCTCTCTGTCTTTCTTTCTTACAAATGCTCGCATAATATGCACTTTACAATATCCCGCTACGTTTCCTACTTATGATTTAAAAAAAAAGAAAAAGGTAAAAAAGTTAAGATCGTCTTCGCAAATTACGAAGCGAGATAGAATTATGCTTCGCAAAGTATATGAAATTGCTGAAACAATCTAGAGGAATTTGCTGGTATCTAGTACGGATTTCCTATTCGATAAATAAATATTGTAACTAGTTGATGTAAAAATGATAAAAAAAAAAAGGAAAAAAATGGTTACATCGATCGGTGTCGCGCGCGATAGGGTCTCTCTTTCTCTCTTAAAGCGGAGATCGCCTAACGCGCGCGCGACGCCTTGGCCCACAAGAGAGGTGCCGACCTCATTTTTATTACAATTCAAACGCGCCCTCCCACCTGTCCTCCCAGAAGAAATGTCAGCGATTGTCGGCGGAATCGGGCACACGGAGAAATCTCTTTCGTCGATATGAATAATATCGGCTACGCGGACTCGTCGGGAAGTGGGATTTCTTGGCACGCGACACGCCCGTATTGTGTTCCGCGATCAACATTAAAGTTTAATTTCACGGATTCAACGAGGCGTGCTGTCGGGGCGAGAGTGGAAGAGAAGGCGCGCGGATCCGAGATGTGCTTTCAGACCATCTCGGCCCGCGCGGGTTTCCGCGCGATCGCGTATCCGCGCGAGCATTTATTTTTCGCCCGTATCGCCGGTGAGAGTGCCGCGGAGACGCGTGTCAGCCGCACAATGAAGAAAGTGGAAAACAACGGCTGTCGTTTAAGCCACTTTTGTATTAAGGGAAAGTCGGGACTAGAACGTGTGCAGTAAACGCGGATGCTCTCTCGCGAGAAGGGAACGAGGTTCGCCTCGTCGAGGCAGCGAAATCGAGCCCGAGAACCGAGCTTGATATCCGCGGATCAGCGGAATTCGAGCGGGGTCGGATTCATCCAGCTCCCCGGTCCAGCTTCGATCCGCGTAAGTTTCTCGGAACGATCGTCACCGGCGCCGTCGTTAGAAGTCGCATTTCGCGCGATATATTCGTCGCCGCGTATAGAGCGTGTCGTTCTAACGGTCTTCCGCCTTGACCGAGTTGAGCGAGGTCCGTGTCAGATCCCAGCGTCTTGACTTTGACTCCGTTTTATCGTAAAAGTCATTTCCACGATCAATTACCCGACCGTGAAGCCGACCGGCGTGCCCGCGGCAGCCCGGCGCGATTCGTCCTCACCGTCTTCCATCGCCGATGCATTTAGTCGCGCTCGCTTCGATCGTTTATTTATCGACTCCCCCGTGTTTCCGCGAGATCCTCAGAAAAGATTCTCCCGTCCACTTCTCACCTACGGCTCGCTCGCTGTCTCTCTTGGAGCGAGGCCAGTTCCCGCCGCGTGCTCCTTGAATCGTTAACACTTTAACCTTTTCGCGAATCGCGGGTTTCCGAAAATAAATCGACGCTAAATGTCCCTCTGTTAATAATGCCAGCCTTCGATATTGATTTATATGAGTTACTTCGCTTTTTAGAGATACGAATGCCACGAGGCTCGCGTGGTTCACGAATGCCATTTTTATCTCGTTGCCCCGCTGTTGTCGCGGAGTAACAAGTAACAATCCGCCGTTTTGTAGGATTCACGAGAAATTTACGAGAGTTTGGGAAATGTATACTGTAGTATATATCTCGTGGTTAGCTGCCGGGCGACTTTCCGACGTTGTGTCGAGTTTTAGCGGCGAGAAGACGTCATCCTCAGGGTTCTCTCGTGGAAAAGTCCTGACGAGGAAGCCGTTGGGCTTCGCTCGAGGTCGTCCGCGAGCTGCACGTTTCGCGATTTGTTTTCTTTAGTAAAAATTACGGCGTATACCCGAGAGGTGCAGATGTCTTCGGAGTGGCGCGTGTTCGAATCGAGCGATAGAAAAATAAAGAATAAAGGAGTAGCCGGCGAAGAGGAAAATTCGACAGCTTCGCGGAAAAGCACGGAAGGTTCTAAATACTGGCAAACTTTGGCGTTTCGCGATCTCGTCGACCGCGTTTGGATCTCTCTTTTTAGCCGCTTCGCTTGGCATTTAATCGACGGCCATGAGGAACATATGCATTTACAAGCGTCTATTTACATACGCGGTCCGACAGGCCGCACAAAAGCATTAATAATTTATCTCCTCGTGAGAGACCAGTCTATGATAAAGTGATAAATTTAAAGACATGTCGTACATAAGCGTTTTGACATTGTCAGGTGGAATAACGTCTGATAATAATTTTGTAACGAGTAACTAATTTGTTTAGTGGGAAATAAAATAATCGTTTAACCCAAAGCGAACGCGTGAGCGCAAATAGAATAAAACAGCCTGACATTTTTATGAATAGAAAATCGTTACTCGCGAGCACATCTTGCCTAGTTTATGACACGCGGAAGATATCTCGGGGCGAGATAAGCCATATAAATCGGAAACATGAATACGTAGCGTAGTTGTGGAACATCTAGATATTCGCGTTAATGTTAAACGCAGCCGTACAATGCGTTCCAACTCATATCTAGCGCCGCTATAACATACGGTCTCTGCGATTCGCGTTATAATGCCGCGAGAGTAAAAGAAAGAGAGAGAGAGAGACGAGAGCACGTCTTAATTTGTCTTTTAATCTCTCCTGTTCACGTGCATATTTCACGCCGGCCGCATTAATCAGACATCGTTCGGCGTGTCGACATTCGACATGAGAACGTTGCTCCAGGCTCCCCCGGCGCGCCGAGAAATCGCATCGGACTCGCCGGAGCATAGAATGGTATGGAGCACGGGTAATAGTGGTGGTAGTGGAAGTGTACGCTCGCTCTCATTAGCCATGGTGAGTGCTCGACATGGTGCGGTACCACCACCGTCGCCGTCGCCGTCGCCGCCACCGCCGCGTGGCATAGGTGGTAGCTTCGTTCTATCGACCGAGCGAGCGGCTCGGCTCTCTCGTCCCGTGACCTGACCTCGTCTGAACCCTCCGCCGCCGCTGCTGCTGCTGCTGGCTGCGCCGCTCTCTCTATCTTTCTCTCTCCAACCTCATCTCTCTTGCTCTCTCTCTCTTTCTCCGCCTCGTTCGTTCCAACGCAATCACCTCTCGCGGCATTACGAGCAGCCGCTCTTCTCTTTTCTCCCTCGTTCCTCCCTCCCCTGAAAACCATCGCCATCGTCGTCGTCGTCGTCGTTGTTCCCCTCCGCACCCCCGCCCTTCTCGAGGCCTGCTCTCCGCCATAGTATCTCGCCTCCACCCTCCGCGGAGAGCGCGATAGAGCGCTCTCGCGCTCTCCTCCCGGTGGCTTTCTATACGATATTAGCGTGCCCGAACTGGAACAACGCCCCGAAACTTGCAAATCGCGTAATCCGCCTCGCTCCCGCGCTTATCTCTCGCTCCTTTCTACAATTTTTATTTCGGCTCGCAGGCGTTATCTATCTTTATCTTTCTGTCGCTTATCGTTTTTAACTCATTTCTATTTCTTATGTCGCTATTTTTAATTGTTATTTATTCATATACCCATTTTGTTTTTTTTTAAATAACCCTTTAGTAATACGATTTCTCCCGTATCAATTGCCGCGCTCCATATATTTTTTTTTTTTTAATAGCTCGACACAGCTGCGTTTATTGTCGGTTTGCAAAAAATTCGCTGAATCGCTGCGTGCGTTGCGACGGAGAGTAACACTCCCTGACGTAATCGTGCAAATTAATTCGACTCGCCCAACAGACCATCGCGAGAAAGTTACTCTTTTCCGTTCAAATGTCTCTCGTGCAGCACGCGGAGAAAATTGTAAAGGATTATCGATGATTCTTCGTTGCTCATATAGTTGTCTATTAATTGAGAACATTCCCTGAGAGACGCGCGACGTTTCCCCGCGCGTGCACGTGCTCGCCCGTCCTTTTATTCGATCTTACTTCTTTAATTGTCTCAAACAGAAATTTAATTCGGCTCTTATACGACTTTATATCGTGCATCTCTCGAGGTATCGTGTTCCTCGAAGTATGTATCTGTAACAAGAATTATGCGACGGTGCGTAGCTCAAATTGCACCTCGGTTTTATTCGCTCGCGAACACGACGATCGCGCTCGAAGTAATCGCGGGATGAAAATCGCTTCTGCCTCTATTTCGCTCTCTCGTATTTAAGCGTTAAATGAACGCTACGGCCCTTAGTCACTGGATTATCCACGTGCGATTGCGGCCGACTTACATTCACGCGGTTCTCCACACATTCAGAGAAGTTTCGCGCGCTCAATAAGGCTGCCGGCAATAAGGCAGTCGTAACTATACCTGTATTACATAGCACGTTTTCAATTTTACTTATCCACGACAGAAATTGCTCCGAACTTTGCGGACGGAGATGCACGTAAACGGCCGCCGTCCAATTACATCCCCGGGAATATCCCTCACTCGGCGAAGTACGAATTTACGATTTAAAGCGGTTGAAACTTGGTTCTCAAAATGCGCGGTCCGCTCGAGGAGGCCTTATTAATTTCAAGTTTTCTTTACGAAAGATACGAAAAAAAAAAAAAATCGCGCGAGGGCGAGATCTGAGAGGGTCGCGTAGGCGGGGGAGTTTCAGAGAAAAGGAGAAAAAAAAATATATACGGGAGAAAACCTGTAATATATCGGAAACCCGCGCATTAACACAGGGGCGGCGGAAGGTCTTTAGTAATAATAACGGCAAACAACGGAAAAAAGCATAGTGCACGCGAATAAAAGAAATGGAAATAGTGGCGAGCCATTAGAGGGTATACAATACGCGGCTCGCCTATGCGCCGTGGGGCGGAGGGACTCAGGGTCATTTTTCAAGGGGGTCAAGGGAAGTCTGCGCCCCGAGGTCACGTTTATTAATACCGACTTCTTCGATTCAAATTCGAAAACGTACAATTTCCTGGTGCAATTTTCTCTTCTTTCTCTTTCTTTCTCTGTCTCTTTTTCTCTCTCGTTGCACGAGCCTTCTCAACTCGTTAAGCCAATTTGAAAGATTACTGAAATCGCATATACGTACGCGACAATTTTCATGGCAACTATAAATAAAAGATTATTCTTTTATGCGGGATAAATGTGTAACATTTATTTATATTCTTTCTTTATATTATTTTACATATGTATATAGGACGTTTTATGTCCCGTAATTATTTGTCTCTTCTCTCGTTTCAGGTTTTTATTCAAATAAATTGTAACAAAATGCTGACGTTATTTTCTTCCGTAACGTTTCTCGAGAGACCAAAGACTTTCAGTTTCCTAGGTAAGGGAATAATTAGAAATTGTGTCTTTTAAATTGCCTTCGCCGTTTGACGTCATTTTTATCGCAATTTTTCGCTTCGGAAGTCTCGAATTTGGAGTAAGAGAAAAGGAAGGAGAGACCAAAGTAAAAAAAAAAAAAAAAGCTGCCGGCTTCCGCGGACGGTATTTTCTCTCGGATTGGCATAACTCTTTCGCTGTGCACACACCGGATGTCCCCTTTGCGGTGCGGTAAACCGTCGAACGCGTTTTGCCCGAAATGTATTCCGGTTTTCTCTCCCGGGTATCACATCGTTCTCACAATGTCACGACCGTCGTGCGTGATTCCGGCACGACGTCACGGTCCCATTGACGCCGACCCCTCCGAGAAGAAGGCACCTTAAACGGGCTCGTAAAACATTTTCGTGACCCCTTTTTTCGCGTAACTGGACGAACAGACGAACGGGCGTGCGCTCTCTCGGTTTCCGGTGCCGTTGAAAGCCGTCGATGCCTATCGCTTGGCATGTAAACGCGATTAAATGTACTTTGGCAAGCGTAAATCATTCCCGCGTTTCGAGAGAGAGAGAGAGAGAGCGTCTCATTTCCGTTTCCCTACAATTTTAAATCATTATTTTTGATTGAGAAAAAAAAGGGGAGGGAGGGAGATCGTAGATTGATTTTTTGCATCGACAAGCAAAGCGGCTGATCCCTCGAATGAGAAATGTCTCTTCTATCTAAAGAGGATTACCACACGCTAAGCGCATAGTGAGAGGAAATCTTCCCTTCCTCTCTGTCTTTCATCCCTATTTTTGGAACGTATAAGCCCACGTTTCTGATGAACCGTTTATTTCTTTCTACCCTAATCTTCGGGGTGCGTGCCTTTGTCGAAAGTGGAGCGCAGGGTAGCGGCGTTCAAGGTTTCACCGGTATTGTTCGTTTATTCTCGATATTAGGTACCGGCGATACGTCTATTCTTTTTCCTATCTCGCTCGTTTTGCCCGCGGAAGATAACAAAGAAGGTAAACGTCTTTCGCGAGTTCGGAACTGCTGAAAGAAGTCATTTTAGCGCACCCGCAAATCTCGCAGTGGAGAGGTAAAGGGGCGCGGATTCCGAATTCACTGATCGGAGACCCGTGAAACGAACCTGGCCGTGGTCGAAGTCTAGGAAATAGCGTTTAATGCAATTTCGGTGCGGCGAGCGGCATGGACGGGGCCGGGCAATCGCGCACACATGCTCGCGGTGCAGAATTTCCTGCGGGGTGGCTGAAAAAGAGAAAGAGAGAGAGAGAGAGAATGCGATCGCGAAAAAGGGCGCGGAGGGTGGGGGAGGCGGGGAGGATGGAGCCTTGGGTGCGCGCGATGAACGGAGGAACGGAGGGACATGGCATCGTTCTCTGGCACGGCACGAGGCCGACGGAGATGGCCGAGCGGGTTCGAGAGCGGCCGAAGTGTACGCGCCACCGGGTGGGGAACGACGGCTGTTCAGTGCCTGCACTCAGTCGAGCCAGCGTCGTAGGTCGGAGTTGAAGTCGCGAATCCGCGGAGAGTACCTCGGTCGAGCGGCAGCGAGAGACAAGAGAGGAGGCGCTCGATACGCACGCCAGTTGCACGCGCATCTAACAGGGCGAGGGAGGACAAGAACGAGGCGAGAAACTGCGAGATAAACGAGAGATAGAAGCGCCGAGTTGGCGATTGGCCGGGCCAGGGAAATAGATAGAGAGAGAGAAGAGCTCCTCTCCGTCGGCACCTCGCTCTCTTCTGCTTCGGATTGATTCCACGAGCCGCAGCATCGACGCCACGACGACGACGATCGTCGCGCTCACCTTCGACGAAGCCTCTCGTCGTTTCTTCTCCCCGTTGGCCGTTCTCGTCCCTGTTTCGGCGGATGGACGCCAGGAAAAATGCGGTGGTGACAGTGAGCGTATACCGAGGAGCGGAAGGACTGCGGAACTATTTTCAGGCAGCAAGCGGGTAATTATCGTTGTTGATCGTGTGCTACGCGAGAATCGCCGTGCTTCGTGGTTCGATCGAGTCGGCGCCGGGTGAACGAGAGTCGAAGGGAAAAAGAGAAAGCGAAACGGAGAGAGAGAGAGAGAAATATATATAGAAACAGAGAGGGAGGAAGGCTACTCTTTTCGCGACTTAGCCGGAAGTTATGACGAGCTCGCGCTTCGTTCAAGGACGAAGAATTGTTCGCGCGCATGTGTCCAGTAGTGGGATATAGTGTCAACGACAAGTCGCCGCTCGCAGATCTGGATACCTTGCTGTCGACACCCGCCGGGCCCGGATTGTCTCATGTCAGGATGGCGCTGGCGCGGTACGTACAATCGTACGGCTCGCCGTTGTCGGAGCTAGGGTGGGTCTTCGTCCGTCCGGGGCTAAACCTGGGGGGACCAAGAGGCGGGCGGAGGGAGCCGGGCGGGGGAAAGGGGGGGTCCTCTCGTTCCGTTTGACCGGTACGCGAAGAGAGCGATCGCATCGATCCGCCAAAGCCGGTAGCGTCGCGAGCACGCTCCTTCCTCCCCGGGTTTCTCTTCCCCTCGGCTTGTCGTGCCGGCCGCGGCCGGAGCCTCGCGTCGGGATCTCGCGCCTCCAGGACTTCCTCTACCTTCCGGAATCCTGGAGACGCGGAATCCCGAACCGTCCACCCGATTAAGGGGGAGTACACGTGGCGAGACGTCGAGTCGAAATATAAGTAGAGTGAAACCGCGTCGACCGCGAAAGGTGGTCACCTCCGGAAGGTCGGCGAATTCTCTCGTTACTCGTGGGACAGATTGCCCAAGTCCTTGGAGCAACCGCCTCGACGAAGACGCGCGACGGTCAACGACCCGTCGTCCCTTCGACGAGGCCCAGTATCGCGATGGCCATTAGCCGTCCGTTCGTTCTTTTGTCCGTCCGGTGCTCCCCCTCCCTCCCCCCTTTCAGTCGTCGCGATTCGCGTTTGCACTGGCCGACTGGAAAGTTCTTGGTCAAGTCGCGAGCGAAGGAGCGCGAATCAAGGTGAATACACCTTTTTACGTTAGACGCCGACCTTCCTGAGGCTGCCTGATGTGGGCTTCGTCACGGCTCGGCGATTCCGCCTGCTTTCATATAGACACGTCCGACCGTGAACGCCGAGAGCGCGACTCGATGGAATTCGAATGTAGGAACGTTCCCCCGGCTTTATCGTGTCCATGCCTTCCCCACGTTCGTTGTCTGGGTTCGCGAGGACTCGTCGTCCACGGCTAGCACTCGAGATGCGTCGTTGAACAAAAGCGGAATGCTCCCTTGGAGCTAGAAAACGGAAGCTCGGTTTCTAATTATTTCATATGTTCTTTGCAGCCTTATTTCTGAAAAATCTACGCGGCACACATGTATCTTTATATTTGACTTGTTTGCTTAATTTTAATTACGATAAACACTTGGAATATCTTTCGCGACTCTCTTCTTCTTTTTTCTTTTTTTTTGTCGCTCGAGAAATAAATGGAGATTAATTGCGAGAGCTGCGTACAACTATATTTGTGAGCAATTTTGAATTTAATTAAAATTAATTATGCGAAAAACTGTGTTTTCAACGATTCATCTCGGTGTAATTGAAACGCGACAACATCCCGCTTTTGTTCTTTTACTTTGACATATTTTTCGCCCGCGAACGTTTCAATTAATTGTTCCGGGCTGCTAAATTTTCTAAACATTCCTCGGGGAAAGAGGGAGGATATTTTTGACACCCGATACTCTTCTCGTCTCGACGAGACAAAGAAGCTTTGCTTGCCACTGCATTCTCGTTATCTTCTCTTATCGAGTTACTACCGATACGGTTACGATTATTCAAAAAGCTGAAAGCCACAGAGTTCTGTGTTTATCGTTTATCTTTAAAATGAAATATTTTCGTTCGCAAGTAGGATCAGTTTCGAAACAAACACGTGCAATCGCGTAAATTGCGTCGAATGTTAGGCATACTCGCGATTTTCTTTCAGCGAGTATTGACGAGCATCGCGTTTAATTACACCCAACCGCGTACATTACGGAAATCGGCGTTTCCAGTTTCATCAATAGGATAGGTCTCGTTACCGTTATCCCTTGCTTCCCGTTTCTGTGCGTATCCGCGATGCGTTCGATTCGGAAATCGGATAAATAACGAAAATGATGGGAACTGCGAGTCCTCTTCCCGCGTGTCAAGTTTTTTTTTTCCACCCTTTTTTTCTTCTACATCAATCGCGATTTTAAGAATTTATTTTTAAAGTAGCGACTGTTATCCTTGACCATGCTGCGCCCTTTCTAGAAATGCCGTTTTTAATATTAATAATTTTGAGAATCGCTTACAAAATAAATTATGAGCAAATTAAGGTTAATTAATTTAATTGTAATATTTCATTAGCATGTTGTCTGTCATAGCGTTATTATTAAAATTAATAGCGGTGTTATCAAGATATTTAAAAAGAGATGTAAAAAAACATATTAACTTTTTTTTTCTTTTTTAATTTAGCTAAACAGCAATCCGATAAATGTGCACATAATTATATTAGCTGAAAGGATGCAGTTAACTAACGTTGCACGTAGATTTTATCGTGTGCTTATGTTCGTTATAGTGAAAATTTTATTTTAACCCAAAATTTATGAAACTCGCTGGGCGATCGCGTACGGATTTGTATAAATAAATTTCGTGCAATTTATAGAACCGTTTCCATTTTGTGTGAGCTGTAGCAGACGTCGGTAGCGCGTTTGAAAATATCACGTAATTCAGATCCAAGATCGCATAAATTTATATATCTTAATCAAATTCTTACATAAAATTCGCAGCCTTAATTCGATTTCGAGCTTCACCCTTGTTTCTCGCTTACGAGCAATTATTCTAAATTCAGAGAGTTAAGTGTTTTAATCTTTCCATCGCTTGACGATATACCTTACAACTAGGTGATGCGTTCATAAATTCAGCGTTATTATAATAATTTATTCACCTTAACTTACAGCCAAGTTATGAAACTTTATCCACGTCGATATCGCGCCTATATATTTAGCGTCTTCGCGCAGCTCTTCAGACTTTTTAAATATAATTATTTAATCAGTATCTAAAGTATCTCTTAATTTAAATTTAACTATCTATTGCAATTTATTTTACAACCTCGACTCTTGCTTATTTCCATATCTCTTTTTACATATTTACTTAACGCAGCATCGCCGATGAACTTCTCGGGGTTAATTAAAAAGAAATACTTTAATAAAGCAAACCTTTCGATTCGCACCGAAACCTCTAATCGCTGATTGCATCGTTCGCGACAAATGTTGAACGTAATACGCGATGCAGGAAATACCGTGCGTTGTCGAGGCTCGTCGTCTTTTACATCATTGCGTTAGTTACCTGCGAGCATTTCCGTATCTCCTTGCAATTAATCGTGCCGTAAGCTCCTGTCGTGACCTTCTCGCCTATCGCCCCGAAGATTTACGACTGGCCGAAGTAGTATACGAGCGCTTTTTAGTCGTCTTGCTTAAACGCGTTTCTCTTCTTTTCCGCGAGCACTTAATTTCCCGACGATCCTTGACTGTCCACGTGACACGACGATAATGCCTACGCTTTCCTCAGTTACAGTTACGGCACACTTAGGGCAGGGACAATTTTTATTTTTTCTTTTTTCTTTTCTTTTCATCCGTATCGTTTGTATGTGCATAATGCGAA
This sequence comes from Cardiocondyla obscurior, assembly GCF_019399895.1. Taxonomy (NCBI): domain Eukaryota; kingdom Metazoa; phylum Arthropoda; class Insecta; order Hymenoptera; family Formicidae; genus Cardiocondyla; species Cardiocondyla obscurior. The sequence continues at coordinate 2,487,445 of NC_091877.1, forward strand.
CGCTCGGTCAACGGTAAGAACTCTGCCGCGCTTTGAGCTTCAAGGGAACGACATTTACGATTTGCATGGGATCGCTACTCGCTACATTTTGCCGGCCGGGTCGAGGCGTTAAATCTCGTCAAAGGAAACGCATCGATGTACCTTTAACGTGTCGCGAAAGGAAAATCATTTGCGGCAAAACGGGTCCGCGGCAAGGCCACGTTAAGGCCGCAATTCGCGGGGTACTATAGCGACGTATTCATCAATCATTCCGCAGCTGTCGCGCTTATCTCTAATTCCTCATTGCTCGGCCACCGGTGTTAATGGCGATTGATCCGTGGATTTTCCTCCCGCCGGTCAGGTAACGTTTTGCCTTTATTAAAAAGCGTCAGGCTGTATAGCTCGGGATTAACACGGGAAATATTCCAACGTCAGGATTGTTCGCGTAACAAACTTTATTGAGCGCAATTAGCGCGGGTCACTTGTCCCTTCCCACGCGTCCAATCAAAAGTTTCTCGTTACCGCGTTTAAGCTCGATGACGACAAAAAAAAAGAAAAAAAAAGGAAAAAGTAGTTTTGAATGAGTTTCAATTTAATATTTAGGAACTTCGAAATTTTAATTTTAAAGAATGTAAACTCTTGTCGATTCCATTACCGCGAATTTATGTTTCAATGTCCTAACGCAACGTGCTATAAATTTGATCGGGTGAAACTTTCTAATCTAGTGACTTATGTAACTTTTACTTTTTAACTTGCAGTTTTATGAGCTTTAGCGTGTGCGAAAAAGGGGTTGAGCGTTGATTTAAATATTAGATTGTCGCGAATACAATAATATAATTAATTGCAGCGTTGATATGTTGTTTTTTGCTTTAAAAATAAAAAAAAAAAGAATAGGTAGATTTTGGAGAGCGAGAGATTTCCGTTTTCATCCAGACTTATGTTGGCTCGAGGTAAACTAGCCGAACGAAACGCGCGTACGTGATGAAGCAGTTTACTCAAATAAATTGGCGCGTTTAATAATTCTGAATTTACCTTCAACCGCTGATATCTATAAATATTTAATTACTCCGTATTTTTTACATAATCATGATTGTATAACGAACGACGACAGCGCACGCGACGAAAAACGATCCGGAGGCGCGTTTAGCTCGCGTTACGTCGTACGACGAGTCGGAAAAGCCGCGGCCTTGCGTCGCGGTAATGTTATCGTTTGCGTCACAATATTTTCTCGTTAACCAGCGCGAATGGAAACGCTGGGGAACTGGCTTTGAGTGTCTTTGTGTCCACCGAACAGCTGGTGCCGTACGCGCCGGTCGTCGATACTCGCATCCCGCGTAAGTGTTGACTTGCGCGCGCGTGCGAACACGTATGCGCAATCTATTTATCCGCAGTGTTCATTTTATACGACACAATCGTCGCAAATTAAAACACCTGCCCATATTCCGAATAACATCGATTACTGCTCCCCCGTTCGATCGCGTCACCTCGATTAGCACGCGACGGCGACGTTCCACTTTTGATCGAGTGTGTGCATTAAATTTAGTCGAAGGCTTTATTGACAAATCATTTAGCAACTCCGGATACCACGCGGCTTTTCAGTAAATCGGCCGGCGGGGCCGATCGGGCAAGAGGCGGGGTCCCGCTACGCTCGGTCTCATTTTCAAGATCTTCAGCAGAAAATCCGCAGCTTTGCATCACGCTACCTCGTTCTCCTCGCTCAGCTTTCAAGGGCACTGATAAACATCTGGGATTCTGATGACGAGAATAACGCGATTATTCAGGAGCAGCACCGCTTCGGCGCTGATATAAATCTCCGTTTTATTTTTTTTTTCTTCTTTCCCCTGGGGGTTTTTTTTTCTTTTTTATTTATTTCGGCCTTTTCGTTAAATCGAAACCGTCGATCTGTCTCCGTTGCCAATAGCTTTCGTGCGTGATTTACATTTTGGAGAATTATTTAAATGCTATTATTACAGCCGTAACGCGTGCACGCGTGTACGTACGCACACGCGTGCAGACGGTAGTCGTCGAGGCCAATCGATGTCCGGGACTCGATGAAATAAAGCCAAGTATAAAGGAGGAAGAGGAGGAGGATACGATGATGGCGGTGGTAGTAATGGTGGTGGGTTGTAGTGGTGGCGGTGGTGGTGGTGGAGGTGAAGCGCGGCGGAGGGAATAAAGGAAGGAAGGTTGTCCCTCGCACTCGGTGGCAACCTTCGGCTTCAAGGGTACAGGGCCGCACGTCCCCCTTGAGGGTTCGCTTCCCCTCTTCCGTAATGGATGACGACGACGTATCCCTCGGAATTCAAAACCAACCTCCATTATAAAGAAACCAGACGGAAAGTCCCCTTGAAAATCATCCCGAGCCTCAGCTTTTGCTTTTCGTTAGCCTGCATCGAGTCCTATTTGGGCATTCCTTTTTAGGTATGGTAGAAAATCACAAAGGGCCGGTTTTTCAGTCCTCGAAAATCTCGGCCTGGGAATCCTTAATAGCGACGGGGGCACCTTTTTAATTTTATTCGTTTACTTCCTCACAAAGGTATTTCCTTCGCGATTTAACGTGCGTCTCGTTAACGTAATTTCTTTGCAATCGGAACGTTATTCTTAACGTGCAACTATGTGATTAACTGTAAACTGGGGCAGGTGTTTTTATCGCATTGAGATTTTTTTGGCCTCTTCTTTACTCGTAACCGATTTATCGTCATAACTGAATGGCTATATGTCATATGTATAATTTTTACGTTTATACAATACGGATTATTATAGATATATATTTTTTTTTTTTTGCATAAATTAATTTTGACGAACAATTCGTCTTCTTATTCAAATGTTGGGTATAATAAATGCTGAAAAAGAAAAGATCGTGAAAGGGTTAAGTTGATCGGAAGGGAAAAGGGGGACATAAGCGACGCAGAAAGGCTACGTAAGCAACTACATAGTATGCGAAAGCTTATCGAAGTTATCGCTGAGCAACCAAACGGCAAGCAAACAACGACGGTATATACGATCGAAGGCCAAATTGCCTACAAGGTTTCTGCTTCTACCTCGCCAAAACTCATTTTTCATTTATAGATTTCCAATTGGCAAACATTTTTCTTCACTCTGAAATTAAGATATGCAAGCCATTCGCTAAAAGACCTGCGATTAAAATGAAAGAAATCTAAAAATGTAGGACGAATTTCATTTTTAAACGGTATCCTGAAATTGGAATTTTTTTTAATTATTTACGTCATAACTTTGAAAAATAAAACGTTAATTTCACGAGTGCTCGTACACTTTTTATGATCGAAATTATTTCGGAGCGAGCCACGAGATTATTAATCTACTCCGATAATAATATTCATTTATATTTGATAATTAAATTTCTCTACAGTTTTATTTGATTGGTTTACATGCGCGATGTACGAAACAAATTATACGGGAAAAAGATATTTCTGGGCGTCGTTAACGTATCAAATCGTACGTGTAATCTTGAGATCTGCAAGTTTTATTAGAAATGTCTTAAAAAGAGAGAGAGGGGAAAAAAAAATGCAAACAATGCGGCTGAGATCCGATCAAAACGATAAGAGCTACAACTGTTTCCACACGTTTGTCGGCAAATATCATTAATTATCATTAAATATCGTAAAACGAGACAATATTGTGCGAGGGTTTTACGGTCGGCGTTACAGTTTATGCGGATATAAAGAATCGGGTTGTACTATAACTGAAAGTTAGAGTTTAAACGCGGATGAAAATCCGGTTGTTAAATATTAAACGAGTTAGGAACTTTACACCGGCTAGACAAACCCTTTGTTTAACGTGCAAAGTCATAATTGCTTTCCCGAGATATCGAAGGGACATAATCCAAGGGTATTCCTCCGCGGCTAATAAGACGGCTGTAAGGGCGCATCTGCAGGGAACGGACCTCGCAAATTGGCCGTGAGGCCCAAGGTCGTCCGGTATATCCCACGTACCGGGGCACTGGCCCCTGTTAGAAACGAGTCGAGTCCCGGGGAGCTTCCCTCCCCTTGTGGAGATCCCAAAGAAAAGCAATCCTTCGGCCCTAGAAGGACGAACGTCCGTCCAAGCCAGAAGGAGATCCATGCCTTCGTTTGTGAAAGCGTCTTTTATCTTAATCCTGCGTCCGCGATCATTATTAAAAGGAACCGAGACATTCGTCAAAGGCGAAGAGAAAGAGAGCAGCTTAAATTTCTATTAACACGCGCGGGAAAATATTTGCGAAAATGTTGTAAATTAAATACATGTAAAATGGTTATATTTGAATGATATTGTAATTCTAAAAAAATTGCAGACGTAATAATGATATGATCGATCGATTGCAAGTTAACGTATTCTAGAATATAATATTTACGCGCTATGAATATCGCTTTTATTTATAGCGTTCATTAACGACGGTTCAACGACCATAGACGATAATTCGGGTTACACTTGTACAAATCAGCTTTCGGATAAAAATTTAAATTTTATACGTTAAAAATATCGTCGAACTGTTACACAATACGGCTTGATATTAATGAGAAAGAGAAGAGAATTTACGAAAATTGTCAACTCGGTATATTTTGAAAATCACACTTGAACCAAATCGTGAATTAATGACTTAGTTACGTAATACTTTTTCAAAAATTTGATCAAAGTAATTTATGTAAAGAATGTCGCGTACACGAGAGAATATGTTCTCCCAATTAAAATAAAAGAAATTAACGTTATCGATATCGCTTATTCAATATTATTTAACGTTTTGAAGAATTCAAAGGTTTTAAGTTCGTGAAAGAAGAGCAGCTTTATTCGATAATTAATGCGAATTATTCAGTCGCATTAACGTGTATCGCCCCAGCCAATATTTTCATTATTTTCTGCGTCATAAAAGCATTGCGTTTTGAATTCCAATCGGAAAGCTGATTTGCACTAAAATGCACCGCAAATTATTGTTAATAATTGCGTCGTCGTTAATAGCCGTTATACAAAGAGGAAGTTTATTTACCGCGTCATGTAATTTTAGGTTTCAAAATATTGCACCGTAAATCAATTTGTGTCGTAATTATTTAATTTGCTCGTTCACCGCGATGACGAAAAAGAAAAAGAAAAAAAAAAATAAATTAGGGAGAAAAAAAAAACCAAATGTGCCTTGCGTTAAATGTCAAGAATCTTTATTTCGTCGCTCTTTTATTTCTTAAGAGTCGAGGGGACGTTCGTCATCGTGTGCTCTTTGTGCGAGGAGATCTTCATACACCTCTTATCGTAACCGTGAACCTTGAATCGGTGTGCCGCGAACAAACGTGACGCGTGGCAGTGCGGCACGTCGAAAATGACGCTTGTCACGAGTAAAGTCTCGAGAACAAAAGTAGAAATTCAGAATATAAGCAAATAGTTCGCAATCGCTGTTAATATTGGCACGTCGTGGATAACTTGGCGCGAGTAAATTCTGAAAAATGTATTAGACAAGTAAAAAAGTGGACCGGTGCATTCTCGTTATTATTAATATTGAGGGTAATTTTAATTAACTGTTTATCTCTTCTTTTTTCTTTCTTTCCTTTTTTTTTTTTATTTTTTTTATTTTGTTCGTAGGAATTGTTTTATTAATTCAATTTTGTCGCAAGTGCCCCATGACGTCAGTCGCTGCGCATCATGCAGGAATGCATGAATGAAGAAAGGAAATTTGCTGCGACTGACAGATAATAACGCGCCCTCGACATTTTCTTAGTAATTCATTTCTGAATAACAATTTTATTCACGACGGACGTTCAGGAGTTTGATAATTTAATACTTGCACGTTATTTCGTTGGTTACGCAATTTTTTTTTTTTCTTTTCAAGTATAGGACGAGTTCCTTGATACCGAAGGCGAAAATTTATCGCGGTTCGATAAAATATCTTAGATTATCGCGTGTCGTGAAATTTGAAAATCTAATAAGCAGATAAAGCGGCGTAATAAATGTGTACAACCACCGTGACATTAATTAGGCATTAGATATCAGCTGTTTTCCGACAGCAACAGGTATTAATAATATCGCGTTATCTCCTTATTAAATTCATACGTGTACGTTTCATTTAAATTTACATTTAAATCCCGCCTCGACATTAAATTTCCTCTATGCTCGGCCGTGTAATCTTAAAAGTCAAAGGATAGCGGCGATAGCTATGGAGTACCGCGTGTTCATATTTGCGTTGTGTCGACCGTATCAGTCCGAGATATGTGATACTCGACGCGAACACGTCACGGAGTACATACATAGATCTCTTATCACACCTCCTTGGAGACACACCGCGGTCGATGCAGTCAGCTGCAACTATCGTTCAGCTGCTGTCTCTTTCCCCACGTCCAGCTTTTCGCTCCTCCGCATTACGGCATCTGAGATTCTCGGCTCGTGGCCGCTCGTTGCCGGCGCAGGTCGGAGAGGCTCAGCCGGACTGGTTTCCCGCGAAGATCCATCGCGAGAGCAGAGCCCGTCCGTCTCGTCGTCGGTGCATCTTCCTCGCGAGCGAGCGAGGCGCTTCGCCTTGTCCTCGGCGTTAGATAGTGACAAGTCGCGGCGCGTGCAAAACGCGAAGGCGAGGTTCCACGGCGGCGTCCGTACACGCGCCCGTGCTTCGGCTCGCTCGCTCGCGCGGCGCCCTTGAAGAGAGTCAGCCTTTGTCTTATCACACACACTCCGGCTTACGCCGAGCAAGCGTCAACCTTGACTCCGTCCCTCCTCTCCGCCGTCGTCTCGTCTACTGACTTTCCTGCGAAAATCGACCAACGCAGCATGCTGTTTCTTCGACTCCGAAGAGTCTCTCACCGTCTTGCCGCGTGCGTTCTCCCTCGAGTATCTTTTCTTTTTCCTCCTTTTAAAGGGCTTCCGTTCCCGTTGGGGTGAAGCATATGAACGTTCTTCTTCTCGCAAGTCTTGAGAGAAAATGCCCTCTTTTTTTTTTTTTTCTTTCTTTTTTTTTTTTCTCTTTTTTTTTTTTTTTTTCTCGCAGGAATGAAACGGTAAACACGGCGGACATTTACGATCTTCAAAGAGACGTTGAGTGACTTTTCTACTTTCCGTTAAGAAAATTACATCATTCGCTTCTCTCTGATAATGTCATCTGTCGTATTAATAAAGGTTTCTTCATTATTCATCAATTATAAGTGCATAATAGATAGAATAACAGGAAGAGGGAAGGCATGAAGAGCTAAATGACAGTGTGCGCGCATAGAATCGGAGGAAAAGCGATGCAGCCGCGTAATGGTGGGGAATGTCAAATGAGCTGTGTAACAGCGTCAAGGTTGTAAATTATCGTTGTCAATACATCAAGGTCTTGGTATACATATACAGCCACGTGTCTCCGCGGAGGAAGCGTATCGTTCGGTACACCGAAATTGAATTTTCTCTACGATAACGGACTATTCGAGTATCCGCCTTTCCGACGTCAATTATATACAATTAAACTTTAATATAATAAAACGTCCCGCATTAACAGCTCGGCTTGACTTTAATTTTACTCGGCATTTTTTGAGAATCAACATCGCGCCTGCTGTTGGATAAAAATTGATTAATCTTTTTTTTTTAATCGGGAGATTTTTTTTTTAATATTTATACAAAAGGAATTTTTATCTCTCGCGATCGCGATATCGAAATGTCGAAGTGACCTCTCGCTCTTGTCGCGAATCTGTTATCACGCTCGTTACACCAACGCATCGACGAGCTACGCGTAATCGTGATAATCGTAAAGCGGCGTATATTTTTAGCCTCGCGCTCGGTCGCCTCCGCGACCTTCCGATCTTGACACTGAGACTTCCTTTTTCCATCGTTTTTTCCACGAGCGTCGCCGGGCTCGCGCATGTCGCGTCGGCTAACAAACGCTGTACCTGCCTGCCGGTCTTACGAAACGACCGGATGAATCAGATATAGAGATAAACGCATTTAATTACGCGGCGTGTCGAGTCACCGTAGGTGGTGCCGGCAGGGAACGACGCGAGCTTCTAAGTTCGAGCGAAAGATCCATTCGCGGATTTTTTTTTTTTTTTTTTTTATTTCTTTACCGCGGATATCCTTCCGTTAACGCGTTACGCATTCACACGCATTCTCGTCGAAAATGCAACCTCATCGACCGCGCGCGACGCCGCGGTATCACGCCAACCTTCGTGTCGTTCTTATCAACAATTACGTGGGGGAGTTCGTTCAATTGTACATTATCGACGCGGTATAAAATCACCGGTGGCTGACAAACAACATCGTTCCGGGATATTTTTACGAAGTAAAGAAAAAAGGAAAAAAAAAGAAAGAGAAAAAGAAAGAAAAAAAAGTAGAGGACACGTGAGAGATAACGCGCGTATTTTTCAGCGCGGAAAGTGAAAACGCAAACGAGATAGCGCAGCGACGGGGACTGGCAGACGCGACGAGACGTGCCGGGGACAAAGACAAGTACGGACGGGGGATTAAATTAAGAACGCTGTTGCGAGAGCGCGAGAAAACAGCCCGGGGGGGGAGGGGGAGGTGGGGGGAATCGGTTTCTCGCGGAAATGAAAAACGCGAGACGCGACGGCATTTAAACAGCTGGAGGATGGAAATACATTCGGAGAGACGGGGTGCAAATTGCGGCGGGATTTGGCAAGAAGCTGGGCGCGATGTCGGACTCGGTGCAATTACGTGATTTCAACGTGCCGTGGACGGTTTTCACTTAACTTCCTCGTTTTCACCGGGCAGCCTGTGCCGGGGCTTCGTTCTACTTTCCCCTGAACTCTCGAGGTCTGACCCACGCCTGCGTAAGCCGAGTCGAATATCCCTCGATCGTTTTCTTAATAAAATGACGTGAATTTCGATTGCTCGTGTTCATTTAAACTTGAGTTTCTAAATAAAAAAAAATAAAAAGAATCTTGCTTTTATATTATTTAAAACAGCATGTGCACATCGAACATTTCAACAATTAAAAATAATCTCTGCGGGAAATTTTTTTTTTTATTATAATTTGATATGGACTTTATTAATATTTTCACTTTACATCTCGATTACTTGATATTTATAAGTTTTGATTTTCCGATTGAACGTCTCTACGTTTTTATATTGATTTTTTTTTCACGGTAGAAAGTAAAACAATGGATTGTACAAATTCTGTATGATATTTCTTTCCTAACATTGTTTTCTCGCTGGTGAAAGATCTCGCTGTTCCGCTTATACTTTTTAGTGGCAAGGCACGATCGCTTTCTCACAAAACGGAGCGTCAGAGTTACGATAAAATTGTTTGTCTCTGTCTTTCTCATTCCCCTGCAGCCTTTTCTTGCCCCGAATAATGATTCTCCTTCCGTTCGATCTGACGATGCCCCCGGCGGTATCTAGCGCAAAAGCGACGTGGGAGTATAATGTTGGAAATGTGGCGTGGAAGTGAAAGTTACGCCGCCGAACACACGAACGGTCGAACGGAGAACGCGATCCCCTCGAAAAGTCGAGTCGCGACGCGATTTTCTCCCTCTTTTTCTCTTTCTCTCTCGGTTTCTCTCGCGAAATCAGAGAAATTCGCCATACGAAAATACACCGTGCTAAAGAAACATGAGGATTCTGACGATAAATGATAAATCTGAATTCGTCGCGATTAAATTTATTGCACATTACAATCTGAATTTTCAGTTAAAACAGGAAATGAAGTTTAGCTAGGTTTATTACTTTTTCCGAGATATAAGACTTTTTATTTTTGTCTTTCGCTCTTACGAAATAATATTCGAAATTTAATCAAATAAAAAGAAAAAATTAAAAAATATAGAAATTAAAGAATAAGTTCTAAACGAGTTAAAAGTTTATTTATTTTTCAGCGATCTTTTTCAGCAAATGAAATGAACTTTTTGATCCATATATAGTTAACGATCTTTGTCTTATTAAAATTAATTACTCCTTGTTCTTCTACTCTCATTACTTGTCACTCTGATGAGCTTCTCGTCGGTAGGTATTTTCGAGCGCGAATCGCGAGAGCGAGACGCATTCAAACGAGAGTTCGCTCGATTTGGTTTCCGTTTCCTGGTTAGTCGGGTCGACCGATGCCGTCCGATGAACCTGCGGGGCTAATGTACTTGACTCGCCTCCCGAGCGGTTCCGTACTTGGCACCGCACGTGAGCACCATCGCGTGTCCTACGTACCCTTCCTCCGTCATCCTTGCGCTTTCCGCGCGCCTCGCTCTCCGCTCGTCTATCTACTTATTCGTATTTAACTCGCGCGATCGATGACGCTTTTTTCTTTTTCTTTCTTTCTTTTTTTTTTTTTTTCCTTCCAAAGAGTTCGATTCTACAGGACTCGTAATTCAATGACCGACACTCGAGTCCATTCGCTCGAAGGTGATTCGTCATCGCGAAACAGTAGCGTCTTTATTACACATATGACAAAAGAGATGCAGGAGGTACTTCGCGAACGTAAAAATATACACATGTGTAATTTGTATCAGTTCTCAATCAAGTTACGAGGACTCCTGTAATGACATCGTGTTATTTTTTACTCGCGATATCTATTACAATATTTATTATAATGTTTATTACAATATTGATTAGGCAGCTAGTCGAAATCTCCACATCGCGGTGCAAAAATCGGGTAACGCCGGCGAAGCGCACGTGGCGGCGGGAACTGTTGACCCAGGAAAATTAATTTCCAATCCGACAGCTGGGGCCGAACTCACGGGGGAGGGGAGGGAGGAGGGCTCACGTCGGTCAATTATACCGACGTCGCAATACCCATTTTGCCGAGTGTCGAACCCCGCCGTTCCTGTATTACGCCGTTGATCCAATAAGCTTCCTCTGTCCCAGGCGTACGTCCAGAAATATGGAGAGGGTCGACGACCCCGTGACGTAACACGCGAGGAACACGCGCGCACAATTAACGACATTCTGTGCCGGGCGTATGGCGCGCGAGCGATCGGGGAAGATGACTCGAAAAACCTTGCCCGCTTGGTATCCACCCGAATTAACCGGACGGCATGTCTTTTTTTCATGTTGCAGACTTGCGGTGAGCGACTGTGCGCCCCAGACGTCGCGGGTCAGCTCGAACCTGCACAGCAGCAGTAGTATGGCAGTGAGCCGCGTCCCGAGCCCGCCACCGCCGGAAGTGAACACCCCCGTGGCCGAGAACTGGTGTTACACGCAGGTACGTTTCGTCGTTGGTGGTTCATTGTCCTCTGCCTGGCCGCTCCGCTGCGGTTTAGCGATCGATTCACCTGCGCCGAAATTCACCCAGTCACCATGAGCGGCGGAAATTGCTAGGGACGTAGCGGATCGTTGTATCGTTCGCGTTTATATTTTTACGTTCGTTGCTTATTTCGGCACCGTTGTCGTTCCGCCGATTTTCGTCGTTCGATTTCAGCCGGGATCACCGTAATCAATTTGCTGATAGCGTGTCGAGAGCCGCATGCACGATTTTAGACTCAAAATTGTCGCGGTAACGCAATTAATTTTTTTTCACGCTGAAATATTTCTGCGACGGCTGACGAAGAAGGAATAGATTCGCTCTACGCGAATATCTGAGATCGTTGTCCTTCGTAAATGAGCATCACGAGTTTCAAATCACGTTTTTAGAGCTTGAGCTTAGCTAGCTGTTTCCGAAACCATATTAGAAATACCATTTTTACGCGGATTCTTGATTGTCTTAAAAACGTTTGAACGTTCGACATGGGAGAATATGCGTACGAAAAGAAAAAGTTCAAGTAATCCCTTTTCTTTCAACGGCGTTGTCTCGCTCCGGTTCAGGACGATTTTTTCGGCGAACGGTCGCGAATCCCAGACGAATTCGGCCGTGAGCGAACACCTCCTCGTCGTTGGAGGGAAAAAAATAAAAAAATAAAAAAAAGGAAGGCGCGCGTTAAAGAGACGCGGAGAATCCGCGCCGGCGGATCGCCGGCGCGTAGCGCGCGCGTGAGAGCACGCGCTCCTGGCGCTCTCATTCTATTTTTACTGCGCTCGTCCCCCTCGCGCGATGTGAACGACCTGCAACTAGATATCTCTCGTCGCGCAGCTACTCCCGTCCTCCTGCCGTGTCGGGTCTCTCCCTCGCGGCCGCCGCTCGCGGAAACGTTCCGCGATTCTCGCTAGAAATCCGCGCGACCGCCTCCCCCCTTCCTCCCCTTTTTTCTGCCCTCTTTCCCCCGCCTCTCTATCTCGCGTCTTCCGCAGTTATTTCCGCTTCGCGCACTCGGCCATACGATTCGGACAACGAGCGACTTGCGTTCCCCACGTCGGCGTCCTGGATACCGCGGATAAATGGATAGAGGTTCATTATCAGCCTGGGCGAGCCCGCCCCTCCCGACTCGCGGAGATCCGCAACAATGGACAATTGTCCGCCGGTGACGGTAGGGACCGAGAGTTAGGAAAACGGGCAGAAACGCTGGTGCAATAATAGCACCGTGCGCGCATATGTTTATACAGATAGCGCCGATAAAATGGCGATAACCGAAAGAATAAGGGAAATATTGCAGCTCATTAATACCGATGGTATTAATATCGACGAAAAGTCCGTACGTTATCGTCGCGAGATTAGTAGTGCAATTCGCACGCTTTTTTACGCGTCCCTCGCGCGCGATTTTTCGAAAACCGACATACGCCGGGCCCTTTCGAGCGTCCCGATGAAAAGACGCGAGAGGAAAAAAAGGAAAAAAAAAAAAATAAAAATTATCCTTTCGCGGAGGCCGCGTGCGAAATCTCGATAAGTTTCACCCGCCACGTATTTGCGTTTACGCACACATAAATATATATATATATATATTTAACTCCGTTCTAATTTCGACAGCGTGGCAGAAATGCGAACGTTATTACGCTCGCTTTCTCGCGGGAGTTGCGCAAGAGGCCGCGTTGCCGCCGCGCAAATTTTACGATACAACGTCCGCCGCGCGCTGGGGACTCGCGCGAATCGATGGAGCACGTACGCCGGCCGCCCGCCGCCGGTTCAGCGGCGTTCGCCTATAAATCGAAAGTCAATTCGTGCTCCAGTTAACTTTCGTAACGCGCGTCACCGATTTCGCCGCGTCGGCGACGCGGGGGCCCCCCGTCGCGATATCACGTAACATCGTCCGCGCGATCTGCGGCAACGCAATCGGCTCGGCCGCGATCCCCGCGCGGGTCGCTCACTCGCTAAAGCGTGTCAAAAGTTAGCGATATCACCGCGCGCCGAAGAGATCTCGCGATAAGACCGACGGCGACGTCGCGGAAACGATTCTGGGTTCAAGGTTGACAAAACGGTTACGTCATTAGCCGAAATTCCCGGGGTTATCCTTTGAACGCGAAATACACATTTCGGCGTCTGGTTAACGCGAGGACGCGCCAGCGCGAATACGGTTTCTCGCTGTGTTGCCCGAGGTCACGCGCCGCGAGATTATCTTACAGCTCAAGGACCGAGATTCAAGGAGAAGTATGAGAATTATGTGGATTTATTAATTTTTTTTCTTTTTTTTTTCGAGAGAGCTGTTAATTCGCGCTTTTAGACTTAGAAACTCTTGCGATAAGCGAACGTCGGTTGGTTTACATACCGCGTTACGAGATCGTGGAACTTTCCTAGATTTTGTGTACTCGATTTATCCAATCTCAGTCCGATGTCTTAAAATGAATTCTGTAATAATGAAGTTAAAATCTTAAATTGAAATTAAATGAAAATTTATATACCGGAACTTCTATCATGTGTCTATTCACGTTTCTCGGTTATATTTCACGAGGCGTTCGACTGCAAGGCGAGATTTACGACTCCCTGCAGGAAAAAGATGAAAATTGATATTAGATTATACGCTATTTGAGATTTGAAACGCGCTATAAAGTCCGCAAAATGTTACGAGCGAATATTCGCAATATGTCATTCGGCGGTGGGTGTTTTTCGAAAAATCGCCAAGAGTCGTGCATGAATTATCCAAATATGAATTTAATTAAAATTTCAAATCGAATTTCACGTTTCCCCCGCGAACGCAAACTACGAGCTGCAATTAGCAAAAATATTCCGGCTTATTAAAAAAAAAAAAGAACAAAAAAAGAAAAAAAAAAAAAATTGCACAATCCTCCTGAGCGCGCACTTCCGTCATCTGGCGCAAAGAGAGCCAGCCGCGTACAAAGTGTCTGGGAAACGCTCGCAATGCAGGAAGTATTTTCGTAAGACGTCGCCGCGGTCGTTCATCTCCGCGATGACCTGGCCGGCGCGGCGCGGCGGCGATGATCCGCGCGCGCGGACCCGCGATCGTTTACCTCGCCCGGCCGCGACGGTCGCGTACCGTGTCCAGGAGGAGGACTCGTCCGACCGGAAGCTGCCGGACTCGGCGCCGTTGGTCCGCCTTGTTGGTGCTCGGACCTTGCGCGCGTTCCACGCCGCTCCCGTAAACGGGCACGGGTGATTCAAGGCCGATCGTCGGTGCCGCTGCCGCCACCGGCGCCGCGAGCGGGTTGAACGACTCCTAGGGGCGTCGACCGGGTCGCCTCCTCCGCCGCCGCGTTCCTCCGCGTCGCTCTACCTGATCCGCGCCGACTCGCTACGCGGAACACCCGGGAGAGAGACGATGAACCCTTCGACCTCTCCTCTCTCGCAGCTTTGCACGAGTGCCGCTTCCGCTCGAGGCCTCTCGGATGCTTTCGCGAGCCGCATTTCCCCGGCGCCGATCGTCCGAGCGGCCCCGTGCATATTTAATTTCCCAACGTTCCCAAAACATCGGAACTCGTTAATTTATCAGGGAATCTGGGACGTCTAAAGCTCTCACCCCCCGCTCACCCTCCCCCGCCATTGGAGAATTCGATAATCCCCCGAAACGAGGAGATGCATTATTCGGTGCCTTTAGAACGCTCCGGAGGTATTTGGATTTTGCACGGATTCAATTAATATGGATAAATTACTTGAAGAGACAGATGCACGATCCCGTTCCTCCGAAAGAGTTACCGCTCGTTCATTGAAATTAAAGCCGGCTATTTCGAGGTATAACGATTATCATCGTGGGGTATAAAAAGACTATCTACTTTTACATACTCGTAATGGTTTTATGATGCGTGTTTGAAGCGTTGTAAGCCAATAGATAGGAGCCTCGGCGTTCTTTTCCTTTTCTCGTCACATCGATAACTTCTCATGTGAGTCACAGTTATATTATTGGTTTCATCGTCACGTCTATCGGGCAGCCGTAGGAAAAAGATGAATATGCGCGGGCGTTCGCGTCGGACCAGTCTTATTCGTGCACGCCGAAGAAGCCTAGCTCTTGGCACGCCACCAACGCGTTAAATTACGTCGGAGAAACGAAATTAACCCGGGAAAATGGTCGCTCAAAGTCTCCACTGTACCGCGATTAACGCTACCGGACGAGGATCGATCGTAATCATTTTTTTTAAGCCTCCTCAGCGACGCAGAAAATTGCGAGGATTCTGTAACGTGGTTCTTCGCGCTCCAGCGTCTCGCGATTATTTATAAGATCGTTAAGAATTAAAAGAATCATTATTCAAGAAATAACTTGACGTAAACGGTAACACGGATCATGCATTTCCGAAACGTCACGGAGCTCCGCGCGAATTATTTCAGATCGGTTCGATCTGTTATCTAAATGTGCCGCTTGACCGGATATATTAATTTCACGAGATCAACTCTCATCCGTGAAACGTCCATCTCGCGAAGGTAGGTACGTAGGTCGGGTTATACGGATAGACTAGTAAACGTCCCCCGGGTTCTTCCGCAATCCGCGAGGTTTTTAAGCAGCCTTCGGTGAGGAAAGATTGTGACGCGAGTGCGTGCTTCAGCTCGGCGTTCGATTTGCTTAGGAGCTCGAATCGTCTCGAAGTCCACCTCTCTAGTCCTTGACGACGTAACGAGGCATCGCACCGGGCTGGCTTCATGCCGTTTCGTTACCCCGCCGGGCAAGCGAATCGTCGTAAGCCGTAAGTAACCGGCCAGCGGAGGAGATTACAGTACGAGCGTACGTTGAACTCTCGCGGGAGAGATAGCCGCCTCCTTCCTGCTTCTCGGCGATGCGAATGTCGACCTTAAGCTTCCGATGCGCGAAGGTCACACCGCGGCGAGGATCATCGAACCCAGCGATCGTGAATAAAACGCCTCGATACGCGTTTCACGGATCGGGGGAAACTCATGCCTAACCGCAGGGAATAAAAATTCTTGGCGTTGTAAGCGACGCTTGTCTCGGTTATTAAATTTTCTTTCACGATGGGGACCTTCTTTCTCTCGCTTCGCCTCGAACGGCGTCCCGAGAAATACAGCTTTACGGTCCGAAATAAATTTAACAAGCGGTAACTTGAAATGTAGCGTCTTAATTTTTCATAGGTCTCATTAGTACCTGCGCAGCATATTTTATACTGTTCGTGTAATCGCAGTTTTCTTTTCCCTTTTTTTTTTCTTTTTCTTTTTTTTTTTCTTTTTATCCTCGGTTTATTCTTGCTTATCGGTATAACGTGAGATTTCACGGGCCAAGTAGCTTCAATTCAATTTGGCATTGGAGGAAACCTCGAATACAAAGGTGTAACTTTTACGATTATAAAGCACCTGTCGAAAAGAGAAACGAAACTTTCACTTAGGCTCTCGAGAGCTGAGGTACAGTACCGTGGACATTTCTCACGCTTTCCTTTGTATCGTCCCTTTTCTATGAGTAACAGACTTAGACTCGAGTTTTAAAGAATCCGATGATATTGGCTTCTTACTCGTCGCAAGAATTGAATACCCTCCGCTCCTCACAATAAAATCTGTATATTATTCTAAAAATACTTAAAAATAATACTTTGTAGAATGTTTTCTCAGCCGTAATCTAATTCAGAATTCCAAAAAAAAAAAAAGGACTCGAGATTATAAGGGTAATTTTAGAGTCTTAACTTATCGCTGAGATAAAACGTGAATAGACGAGGGACTTGTTCAGCTCATTTTTTTGTAATAAAATGAAAACGTCAATATTCTGTTAATATTTTTAATAAAACAAATTGTACATCCATATGTATAATTTATGAATCTCGACACGCTGTAGAAGCAGGAAAGCTAATATTCAACTAACTTTTAGCCTGCAATATCGCACACTATCTTCCGACATGAAGTTCTGCCGGTAAAACTCGTCAGATTCCACTTGCAGCCGGGTTGTTCAATCGTCGCTGCGATGATTGAAATCCTCCGAGGCCTTAAACGTAGAAATCTCTTGGTTCACGTTTCTTACATTCGAGATATCTACGTAACGAGCCTGACCATTCTAACATCAGCTTATAATACATGCTTTTTAATATGTATTTTATTCGTACAAACTCACGGTTTAATTTCGACGACGAGTTATTATTTTTGCTTTGTGTCGAACTATGTTTGCTCGTTTTCCAGTGTAACGTGGACTGTAGATTAAGTACGCTTAGTAATGAGCATTCCGAATACGAGCTGCGGAGCCTCCGATTCGTTTCAGACCTCCGGTGCCTTGATAACTTCTCGGAATTATTTTAACGATCGTTACGGTCATTTACACGCCTTTCATTCTAATCGGCCTCTTTCTCCCTATTACGGTTTATGAAAGATTTCTTTTCTTTTTCTTTTTTTTCGCATTTACACTTTTCTTTTTTTTTTTATTTTTATTTATTAATTATTTTTTTTTTTTTTATTCTTTTATCGGTCAGAAAAGTCTCGTTTCTGCGAGCACGGTAGAAACATCAACGATTATTCGCTCGTCGACTCGCCCGGTCAGCGTTATTTTTCTCGCGCGAGGATACACGATCGTCACATGGAATGACCGATAAGAGGCTTGCGCAAGGTTCACCATTAATGACCACTAGACGAATAGATTTGGCCGCGGGCTACCGTTCGTTCGCCAAGGTCGCGACGCACGATGCTGACGTCAGAGATCATTGACTTCCTCTGGGGTCTCGACCTTCTCGCGTCTTTCTTCGCCGTCTTCTCTTCCTTGTCTTTTATTCGCCGTCGTCCGTTTTAAATTCATTCCGCTTCTTTATCTCTCCTTCTCCCTCTTGTCAGATACTTAACTTAATATTCGGCCATGCTGTGTTAAAGTTAAGTCGAGCCGAAAGTCCATGAGACCGGCGGATTCTTCGCGAGGCGACGTTCCCCTCGCGTTTTTAACGTTTCATTGTAACGATCGTATCGGGGACGAATATTTCCTAACCGATCGGTCCCGAACCGCGAAGTCGATGCATATTAACGTGAGAAAGAGGGGGAGGGAAAGGTGGCAAAGGCGGCCGCGTGTATGGAACACCGTTATCGACGAAAGCCAGGCGGGAAGAAAAATGCCTTGTCCTTCGAAATAACAAAAGTCACGCCTCTACCGTTAAAGCCGTTTGTGTATTCTTTAAGGGAATTGCGCAAGCAGGCCGAGGATCATTCGATCCGACCCTGGACCTCCGCGTCTCCCCGACCCCGTTCTGCCCCCCTTTACGCTACCGTATGCTGGTACTTGTAGTACTTCGCCTTCAAGGACGATTTCGTCGCAGTCCGGGAGAACTTCGCTCTGTCGAGAGAAGCTTTTCACGGACTCGGCATTAACATATAAACGAACCGTCCGTCTATGATCGACGCGTCTCCTCTTTCAAGAAAGAGAGAGATACGCGACGGGATCCGAACAGACGCGCCTACCTCGCGATAATGACATAATTTTTTTTTCCTCTTCTTACACGGACAAAAGAGAATGCTATTTTAATTGAATGTAACGCGAAGCGAACGACTGGTAAACACGATCAGATAGCCGCAACACGATTTAACCACGGACGGGCGGACGTTTTACTATGTCAAGCTGATAATCCATAATCACCGGATGTGTCTCACTTCTAAGAGTTCAACTGCCAGCCTGGGCAGCTCAGCCAAGTACGAAGAGAGCTCAAATTGCCTTGATTCAATTTTTTTCTAAAGGTAGAACGAAAAGGAGAGAGAGAAAGGGAGTGAAAAATCTGGTTTCCACCAGAGATAGTAGATTGTCTTTGTTGTAAGTAGCCGCCACCCCCGGCTGTTTTCCAAGACGGTCCTCGTGAAAGGTGCTCCGGAAATTCTTTTCGACCTACAAATATTTGACGCGGCGGGTCTGCTTGTCACGGGGCCAGTGAGACAGATTGATTTTGTAAACCGTGGAGATCTTGTAAACTGGACGCCCACGACGAGGGACGCCGCGGTTGTTTGCGTAGGCATTTTAGCGTAGTTAGATTAAGCTACCCTCCATCGAGACGGACTCTGACGTGGTTATTGCATTTGAAGGTCTTGTGTGCACAGGTGAAGGTGGTTAAGTTCAGCTACATGTGGACGATAAATAACTTCAGCTTTTGCCGCGAGGAGATGGGGGAGGTGCTCAAGTCGTCTACGTTTTCAGCAGGGGCCAACGACAAGTTGAAATGGTAAGGATGCGTCGCGACGACAACTCGAACGGGAAAAGCCTGCGGGAAATAGATCCGGGGATGACAGCAAGATTGAAAGAGAGAAAATAAGAATTTAAAAAAATTGTTTAAGATTCTTTGCATTGCATACGAACCGAGGTCGAGACGTAATCGTGCATCAATCGCAGTTCGTATTGAATCGGCGGCGATTAACGGAGAAGATTTGCATCTATTGACACGTTCGTTTGACGGTGAACAAGCGGGGAGTCCGTGCCAACGCGCGGATAATGGCGCGGTCTAATAATATAATTGCGCCGGGTTTACTTTGCAAAGTGGCACGCTTGACATTGTAAATCACGCGGCCTTTGTTTATCCGATTCCGTAGTCCGGGCATGATTGGCCGGATCTCTCGAGTCGCCTTGAGTCAGCACACGCGCCGCGCGTTCCACGTGGAAAAACAGAATGTCGGAAGTCCTAGAAATGCGAGTCGCCGCGTTTAGCGCTTAAATGAGCGGTGAGAATGCGAGCCATTGTCTCGCCAATCGTGCTACATTCCCAGCTTTATTTTCCCGTTCGCTTCTGGCACGGCGCGGAAGAAGAAAAAAAAAAAAAAAAAAAAAAAAAAATTAAACAACGCGCGTTTATCGGGCATATCGTTAATCTACGATTGACTTTTAAGTAGAGGGAAAAGACAAATTTCGAGTAGCCCGAATTCGCGCCGAGAGAGAGAGAGAGAGAGAGAGAGAGAGGAGACGAAACGACAATTGCCATCCGAGGCAGTAGCAGTCGTGTCAATTGATGCGCTAATTGGTTTCTAGGTGCCTGAGAGTGAATCCAAAGGGCCTGGATGAAGAGAGCAAAGACTACCTGTCGCTGTATCTCCTTCTTGTTTCGTGCAACAAATCTGAAGTCAGAGCAAAGTTCAAATTTTCTATTCTTAATGCCAAAAGAGAAGAAACCAAAGCAATGGGTAAGTCGGCAGAAGAAACGTTAACGTGAACAGTTAATGTATCAACGTTATGTACTACGTAGCGGATGCAATGCAGGGCATTTTAAAGAGTTTCGCGACAGCTTGCCGTGCAATGACTTTTAACGCGAACAGATTTCCACGGCAACGGAAATCTAAACGCGGCTGAGAGAATGTTACGCGGCACTTGAACAGATCTTTCTTGTTTTGTTCTTACAGAGAGCCAGCGTGCTTACAGGTTTGTCCAGGGTAAAGATTGGGGCTTCAAGAAGTTCATTAGGAGAGACTTCCTTCTGGACGAGGCTAACGGACTGCTACCGGATGACAAACTCACGATATTCTGTGAGGTATATACCTTTGTATGTCGATTGTCACATCTATTCGATCGCTACTCGCGCATACCTCGTTCTTCGAGCGAGCACCTCTAATTTCCGTTATCTTCAGGTCAGCGTAGTGGCAGACAGTGTAAACATCTCCGGACAAAGCAACACGATACAATTTAAAGTACCGGAGTGTCGGCTACCCGACGATCTCGGGCTGCTGTTCGAGAACCAAAAATTTAGCGACGTAACGCTCACTGTCTGCGGAAGAGAGTTCCAGGCGCACAAAGCAATTCTCGCAGGTGAGCCTTGATAAATATAAAATCCTTATTTTTTTATTCTTTTTTTTTTGTATTAAAATTAACGAGCGAATTGTAATAATTTTACATTTGCTATTTGCAGCACGAAGTCCCGTTTTCTCGGCAATGTTCGAACACGAGATGGAGGAGAGAAAGAAAAATCATGTAGACATCACCGACGTGGACCACGAAGTTCTGAGAGAAATGTTACGGTTTATTTACACCGGTAAAGCAGCGAATTTGGAGAAGATGGCGGACGATTTGTTAGCCGCGGCAGACAAGTACGCGTTGGAGAGGCTGAAGGTAATGTGCGAAGAAGCACTTTGCACGAGTCTAGCCATCGAGAACGCGGCCGAAATCCTCATACTTGCCGATCTCCATAGCGCCGATCAGCTGAAGGCTCAGGCGATAGATTTCATTAATACGTAAGTTAATATCGCAGGAGAATAGTACACTTGTAAAGCACGTATATCTGCTCGCGGGCTAAAAGATAATTTTGTTCTGTCAAACGATCAAAATTGTATTCTACGGCTGTGCGGCGGGTATTACGAAATGAAATTTGCGATCGCTAATCCTTGCGAATAACTTTTACAGACATGCGACGGACGTCATGGATACCGTGGGTTTCAAATCCATGGTGAATTCCCACCCGCATCTGATAGCAGAAGCTTTTCGGGCCTTGGCGACCCAACAAATCCCACCGATCGGACCGCCTAGGAAACGAGTGAAACAGAGCTGAAAGCAATCACCGTTAACTCCGGGCACGACCTCTACATCGCCGCCACCACTTTTGCATCCCTCTTGAACCTTTGTGTACAGTGATATAATGAAATATAGTAGTGCTAAATAAATGTTTCCTAGTGCGCCACTCTCTGGTCTAAAAGAAAAAAAAATTGGACGACGAGATCCGACGCAAGAATTACTCAATTGTCAATGAGCTTCGGTTGAGGACATTCAGAGATCGATGGGGGAAGAAAGAAAATCATCTTGTCCGTTTGATCGATCAAGGACGAGTTTTCAAAAAAAAAAAATAAAATAAAAAAAAAAATACTCCCATACACGCTCGGATTTTTGTGTTCAAGTAAGTGTCGGTAGTGAGGGAAAACTCGACGCAACCAACATCAGCACGTTGCTCGTTCCATCTTTGCGTGTCGAAGAGAAGAATGAGATATCTGAGAGCCTACGTATCCACATTCATATCCGCACATCCCCATCAACATGCGAGCCATATATCTCGGCCGACCTGAGTGCGAGTCAATTCAATGGAAGCAGCGACAACAGCAGCTGTAGTATCATACCGCGCTCGTCTTTTTTTCAATGTCAGTGCCGATGCCAATCGATCTTGATGGCGCGTTGGAACATGTCATCAACATTATCATTATTATTATCATCGTTACCGTGGACTTGCTTTCGTTTCCGTTATCATCGAACGAACGGACTGGAAGCGGACGGTCGCATGAGATGTTAAGACACGGAGTAATATAGCCAGAGAGGACCAAGGAAAGGCGAGGAGTTTCTCTCCACGTGACTCGCCGTCGCAATTGCCACAACAGCAGCAACAACAACGCGCGATGCACGAAGGAAGTTGTGATAGACGTCGGCCAGACGATTTAAACATTTTGTTCCTTTGTCGAAAAAAAAAAAAAGAACCCATGAGGAGAAAAGATAGATCAAACGGATGTCCCGTAGCGCCGTACGCTCGACGTGTCGAGTACGGAGAGAATTAGATACTTTGTTTCTACCGATAGTAGTGATCTTTTTTTAGTTTTAGCGCGTTTTAAACTCTTCCAAGACGGAGAAATTATTCTAGTTAGTGTTCTTTTTTTATGATCTCTTTCTCTGATTCACGTATGTACGATCATTATATTATTATTACTTTTAATGCTACGCAATCTGTGCCCTATGTATTTTTGTATATTTTTGTCTACAGATAAAGAAACTCGTTCCGTTCCCTTTCCCATTTCTCTTTTAACGCGATAAATCTTATTCCCTGTTTCTCTATTTCCCTATCAGTAGGCACAGTTTGTCTTGTTTTCTGGAGTATTGCATATTGTAAGCGAAGTGATAGGATCGAATTATTATTATTAATTATTATTATTAATGATTACGTTATTAAATTTAGGGTTGTCCATAATTTATCGGATCTACAACATTAAATACATCACGGGGGAAAGGGATGGTTGTCCATACATTCCCTCCCACGTATGCTAATTGCATTATTTTAAAAACGTTATAATCCGTAATCAAAGATGTTATTTTTCATATTGAATAAAAGTGGACAAAAAGAACGAGGAAAGAAAAACATAATTAAAAAAAAAAAAGATTGTAAAATAGAAATGTTAGTCAATTATAGCGCAGAGCGTTAGTCGCTCATTAATTTTATGTCGTTAATTTGATTTGGTCTGTAAAACTGCGTGTGGTCGTGAACTGAATTATGGGCAACCGTCAGAAATGAAAAATAATAATCAATCGTTTTAGTACCGTGTACTGGCTTCCTGATCCTCCGATCTTTAGCTTTACCGAAAGCCGAGGTTTAAATATGTGGAATACTTATTACCATTTACACATCATTAATGATGACAATTAATGCCATACATGTTCTGTGATAAGACCACTTGTAATTACTGCAATTGTATAATCGATCCTTTCTAGAGACAGACCCTTTCCCCGCTCCTCAT